>NC_058135.1:164214099-164257323 GCF_016433145.1 Gracilinanus agilis
GCTCTCCCCCCACCCATGGCCAACGCACATTTCCACTGGTTGTAACATGTGTCCTTGTTCAGGGTCTATTTCCCATTCATGTCCGCCTCAGCCCATGCATTCAAGCAATTGTTTATCTTATATGTTTCCTCTCCTGCAGTCCTTCCTCTGAATGTGGGTAGCATCTTTACCATAAATCCCTCAGAGCTGTCTTGTGTCATTGCAGGGCTGCTGGTACAGGAGCCCATTACATTTGATTTTACCACAGTATATTGGAAACCACTTTATAGACAGACAAACTAAAGCATATCTGAGAGTGATCAGGATAATCAGGCTATGCCATCTGAGGAAGAAATGAAGGAACTGAGGATACTTAGCATGGAAAAAAAGACTTAGTGGGAGAGTGGGTAGGGAAAGTCTTCATAATGTCAGTCATCAAAAATCTGAAGATCTGTTATGCCAAAGAAAGATTTGACTTCTACTTGGTTCCAGGGAATAGAACTAGGACCAAAGAAAGTTGCAGCAGCAGATTTAGGTTTGATATTACTTGGAAATAATTAGATTTATCTAGGAATTGCCATGAGAGGCAGTGGGCTTCTCTTCGTTGGAAATCTTTTTTACAAAGACCAGCTGGAGAGGGAGGATATTGTAGAGTAGATTTTGAATGAGGTTATGTGGGATTAAGTGATATGGGAAGTCCCTTCCACGTCTGAAATTTGGCGGTTCTTTGACCTTGGGTGTCATTACCTCTCTGATACCTAGATCCTCTGATCTCTTGTTTGCAATAGATGCTCTAATGAGTTCATCACTGGTCCTACTCCTGGAGATATTTGGGCAAAATGTGAGAGTGCTTCTAGGACACTGAAAGATTATTCTTGCCACAAGAAACGGCAAAATGGAAGATTCAGAGGAAACTGGGAAGACTCTATGATCTGCTAATGGGAGAAATGAGCAGAATCAGGAGAACAATTTATACAATGTAAACATTATAAAGAAAAGCATTTTTAAAAGACTTTAGAATTCTGATCAATGCAATTGCAAACCATGATTCCAGAGGTCCAGAGACGAAGCAAGTTTCCTACTTCCTGACAGTGAGGTATGAACCCCAAATGAGGTATATGTTTTTGTATATTTACAGTGAAGTAATTTTCTTTGCTTGAGTATACATAGCTGTTGTGAAGGTTTTCTTTTCTTTTTTTCTTTTGATCATTGTTTGATAAGTAGGATGAGTGGAATGAAAAGAAGATATATGTTTCTAGATGGAAAATAATGAAATAAAATTTAAAAAGTAAAAATAATCAACACTAAAGGGTTTCCAACCAAAAGCAGAAAAGCTGAATAAATTGTGATATATAAAAGTAATGGGCAACATTTGGAATGGAAGTACTATAAGAAATGATGAAATGAATAATTTCAGAGAAACTTGGGAAGACTTGTATAAACTGATACAGAATAAATTGAGCAGAACAAGAAGAACAATTTATACAATAACAACATTGTAAATGCAAAAATAAACCCAGATATGAAAGGCTGAAGAGCTCTAATCAATTCAGTGACCTAGGATGATTCCTAGGTGAAATAGGTGATCCCTGTTTCCTGAAAGAGAGATTATAGACTCAAAGTACAGAATAAGGCATCCTTTTTTCAGACATGGGTAATATGGGAATTTATTCTGCCTGACTATTCATACTTATTACAACCAGTCAGTTCTTCTATATCTCAATATATGTACTTCTAAAAATCACCAAGGTATGCAAAATCTCAACATAAAGCCACAGAGCTTGTGTGGGGAATTTGGATTAGAGGCACAACACTCAAAAATTCCATCAGTGACATATAAAAATAAAGTAAAAATGCAAACTAACAAAAATGGTAGCACAGTTTTATACCTATTAATCAGTTAAGAAATGAGTAACTAAATATAACAGTAAATAGTGGCAAGAACTCAAGACCTTAGGCTTCTGCTTAACCTGGTTCCCCATGGCAAAGTCAGTGGCTATGGTGGAGAGGGCAGCTGGAGTGAGGGTGGAGTGATAATGGAGTTGGTGAGTGTGGACTAACCTTCTTCCATCCACAGCTCCTGCTGCACCAGAGGATATAATACAAATGTGGCACTTTACATCGAAAGATCCTTGAAGTCTACTTGGAGAAATGGACATTGGAAAGATTGTAGTTTGTGGATTATTGTGAAATGTTGCTGTCTTTTGTGTTCTTACTATCTTATCTTTTGTTATTCTTGAGGACAAAATAGAGCAATAGTACCATGCTATATTGGAATTGTTCCCAAATATATCAATCTTGTTGGAGCAAATTTGCATTTTCAAAACAAGTATTATAGCAGAACTATTCTCTTTTCTTTTTTCCTTTAATATGGGAGAGGAAGAGAAAATAAATGCTTCTTAATAAAAAAATTCAACAAAATAAAAGCTATTTTTAGCCTTTGACATTCTTCTCACTCCTCTAGAAATCTCTGTTCTCATTCTATATCTTATAGGACCTGAATGAGAGGAAGTATTCTGCCAACGTTTTCTTGCTCTGGAAGACTCAAGGGGCCTCTTTTCCACTAGGGGTAGTATCCCTCTTCATGGGTACTGGGTTATGGATGGAGCCTTAGATTTTTACCCCTATGTAACACTGAACAAAAAGTTCTTAAGGAGAAAAATATACTTTCACTGTTATTTTTGGCTAAGTTCCAAATTAAAATTTTCTGTGCTGTTTCTAAACACAGATGTTACCTGATTAATGAAAAATTTAAAATTTGTTATGGAAACTCTAACTTCAGATGATACAGAATGACTTTATCTTAGATGGTGCTATGTTGTAAGCTTACTATAGTGAAGAAAAAGTTTTAATCACAAAGCACTGTTGAACTGTTATTAAATACTATCTAGTCCCTAATGGTGAATTCATTTTCATTTAATAACAAGTTATTGTGGAGTATAATGAAAAAAAGAGTAGCATGCAAAGTCAGCTGGCCCACGTTTCCTTTGACAGCGTGCCAGTTCCTCAGATGTAGCATTACAATACTATCCATCTTCATAAAGGGCTCTTTGGAAGGCATTATCAAACAGCGGGAAGGAATGGTTGATGACAGCTTCATTAGTCATTAGGAGCTAATTCCAGCCAATTTCTCTTGGGAATTATTAGCACATTCCTAAACATCCCTTAGTTGATGGCATCCCTCCACTCTACCTCATTCCTCCCCTCTACAAAAGAAAGAGTGAGAAAATCAGTTATGCCATAAGATGTTGGGCATTATTCAAATCTAGCATATAAACATGTTAGGGTCACCATAAAGTCACTCTTCTCCCAGGGTTACTCAGGAAACTCCAGAAAATGGACAGTATCCACCTGAGTATCAGTTATCTCTAAATGTCAAACCTCTGATTCAAGCCCGACTACCTAATTCCAAACATAACATTGACTAATTTAAAATTGTAAATTGAACAAGTTGGCTTTTTCCCATTTAAGTTCTACCCCAAATTCACTTCCTGACACTAACTTTTGGATGCTCGTTTGGCCCCTGGAACCTCTTCAGAAGCTTCTGATAAAAGTAGAGTAGAGGGGCAGCTGGGTAGCTCAGTGGATTGAGAGCCAGGCCTAGAGACAGGAGGTCCTGGGTTCAAATCCGGCCTCAGACACTTCCCAGCTGTGTGACCCTGGGCAAGTCACTTGACCCCCATTGCCTACCCTTACCACTCTTCCACCTATAAGTCAATACACAGAAGTTAAGGGTTTAAAAAATTAAAAAAAAAAAAAGTAGAGTAGTTTGGACCTAACTGGATAGAGCCTTTCATGCTCATAATTTGCCTGATCAGCCATAATTGGACATAATGTTCATTGACTCCAACATAGTAATATCATTTTGATCCTCTTCCAATACAAAGGACAACAACAAACCAATAGTTTGGGCTTATTACCATGAATCAATGGAACATTGAGAAGCATTAAAGTTATTATTTCCAAGATTCCCCCAAAATGTGTTTATTCACCAGGCAGATGGGGGAAAAAACAAAATGGCTAAACATCACTAACAGATATCCTAGTGTGATATGGAATCACAGATTTAGAGCAGGGAAGAACCATCATGGCTACATCTAGGCTAGCCTTTCATTTTACAGCTAAGGAAAATCAGACCAAAAGAGATTCAGTGACTTAGCTTGAATCATACGGGGACTAAGTGGCAAGGCTGAGATACGAATGCAAATTCTCTGACTCTAAATCCAGCTATCTTTTCTATTGTGCTGTATGTACCCTTTCATCATTCTTTAGGGGAAGGTAGGTGGTACAGTGCCTAGCATAGAGTAAAGATTTAATAAATTCTTATTGACTAACATCTTTCTGTTTCCCAAACTTCCTGCCTTATGTGGATGGGACTCCTTCCTACTTGTGCTAGGCTCTGAGGAATTCAAAATAAAAAAAAAAAAAACCTAAAAAACTGACAACAAAAAATCTCCCAAGATGACAACACTCTCTGCCCTCAACGAGTTTACTGGCCCAGAATTAGCCTTGTTGTTTCTGGTATCACATTTAGATTGAGTAGTAGCTTAGAAAAGTCAATAAAACCTAGAAAGAATAGCTTAAAGCCATCCTTCTGATATATTCTTCACCTCTAAGTTAGGCAACTCTATGACAGTAGGTTAAAGAGAAGTTGTCGACTTACACCGGTAGAGTAACTTTCTCTGGAGAGCTACCTAGAGTAATGAAATCACAAATCTGGGCAAACAGATGAGCAAACTATCCCACAATGCATGCCAGGAAGTAGTTATTGATTGATCGCTCCATTATCTTACTTCCTCAATTCCTCTTTAACCTACTTCCCTATTCTGTATTTGCTCATCTGACATATAGTCCTTTATAATAAGTGAGTAAAGTCACCAAACACACCTTTCATTTAAGTTGGACTAAGCTTGAAGGGCTTCGATCAACAGGGGCTGGTGACAGACTCTCTGTCTATAATCTGAGGACTAGTCTCACTAAATTCACCGAGGGTCATTACCATTGCTGAACTTTTTTGTTTGTTTGCTTTCTGCCACAGAAAATATTTCTAAGGAAGGCAGGAGTCGCTATCTGAATTTGTGGAGGGGGCACTGACATGAATTCTGGAAATATTGAAATAGCAAGAATGGGGTTTTGTAACTGATAACAGAATCAATATTTATCTGTTTACTTAAGATGATTATATAGGGATAATGGATAGGCTACAAGTCCTTTCATTACATCATAGGTTCCTAGACTTTAGAATTGTAAAGGTCACCTGGTTTAACTCTCTCATCTTACAGACAGGGAAACTGAGGTTACAGAAGCAAAGTGACTTTTCAAAGATTTTGTTCTTACTAAGTGGACTGAAATGCAGGTCCTCTGATTCCAAATCCAACAGTCTTTCTATGATACCTTTAGGAGAAGCTGGAAAGTTGACATGGTGATCTCTTTTATAGAGGTGACTCATGCTTTGGGCAGGAAGTTGGGCTAGAAAATTATTCGATAATTGTAGGACTCTCTGATTATATCTATAATCAAGAAGATGGGGAGTGTCGTGGCAGGATCTAGGGTCACCAGCTTTTCCGTCACCCCTTTATGTGTACTTTTATCAAGTCTAGGAGCCGTTTTTTTTCTGGCTGCTTTGCCTTTACATGGAGGTGACAGAGGTGAGTGGGTGTTCGGATAGGCACAGGGAGTACATGCTGGGCTGTTTGGGGCCTGCCGTAAGTGCAGTATTCCAAAACAGAACTTGTGCCTAAGAGTGAGTAAGGAATAGTGTTGGAAGCATGAGACTGAAGTGGAATACACTCCAAAGCTTCCATACTGTAAGGTATCTCTGGTGGGAATATTGGAACCTCCAGGATCATTTACTTTCTAAAGGCTTTTTAATAATACAAAGAACATTAAAGAAAAAACAGGGAACTGAAGAGAGGGGGAGAAATGGGTACTCCTTAGCCTGACTGATTGACCATGTATCCTACATGCCTTGTTTCTCATTCCCACCCAATAAATATCTTGTTTTATATTAGCCTTCCAGATAATACCTCTCTCTGAGATAACAGCTCAAGTTAGTGTAACACAAAGCTTTTTTGTGAGATAAAACTGAAGTTCAGAGGGGGGGTCAGTGAATTGCCAAGGTCACATGGCTGGCAAGTATTAGAAATCAGACTTGAATTGGGGTCCTCTAATGAGCAATCCTGTATTCCTTCCCCATCTTGCACATGTCCTATTAAATTCTTCTTTTCTCATGCATGTCCTTCTTTCTTCTCAAAGACAACCATCCAAACTTTAAGGCTTATGTCAGATCTGGTTCTATGAAGTTAATTCAAATTCTACCTCGGATGATTACTATATATGTGAATTTGGGAAACAAATCATCATCATCATCATTGTGGTCATATATTTGGAGAACAAATGCTTTACATATATGATCTCTTTTGATGCTCACAACAACCCGGGAAGATAGGAAGATATCCCTATCTTGCAGATAAGGAAACTGAGGTAACAATTTTTCATTTACTCATTCATTTTATTTTATTTTTAAAACTCTTAACTTCCTTCTTAGGATCAATACCGTATATTAGTTCCAAGGAAAAAGAGTAATAAGGACTAGGCAATGAAAGGCAAGTGACTTGCCCAAGGTCATACAGCTAGGAAGTGTACATGACATGTCTAAGACCAGATTTGAACCCTGGACCTCCCATCTTGGAGGTCTGGCTCTCAATCCACTGAACCACCCAGTTGCCCCTTCATTCATTTAAAAAATATTTATTTAGCATCCAGGAAGAGGACCGAAGGAGTCAGAGACCTCTGTTCCTTCTTAAGGAGCATATATGCATGATAACAGTGGCCTCCTGAAAAAAAAAATTCTTTCTTAGAAGAGAGACTACTTTAAGTGTTAAGATAACTGGGGTCACACCTTGGCTCCATTGCTCATTGTCTATGTGACTTTGGCTAAGTCAATCAACATGTGTTTACCAAATGTTTGCTGTGTGCCAGGTACTATGCCTCAACTTTCCTCATCTTTAAAATGGGGTTATGGGTTGAAGGTTTCATAAGATAATAATCTAATCTAAGATCCATTCCTATAAAATTTTGAATCTGTGATTCTAACCCAATGACTCCAAAGGTGAGAGACAGCTGAAGATCAGGGAGGTAGGAAGGGCAATGTTTTGACAGATTAATGGAAATATATGTGAGGCAATGTGGGACTTCTTTGGGGTTTATGTGAGAAGTATTATTCTGCTCAAGGTCCACAATCAAAAGTTGAATTCAGGGTATTAATGGCAATGGAATCACACTTGCAGGGTTAGATAAGAAAATCTTATTTATTACTCACTTACAAAAATGAATAATGTGAAAATATCTTTTGCTGGATAAGGGAGGAGACAACATGAATCATATCACTTTGGAAAACTTATGTGTAAATTTGTTATTAAAAATAAAACAAAGATAAAAATTTTAAAAATCACCTATAATTAAGGAAGAATTTCAATGAAGTTCAACTGCCATGGGGATGCCTCTGATAAGTTGTATTCTCTCCCACAACTTTTCAGTAGGCATAATATGTGGATTCTTATCTTTTGCTTAGTCCCAGGGAATCTCAAATTGTCTTGTACACAACCACAGCTAGCAGAGACTGACTGCTAGCAAATAACTGATACACAAATTCTCCTAGGGAAAAGTTTATTCCTTAGTGGATGGAGGTTGCCTTTTTTCCCACATGCAATACTGAATAGTCTAGTAATGTTTGAGCCCAAAAGGATGCCGAGAATATCCATGGCCCAAGACTATCATTTGTCGAGAGCCAGAAAGCTCTACCCACTTTGCCTCATTATTTGCCAAATTATACTTTGATCTCTATTCAGCCAGCCTTCTCTGCTTGCCACTATGTGTTCTAAGTATACAGAAGAAAGGATTTAGGGTCACAGAATCATAACGTCACCTAATTTAAAGTCTTTATTTTAGATAGGAAGAACCTGAGTCTCAGAGAGCTGATGTGACTTACTTACTCAAGGTGACATAACTAGATGGGACCAGGATCTTCATTTCCAGACCAATGCCTTTGTGATGTACCAACTGTTCCCGTATGCTTGATGAACTTAAGATAACCAAAGCTGATATATAGAGAACTTTCTGGTTGCAAAGTACTTTTGCTAACTCTTCCTTACTGTAATCTCACAAAGTGATTGACTAGATTGGGAAGAAAGAGAAAAGGAAGACATGGTTTTTCGGTGTGTGTGAGATAGGAAGGAAATAGGAAGGAGTTAGTGGAGAGATATAGGAAGATTATAAGACTACAGCTTACAGAATTGTAAAGGACATTAAGCCATCTACTAGTCTAACTCTTCTGCCTCCAAGAAGACAGGTATTATTTATCCTCATTTTATACTGGGGAGAGATTACATGAGTGTGTGTGTATATATATATATCTGGTAAACAACAAGGTGGGACGCAGAATTTAACAGTCATTCATAGGGGAGAGAATTTTTTATAAAAATGTTAATGTCTTATTAATGCATTATGTTGAATAGAACAACAGGTATTTTGAATGATATTCATGATCTTCATTTTTATGTGAAAATTCTTTTTAAGATAAAGTCCAGATCTGTGATTTGGAGCCCACTGAGTCTAATCTATATCTGACTATAATCACCTCTCTAACAGGGCAGATGTGGAGTTTCTGGTTAAAGACCCACAATGAGGAGAAAATCCATTATTTCTCTGTACCTATAGAGTTAGGTCTTTCAGGAAGCCTTTTCTTCTATCAAACCTAAATCATTTTTACTAAAATCATTCACTTATTTTCTAGTACTCTCCTTTAAAAAAATTGTAAAAAAAAAAAACAAAATACAGTACCCTGAGCCATCCCATATAACAAAGAATGGTTTTAGAGAAAAAAAAGAGGAAGAGAAACAATAAAAACCAATCAAAATACAGAAAAAAATCTGAATTGATATGCAATGTACCACATGGGTACTCTCCCTTCCCTCACACTTCTGTACAGTGGAATAGGTTTTTTCTTCCATCTAAAATTATTGCTATCTCTATAAAATGAGAAAATATTTTAAAAAGCACTCAATATGGTACCTGGTACATAGTAGGCATTATAACCTCTTTTAAGGAAGGTCTTATTCTTTGCAACATCGATTTTTTATTGTTTTGTGGTTATTCATTCTATTTACATTGTTGTTGTCTTTGTGCATGTTATTCTCTTGGCTCTGCTCCAGCTTGCATCAGTTCATGCAAGTCTAATGCTTCTTTAATTTGAACATCTTTAATGCTGGTATCTTAGAGTGCCCCCCTCCCATGAGTCTTTCTTTTACAATAACGTTTTTAGGTCTTTCAGCAAACATAATACTGCTTTTAATTATAGTATTAAAGCAATTCATAATGTCATTCTTCTCTTTCATCTTGTTATCCCCAATGCATAGGATTCAATGTAAGACAAAGGCTTTTCTCAAATCTTCCTTAATTTAAAAAATTTCCCCATTAATGACCCCAGAAGGATCCATAATATCAGCTGAAATGTATCTCTCTACAGGTAATAGTGTCTTTTTTTAAATAAAGAATTCTGAACTGCAGACATTTGACTTAATGAAAGGGTCTGGTATTCCCTCACTTACCAGGTAGTCAGCATTTGGGTACATACATTATTAACTCTTTATTTGGAGGGCAGAGGTAGAACTGTTTTTAAAAATACAGTACTAATATGAAGATATTGCTATGAATTATAACAACAATAAAATACTTTTTGGCAGAAACAGATACCTAAATAATTGGAGAAATATTAATTGTTCATGGGTAGGTCAAATTGATATAATAAAAATGACAGTACTACCTAAATTAGTTTTCTCATTCATGATGTACCAATTAAACTACCAAAGGATTACATTATACATTTAGGAAAAAAAGCAAAATGAAATTTCATATGTAGGAACAAAAGATCAAGAATCACAAAGGTAATAATAAAAAACAAGTTATCAAGGAACAGGGTCTATCAGTATGAGATTTCAAACTGCAACTCAAAGCAGTAATTATTAAAAATGTTTTGGTATTGGCTAAAAAATAAGGTGATTGATGAGTGGAATACATTAAATGTATAACAGGTGGAAGCAAATGAACACAGTAGTGTACTGTTTGATAAACCCAGAACCTAGTTCCTTGGATAAGAACACACTATTTGACAAAATCTGTTGGAAAAAAACAAAATCATTTTGACTAAAATTGGGTTGAGAGATCTCACACCATAAGATCAGCTCCAAAATGGATACATGATTTAGACATAAAAGATGATATCATAAGCACATTAGAAGAGTAAGAAAGAGATTACCCTTCAAATTTGTACTCTTCAAATATGCTTCATCAAAATATGAAGCATTCATGACTTAACAAGCAATAGAGGATCACAGAGAATAAATTGGTTAAAATTTTAATTATATAAAATTAATAATTTCAAGCACTTTATTTCTCTTTCTCTCATACCTAAGATACATAAGGAATTGGTTAAAATTTATAAGACTAAGAGTCAATAGATAAGTTGTCAAAGGAAATTAATTGGCTGCTTTCAAAGTAATATATGCAAACTATTGATAGTTTTGTGGAAAATGCTCCAGATAACTAATTATTAATTGGAGAAATGCAAATTAAAATTATTCTGAGGTTCTCTCATCTTATTGAATAAAGAGGAAAATGACAAATGTTAGAGGGGCTTTGGGAAAATGGGTATACTAATCTCATATTGTTGGGGCTGTGAATTTGTCCAAATATTCTGGAAAGCAACTTGGCACTATTCCATAAAAGTTACTAAATTGCACATACTCTTTGACTCAACTATACCACTACTAGGTCTATATCCCAAATAAACAAATAAAGAAGAAAAATATTCATATGTACAAAATATTTCTGAAAGCTTTTTTTTGTTGGCAGACTGGAAACTAAAGGATTGCCCATTTTCTGGGGGAATGACGAAACAAATTATGGTGCAGTAGGGCCCTCTATCCACTGGGGATGATACATTCCAAGACCTACTTTGAAACCTTAGATATAAGCAAACACTTGCTGTTAGCTGCAGATAATTGAGTCAGTGGATTATAGATGCAGTGGATTTGGTGGCACAACTGCACAACCAGCACCACTACTTTTATGCTTTGGGGCCAAACAAATGCATTACAATAACACCACAATGAATGTGATAGGTGAGAATACTAGAAATAGACTAGTAGAAAGTATCACATGAGAGTGTGGATACAAGGACAAAGGGAGAGAAACTATGAATTGGGTTGGTGAACTTCACCATGGTATAGTCTGTACTCCCTTGGTGGGTGGTTTGAAAGTTATGAACCTTTTATTTTTTAGAATTTTCAAAAATTTCCAAACTTCTCATTTTTTCCCCTGGTTAATTATGGATAACTGAATTAGCAGATGCTAAATCAATGAGATTCTTGCAAAGGGGCTATGGCCGCTGCTCAATTTTCTTTTTCTTTTTAAATTTCTTCTCTTAAAATTTTAATTTCTTTCTTTAATGCCTCTACTGAGTCACTGTTCTCTTCATCTTTCTTCTCATGACCATTAAAGACATAAACTGCTACTCTCCTTAATTCTTCAAGGTCCATACTAGATCAGTTCAGGCAGTTGGTTTTAAAATAATCTTTGACCACTTTACAACAATTCTCTACAAACTGCATTTGGAATCTGGTTTACTCAGTGAAACTGATCTGGAAGCTCTAGTGTCCAAGAGTCAATCATAATACATGTTCCCAACTTTTAGGGTCACTTAAGGTTCATTACTATAAGGGGGAGAATGAACTGGGATAACTGGTGTTAAGATATCAAGGTCTGGGAAATCAAAGGTTTCACTCTCTGATTCCAGAGTCATTTCTCCCCTTTCAGACCTTCATAAAGGTCATTTTTCGGGGGTTCCCCATGTTGAAGGGGATTTCTACTCTGAATATAGTGTAGATGAGCCCCATTTTGGATATATTGTTGTGAGTCTTGATTTGACTCATTTGGATTATTAGTTATATAATAGTTTCTATTATTATTTCTGAAATTACTATTATTCCTAAAATTTATGTTATTAAGTACCTGATTCCAGTTTCTGCAGTTTAACATTAAGTGACCTTTTTTCCACATAAATAATACTTTGTATTTGATTTGTGGATTCTTACAAAGGGACTATGGCCACTGCTTGATTTTCTTTTTCTTTTTCAATTTCTTCCCTTAAAATTTTAATTTCTTTCTTTAATGCCTCCAATGAGTCACTGTTATCTTCATTTTTCTTCTGGTGACTGTTAAAGACATAAACTACTACTTGCCTCAATTCTTCAAGGTCCATACTAGACCAGTTCAGGCAGTTGGTTTTAAAATAATCTTTGACCACTTTAAAACAGTTCTCAACAAACTGTTTTCTTATCTGTTTGATATCCCTTTCTCTGGAAATATCCAGGTCTATATATCTACCTTTCAGCTCAATAAGTCTATCCACAAACTGGGAGGTATTTTCATCATTTTTTTTTTGCTTAAGATTCTTGAACTTCATCCATGTACCAGGCCTATCAGAGCAAGTTCTCATTGCTGTTAGTAATGCCTCTTTAGCCTGGCATAGTTTTTTTTTTAATTTTTTTTTAAACCCTTAACTTCTGTGTATTGACTTATAGGTGGAAGAGTGGTAAGGGTAGGCAATGGGGGTTAAGTGACTTGCCCAGGGTCACACAGCTGGGAAGTGTCTGAGGCTGGATTTGAACCTAGGACCTCCTGTCTCTAGGCCTGGCTCTCAATCCACTGAGCTACCCAGCTGCCCCATAGCCTGGAATAGTTTTAAGTAGTCTTGCTCATTATTGACATTCCATTTTGGGTCTTGCTGGGGCCAATTAATTGTTCTATACTTTCAAGCTTTTTAATAACTACAATAGAATCATCTTCAAAGGAAGGAGTATTTTGCTTGAATCTCGCAATATCTGGGGGGGGGTTTGAAGGGTATATGGTGTCTTAAGAACACCACATCTCCAGTTTTATTGAAGGTGGGTACTTCCTTTAAGGAGAATAGGCTTTTACCTGAATTGTTTTCTGTTTCTGTTACTTGACTCAATGTTTGAGATGCCATAGAGTGGGTAATGGGTGTAGGAGGGGAAATAGGTAGGACAGGAGGAGTCTAGGTAGATATAGAGGTAGATAGAATAGGATGAAGAATATGGAGAGATAAATCTCTCTTCTGAATCTGGGGATTTCTGAAGATTTTCTCAAGGTCTTTTACTCAAGTCTTGAGATCCCCCAAACTATCTTCCAGCTTTTTCTCAAAGTTACTTGAGGTATTTTCCAGTTGTCTTTTAAGGTGAGCTTTTAGTTCAGCTTTGAGATCAAGGATTGCTTGAATAGTGGGAGGGATCAGTTGGATTAGACAGAAATGCATTGGACACAATGGGAAATGTATCATACAGGATGAATCAGAGATGAATCTCTTATCTGAATCTCGAGGTTACTCAGGCTATTTACTAGTTTTTTCTTAAAGAGGGATAGATAAATAGCAACATATCCTGTTATTATAAGTATACTCAGGAACAGTGCTAAATAAAGCCATTGTGAAATGTTCTCTGGGATCATGAGCCATTATAGATAGACAAGGAAAAATATTTTCCCAATTTGGGCTATGTTGCCTAGTATCATGCTTGGTTGCCTATTTATTTTTTAAATTTAACTATTAAATTGTTTGCAAGGCTGCTTTTTGTCAGTAGGTAGTGCTGCTGGCTAGAGGTTAGGGTTTCACAAAGCTAATGGATGTGGTCTTCTACAGACTTCAGAGAAAGAAAATTGTTGTTAAGTACAGGCAGGCCCTAATCAATTAGCTTTTGAATGGAGAGCAAAAAGCCTTAGCCTGAGACTAAATTTAGGAGGAATAATAGGAAAAAGCAAAAGCTTTCTATTTTAGGCAAAATAAAACACACTTTCTTGTAGGTAAAGCCCTCAGGGCACAGCCCAAATTGTTCCAAATTTCACATTCTTTGTGCAGCTGCCTTCAGAGTTGTCTCTGGGTATCTATCTGCTTTCAGTTCTTCCAAGGTGGTATGATGTAAGGCACTGGTTCCCAAACTTTTTTGGCCTACCACCCCCTTTCCAGAAAAAAATATTACTTAGCCCCCTGGAAATTATTTTTTTAAATTTTAATAGCAATTAATAGGAAAGATAAATGTACCTGTGGCCATCACCACTCCCCCCCTGGATCGCTGCAGCACCCACCAGGGGGTGGTAGTGCCCACTTTGGGAATCACTGAACTAGATGATCACTTATGGCTTTTCCAATGACTGCTGTGTTCTATGACCCTCACTCAGACCTTTATGAGATTTGATGTTCCATAATGTGGCAATAATGGCATATTTACCTAGAAAAGGATGGTCATTTCCTCATGCTTTCCAAATCTTAGATTATGTAAGGAATATTGTTATTTATTATTTAGCATAACATAGTAGAAAAGGTATTAGAAATGTTTATTATAAAGATGAGCTTTTGCCCTATTGATGCTCAATACCCTTATCTCAACCAAACACCAAAATACCATATTTGCATTTAGTAGCAGGAGGCATATCACATCTGTCCAATAGACCATCAGAGAAAAAAAGGCTGCCTGTCCAGTAGAAATGTTTTATTTATTATCATTTAAATAATTTTTTCACACAATGGGAAAATATAATATATTAAACATAGCTGAATATATGAAATGGAACAGAAATTTTCTGGGATTTTGGTGATATATAACAAATCTTTTGTCTCTTTACCATCTCTCCCCACCTCTCCCTTTTAACCACATCTCTAGACTTCTTCCTTTTGGTCTTCTTTCAAGCTCAGTTTATTCTTTTTTTTCTTTTTGCATTGCCAATTTTCTTTTTTTTAAAATTATTTATTAGTTTTTGGATAAGGAAATCAAAGCTATATATAACAATTTACTCTAATGCTTAAATACTTCATAAAAAACAACAAAGCACAAATGAATTCATAGAAAGAAAAAAATGCTAGGATCTTAGGAAAGTGTTTGCATGTTCTATGCTCCTAGCTTCTTCAACAGAGTTCATTTCCTTGCCTCCACTCCAAGTGCTTCATTTATCCAATTATGAAATTCATTCTTCTGGTTTCAGGATTCCTAGGAACCCTACCAAATCCTGGAATTCCCAAAGGGAAGCTAAGTACCAGGTTGCAGAAGTTCCATCCTTCCTTGCTGGTAGCTTTGTAAACATCCTCTTTTCTCTAACTACTTAACCCCTTGCACAATAACAACAAATGCTTAATCACATTAATTAAGCTGATTAATCATGAGACAATCAAATTCTTTGAATATTCAAATCTTTCAGTCCTGTGCTTACTCTTTACTTCAGTGAAAATGAGTGGAACAGCAGGTATGACTGACTCCACTCACTGAGCCAGTTGAGCTGCCCAGGCCCTTGACCTGGGACAAATAGCAATTACTGGGTAAACACTGTTAGCATTCAAATAGCTATAATTAGGCCTTCCAGTGAGGCTGTGTCTCCTGAGCTGGAAAGGAAGCCCATACCTTTCGGGTGCCATTGTTGCAGTCAGCCTGCTGGGGTCAGAAGGGTTAGGACTGTATTTTAATTCACACCAGCAAGCTCATTATATAGTTACAAGGATTATAAACTCAGTGATTTTCCAGTGGGAAAAGATGCTCCTTAGAAAACTATAGGGAAGGTGACTCCTTCTTAACAGAGACCTCCTTAAGGGTAGAGACTATTACTTTTATTTTGTCTCCATGTCCAGGGTCCAGTGCAGTACCTTATACTTTTTTGGGAGGCAGAGAGGAATTTGAATTCCTGATTTCATCAGTGTGGGGCAACTCCCAGTGTGGAAACTCCCTTCAGGGATGGAGAACTTATAGGAGTATTTTATAGTCTTAGTCAGTCAATAAATGTTTATTTAGCATCTACTATGTGGCAGGCTCTGTGCTAAGCCCTGGGGATACAAGGATAGGTATAGAACAGTTCCTGCTCTCCAGGAGCTTATATTCTAATGATAGGGGAAGACAACATACAATATAACTATACAGAAACAAGTTATTTACAGGAATAAGCAGCAAATAATTAACAAAGGGAAAGTGTTAGAATTGTCTGAGGCAGTGACAGGCTGAGTGATTTACCTATGGTCCCAAAGCTAGTATGGACCAGGCTTCAAGACCAACCTTTTATTCACTATGCTAGCCTAGTTCACTCCCTTGCACATAATAGGGGTTTAAGAAAAACTAAACCTCTAATGTTTTCATATAGGGTGTAACTAACTTCCTATCAGAAGCATGGGTGTCAACATGCTTTGAGGAGGATGTAGAACCTGCTTTTATAAATAGGCTGTGAAAAGGAAGACAATTATAGAAAAACTCAGAATTGTAGAAACTACAGACATGACACTTCTAAAAAAAAGTCTTCCACCTACAGCTTAATATTCCCATTCACTAATGGTGCATGACAATTGCTTAATGCTGAAATGATTAGGCTTGTTATTGTGTTACACTCACATCCATCCATCCACTATGACAGAAGAACTAGAATGATACTGAATTCTCTCTACACATACTGAAAATATGCTCTTATTCAAAAATATTCTACTTTTCCATTCCTCAACTCCCCCCCTTAGCTCTGTGACCTACCTCTCTGGGTCTTAGTTTCTTCAATTGTAAATTGTGGATATTGGACCTTAAAGTTCCCTTCCATATCTACATTTATTATCCCTAAGCCATACTGCCTAAATATGTTTACATAAATGTAAATCATTCAAATGCTGAACTGTTGAGGCAAAGATATAAGAAAGGAAAGACTGACTCACTGGTCTACCACATAGTCTATTTTTCTTTCAAGTGTTCTGGTAGATCCTCAGTCTTAGGTATCCACAAATCATTATTTTTCTCTAGTCAAAGGAACTGTCTTATGGTTAGTTTGGAGGTAAAGTTCTGGAGTCGCTTAGTCATTACTGGGGAAAGTCCACATGTATAAGACTGGAACCTAGTGCCCTCTACTTGAGCCCTGCGAAGAGGGACAATTCTGCTTAACCCTTCCTCTGCTACCCTCTCTAAAGTCTGGTTTCTCTTCTATTTGATCATTTGGTTAATACTACCCCAAGTGGGCTGTTCATCAAAGAGTATCATTTACAACTGGCATGGGAGACTTTATTGGGCATCGAAGTGTTGGGAACTCTGTCTCTGAGGCCAGGTGGAGCTGAGCAACTTTAGAAAAGGAAGAGTGACAATCTATTGGATTTCAGGCTCTTTGAGGATTTTGCCTCTCTTCTTTAGTGTCATGGGGAGAAGTTACCTCTCTGAGTAATAGAGTTTCTCAGATCTCTGCCAATGAAACATCTTTACCCAGCATGCCACTGCAAAGTGGGAGTGATGTCAAAGTTTTGATAGGGTCATGGAGGAAGAGGACATAGGAAAGAGGAATATATATTAAAGAATCATTGTTTTGCTTCATTTATAGCTTAGGTGACAACATTGGGCCAGTGTTATTTAATGTTTCTATTGGTGAGCAGATAGGAGAGGAGCAAGTGTCTTCCACTGCTGCCAGGGAGATGATTTACTCTAAAATTGAATTTGAGACATGAAAATACTAGCACTATTTATTACTTCAGAAGCAGTGGAATGAGCTCTAGATCTGAGGTCAGAGGATCTGGGTTCAACATTAGCTCTTCTTTTTATCATCAAATAAGATCTTGTATTTAATATATTTTTGCAAACTTTAATGCCCTATGTAAATGTTAATGATGCTGGTGCTGGCCTGGTCCTAGATTGTCTTGAGCAAGTCACTCACTTTCTCTAGACCTTAATTCTTTGTCTGGAGAGTGAGAAGGTAACCTCTAAGGTCCTTTCCAAATCTAACACTGTGTTTCTATTTTTTACTTGTTAAGGAAAATAATGGGAAAATGTGATTGGATGAGCTTGTCATGCTTTGAAATGTCACTGGATAAGCAGAAGACCACAGGATTTCAGAATTTAAGAACAATCTGAGATTACTTGTCACAATTGTTTCATTTTTCAAATGCAGAAACCAAAGCAAAATCCAGTTTAATACAAACTATCCATCACTTAAGGTGTACTATGTGTGAGGAACCATCCAACCAAAGGGCTGAGGATACAAAGAAAAAGTTTTTAAAATGTCTCATTTCTCCAGGAGATTACCTTATTCTGGGGGGATACAGCACGAAGGAAGTTAAGTGAGTTGCCTAAGGTTGGAAACATTGGGGCCCAGGTTCTTTGATCCAAAGTCCTGGGCTTCTTCTGCTACATCATGCCATCTCTCCTGATAAACAAGAGCCTTGACAAGGATTGCCAATGAAAACAAAGTGAATATCAAATTAGCATGTGGGAGAAACATCCGTAGGTTGCCACCAGATGGTGTTAAACCAGTTCTGCTTGTTGAAGGCTCAGGGTTAATTTAATTTCTTAATTAAACCTGGATGTGTTCCAGGGTCATTCCATTTCCTTCTTATCAACAAATCAACAAGGTAAGGACTTACACCTGATCTGACTCTCTTCCTGCCACTCCTGAAATTCAAAGTCAAAGGTTTCCCTCTCACTTTGCATTCAGACATTAGTCGGACATCATTCAAAGCTGTCATGCCCCCCAATATGCTAGGGAACATGTTTCTATTTTATAATCACATGTGATAAAGTACAAAATGAACACTGAGCATGGCTTTGAATACTTAGAACTAAAGAATTATCATATTGCCTCATAAAAAGTCTTCAGGACCATTAGGGTTTGGTCCTGGCTCTGCCACTAAACACCTGATTCACCTTGACTAAATCACTTCATGTCACTAGAATTCATTTTCCTCATCAGTAAAATGAATAAATCGGTCAGGATAGTCTCTGAGTTCTCTTCCATTTCCAAAATCCTATTTCTATGGTTCCTCTCCCCTACCCTGGACATTATAGTTATTTCTTTATTAATTTGATGAATATTATTTTCATATTTGCCAATGGTTACTAATGAATTTGGCTGACATCCTGTTGTCACTATCATAGAAAGGTATATGCCAAACCTTTATAATTTAGGGTTTCCTAAAATAATTGTCTTTTAAAAATTCTGCCCTGTCCCCTGCCATTAACTTTGGGAAATTCTACCATCCACACCAATGACTCTTCTAATACCCTGAATTAATAATTCTTTAACCTTAACTCCATTGATGGCCATTTTTACTCTAACTTCAGCCATACCTTAGGCCTCACCATCACTTGAAAGTCCTCCACCTTCAAGGTCTTGAGCTCTGAAATCTCCTTTCTGACCAGTCTCCTGTTCTTCTACCTTTCCATATTTTTATGTCTATTGAACTTGTTCTATTTCCTTTGTGTGACCCTCCAGTCCCCTAACTCTTCTTTTCTTTCCAAGTTAATCATCCTTGTTCTAGTTTCACTTGCCTCCCCTCAAGTCTTGACCCTATGGGTCAGCCATTTCAACAATGCAATGGTCTCCATCCTAGAATCCCTGCCCTCTTGACCTTTCACCTTTTCCTATCATGCTAATCTTCAACCTTCCTCTCATTTTGTCTGCTCTAGTTTTGCACCAGCACTATGAGAAGGAAGCTACAAAACCCTGTTGATTTACTATAAATTTCATGCTTATCTCCTATCAGTTGGGTTCTTACTCTTCCATGACAATCCTTTTATTCATCTTTTGTTGATATATTTCCCATAGTGGGTGACCCAAGCCTTTCCTGAATTACTGAAGGAACTTATATTCTATTTGGGAAATTGACACAAGCACAGATAAGTAAATCTAAAAAATATTTAACATAAATCCAAAGCAACATCTGAGGGGAAGACATCAGCATCTGGGAGAAGGAAGAAAGTCAAGAAAGGTCTCATGAAGAGGGTGGGACATAAGCCATGAAAGAACCTAGAGATTGGTTGAGGCAGAAGTGAGAAGGGAGTATATGCCAGGAATGAAGGATGTCCTATTCAAAAATGTGGAAAGAGATGATGGAATGATCTAGATGAGATACAACAAGTAGGCCAGTTTGGCTTGATGTAGAGTGTATGAAGCAGAGTAATGGATAATAAGCCTAAAACATAGGTGGGACCCAGACTGTGACGAGCTTTAAAATGTCTGAGGACTTTGCATTTTATCTTGGTGGCTTCTGGGAGCTAATGAAGCTTCCTGAATAGAAGAGTTATATGTCTGGGAGTGTCCTTTAGGAATATCAAATTGTGAACTGAGAGAAAAGTGGAACAGAGAAAGAAGACACTGGAAATAGAAAGAAAAATTAAAAGGCTACTGTAAGTATCCACATGAGGTATAATGATGATCTGAATTACAGTAGTGACTGTGTGTGGAGAAGAAGGATACAGGTGCTAGAGATATTATGGAAGTAGGGCCAAGAGAACTAAGTCACTGATTGGATTTACCATTTCTGTATTGTTGCCAATCCATTTTAACTTGTTTTCTTCTCAGAGGAAAAGGCGAACTTTTCCTCTAGAGCAGTGATTCCCAAAGTGGGTGCCACCACCCTTTGGTGGGTGCTGCAGTGATCCAGGGGGGCGGTGATGGCCACAGGTGCATTTGGGGTTGGTGAATAACTGTAAGGGGGTGGTGATAGTATGTGACAGGAGACGCTAAGTAATAATTTTTCTGGAAAGGGGGTGGCAGGCCAAAAAAGTTTGGGAACCATTGCTTTATCGAGTGATGAGGCACACTGATATTAAAATTCCATCCTGGAACCAGAGGAGGAATGAATGTTACTAACTTTACTCTTGTGTCTCTGAAAGGAAGAGGTTGAGAAGGGTATCTCTAGTTGATCTGGCGATAGGAAAGGGGATGTAGCACTATTTGGAGCTATGAAATCCCTGATAGAAGTGGAATATTCCTAGAGTCACAGATTGTACTCTCTTATGGAAAAAGGACCTTTTAAACTACATTCCATAGCTGCATATTCACATGGGTTCCTTGTTGATGAAATAATACTCATAGGAGGTTAAAGGGATTTAAAAGAATTATGGTAGAGCATGGGCGTTCCCTCCTGCCATGCTATGAGGAAAGGAACATGAAGGAAGACATTTATATTTCCAAATGAGTTCAGAGCAGTTGTGTCAAACTCAAATAGAAATGGAACAACTAAACCTTACATAAAGGTCCCTGTGGGCTGCCTATTGACTTAGAAAACCACATATTATCATAACCTATCATGTCTTGCATTTTTAATTTATTTTGTTAAATGTTTCCCAATTATATTTTAATCTTGTTCAGCCTATGTAGGAATGTATACCAAATGCTGGCTGTATATTGGATACCTCTGGTTTAGAGTATTGACTAGAAGAGGGCAGAGAATCCAGTAACATGGGTTCTGGTTACTGAGGCAAATGTCTATTCAAATAATTTTTTCATCCCTCCAACTCCCCAATGAAATACCATGAGCCTATAAAACACCTTGCTTATCAATGTCCTCCTGGAAAGTTGTATGGTCACTGGATTTAGAAGTAGAAGGGACCTTTGAAATCATACAGTTTCAGAATGTTAGTGTTAGAAGGGACATCAGAGACTGTCTCGTCCAGTTTTAACCTCCACCTCTAACATGGCTCAATGGAAAGAGCATTGGGTTTGGAGTCTGAGGACATGAGTTCAAATACTGCCTCTCCAGCTTGGGCAAGTCACCTGATTTCCCTTCAGTCTCTTCACTTGTAAAATGAGGGAGTTGAACTAGATGATCTCTAAAAGCCTCCCAGCTAGATTTGTGACCTTAAGAATCCCTTGCATGGGAGTGGTGGTGGTAGGAGTCCTGCTCTGTTTAAAGACTTTCAGTGATGGGGAGCTCACTACTTCTTAGGCAGCTCATTCCATTTTTAGAGAACAGGTTTTGAAGGTTTTCTTTAATTTGAGTCAAAATCTACCTCTGAAACTTCCACTCTTCACTTCCAGTTCTGCCCTTTAGAATAAAGTACAAAAAGTTTTATCTCTCTTCAATGTGATAGCTCTTCTAACATTTGAAAATATCTACAAGGTTAAACATCCACAATTCCTTTAATCAATAATCTAGTGGCATAATCTCAAGCCCCTTTACTCTCTTGACACACTCAGTGTCCAACACACTCAAAGTTCTTCCTAAAATGTGCCACCTAGAATTGAAAACAACAGTCCATATATAACCTAACTGGAATAGAGTATAATGGGATTATCACCTCCATAGTTTGGGATACTATACCTCTCAATGCAAACCAAGATCAAGTTAGCTTTTCTTTTTTTGACTGCCATATCACACCATGGACTCATATTATCAGCGTCACACTCCACTAAACCCCTAGTTCTTTGTTCCAGATGTACTTCTGTCTAACCAAATCTTCCATTCTGAATTTGTGAAATCAAATTTTCTAAACAAAGTATAAACCTTTATATTAATCCCAATTAAATGTATTTATCCCTATTAAATCTTACTAGATATAGCCCAATGTTCCTGTCAAGATCTTTTTTGTTCCTACTTCTCTTATCTAGTCTTATAATCACTGCCTGCTTTGTTCATTTGTAGATTTGGTAAGCATTCCACCCATGCCTTTATGTAATCCATTGATAAAAATATTTAAAAGTACAGATCCAAGCAGAGAGTCCTTGGAACACTGCTATGGAAGTCTTCTTCCAAGTTGACATTGGACCATTCTTCTATTCTAAGCATTGAATTAAATTTGATTCAATCTAATTTCATAAAGATCTACCTCATATCTTTTCCTCTTGTTCACAGAACAGCATGAGAGTTTGTGAAGCATTTTGCTAAAATCTAAGCAAACTCAATGTATAGCTTTTTAAAAAAAATCTAGTCTAGTAACTGTCACAAAAGGAAATAAAATCAACATGACGTCCTTGAAATCATACTGGCTTTGTGATCCCCACCTCCTCTTCTAGCTACTATTAAATTCTATTTTGTTAGATTTAGCCTATTTTTTTTTTCTAACACGTTGAGACCTTTTTAGATATGTTTCTGTTAGCTGATATGTTAGTCCCTCCCAATTTTGTGTCACTTACAATTTTGCCATCTAAGTCATTGGCAAAAATGGTAAATGGCACAGGGCCAAGTACATATTCCTAGGACGATTTCCTCATTCTAGAGATAGAAAACTGAGGTCCATGTAAATCTAATGTTTAGATATTACATTGTTTTTTAAAAATTTACTTTTACGATAAACTTAAATGCTAACAAAGAGGTACATTTCAATATACGAGAAGAAAAGAAAAGATTATACATGAAACTGTAAATTACTATTGGTCTAACTTGTTTTAAAATGTGTATTAAATTTAACATGATAGAACTAAAACTTCCCTACTTTTATCCCTTTCTGAATTTTCTTCAAATCTCTTCTGTGTATTTTGTTTCCTTAGCATTCTTTTCTTAATACTATTAACACTATGCTTACATTCTCTTTTCTCTTAGTTCCCACTTCTAAAAAAAATCTCTTTTGCAAAAAATTTATATACTGGTTACTGTTGAAAACATAAGCTTCATTCTTCACATTTACTTCATCAGCTTTTTGCCAAGAACTGGAAGATATACTCCATCATTAATCTTCTAAAGTCATCATTGGTCACTTCATTGATTAGAGTTCTTAAGTCTTTTCAAGTTATTTTCTTTTAATTATGCTGTCTCAGAGGTACCAAGAGCACAGTATTGAATAACTTTGTAAAATGAATAAGTCTTTCTGTAAAGGACATAATTCTTCTTTTAATGCCCTCAGGTTTATCATTTGGGCAAAGATGGGAATCTAAATGTTCACATACTAGATTTCCTTTAAAAAGGCACACCAGTACTAATCACATGGACACAACTCAACATTTCAATGCTCTCCAATCAGGTTTAACAAATGATGAATAGACTTTATTAGATAGAATCCTAGGGACAAGCTGGTAGAATATTTTCTTTTAAAAATACTTTTTTTTCAATTATATGTAAGAACAATATTTACATTTATCTAAACTTTTGAGTTCCAAATTCTCACCCTCCCCTCCCTGAGATGGTAAGCAATTTATTCTAGATTATATATGTGTGATCATACAAAGACAATTTCCATATTGGTCATGTTGTGGAAAGAAGACTCATATAAAACAAACAAACAAAAGACCCCAAAGAAAATAAAGTAGAAAATAGTATGCTTCTATCTACATTCAGACTCCATCAATTCTTTCTTTGGATATGGATTTTTCATCATGAGTCCTTTGAAATTGTCTTGGATCATATTATTGCTGAGAATAGCTAAGCCATTCATAGTTGATCATCATACAATATTGTTGCTACAGAGTATGTTTTCCTGATTCTTCTCACTTTAATTTGCAT
This sequence comes from Gracilinanus agilis, assembly GCF_016433145.1. NCBI lineage: Eukaryota > Metazoa > Chordata > Mammalia > Didelphimorphia > Didelphidae > Gracilinanus > Gracilinanus agilis. The sequence goes on from NC_058135.1 coordinate 164,238,365, forward strand.
CAGTTCATGTTGGTCTTTCAAGTTTTTTTGAAATTATCCTGCCTTTCTTTTCTTATAGCACAATATTATTCTATTTCAATCATACACCACAAACTTTTTTGTCCATTCCTAACTGATGGACATCCCCTCAATTTCCAATTCTTTGTCACCACAAAAAGAGCTGCTTTAAATATTTTTGTGCACATAGGTCCTTTCTGCCTCCCTCCACCTTCCCCCCCCCCCCTTCTTTAAATCTCTTTGGTATACAGACCTAGTAGTGGTATTGCTGGATCAAAGGGTATGAGCAATTTTATAGCCCTTTAGGCATAGTTCCAAACTGCCATCCGGAATGGTTGGATCAGTTCACAACTCCCTGGTAGAAAGTTTTTGAATGGAAATCATAGATGGGTAGACCCGGAAGGGACACCAATGATCTAGCCCAACCTTTTCTTTTCCAGTTGAGGAAACTGAGAGATTAAGTGGCTTGCATTGAGGTCAAATGGCTAGTAAAATGATGGACTAGGTCTTGAGCCCATGCTTTCAGGCTCTGAGGGGCTGAATTCTTCCAGCTGTGCTAACTAGTCCATCAAGAATAGACCAGCCTCTGTTGGAGTCACATGCAGATCAGAGTATTCTATCTTTCACATCTATTTATTTGTGGTTTTATTTGGGGGTTTTGGTTTTGTATAAGTGTGCTCTTACAATAATGACCAATATGGAAGTGTTTTGAATGATAATATAAAAATAAGACAAAATAAAAAGAATAGAGCAGCCTGAGACAGCTAGGTGACTCAGTAGATAAAGCACCAGGCTGGTAAGTTCAAATTTGACCTCAAGACACTTCCTAGCTGTGTGACCCTAGGCAAGCCACTTAACCCCAATTGCCTACCCCTTACTTCCTTTTTGTCTTAGAATTAATATTTAGAAGGTATGGAGAGAGAGAGAGAGAGAGAGAGAGAGAGAGAGAGAGAGAGAGAGAGAGAGAGAGAGAGAGAGAGAGAGAGAGAGAGAGAATGAGAATAGAGCAGTTTTAGGTCAATTTAGATGCCATTCTATCTAAAAAGAGGAGGATGGCTCTTCAAGGTTCATTTGTATGTTAAATTTCTACTATTTGGGGAAGTTTAGTAGATAAAACCTGTTAGTCCTCCAAGCTTATTGTTTCAGTGAGTTTATGAATTAAGCACTCCCTTAACTTCTGAGGGCATCGGTACCCTTATCTGAAAAAAAAAATGCATGTTGGACTCGATTTCCCAAATCCCTTCCCGCTCTAAGCCTTTGATCCTGTGAAGTTGAGCATATGGAACACCTCCTTGAAATTGTCATGTTTAGGAGGCAAGAGAAAGGGTAGGAACTATGTTCTGGTCTGTACCGAATTCCGAGGTGTGTAATCATTTATTAGGCAATATAGCAGTAATATGGCAACTGAAGCCCAGAAAGGAGGGTCCAGACTGTTATGATCCCAGCCAGGAGACTAGATGTAGTTCCAGTTGTTAGTGCTTTCCCCGCAGCTTCAATGATCTCCTATTTTTGTTTTTATTTTGTATATATTTAAATATGAATGTAAGCTCCTTACAGACAGGTACTATATGTGGTTTTTTTGGTCTTTGCATCTCTATCAGCGTCTGGCACATTGAGGCACTTAATCAGTGCTAGAGCCTTAGTTTTTCACCACTCTCGGGCCCATTTCAAAGACCCTGGAAGTGCCATCTACACATCAAAGAATAAAATGCGGCGCCTCACGCTAAATCTGAGGACACGTAGAGTAGGTTTTGAAACTTATAACCCTCTTTTTTTCTCCCCCAACAGAGGATTTAAACGGATTTAAAACAAAAACAAAAACAAAAACAAAAACAAAAAACTGCCTTTTGTCCGTGGCTATCCTCTAAAGAAATGACGCGTTTAAAAACGCATTGCTATTTTGTGGTCGGTCACCGAGAGGCTCGATATCTAATCTACTCCAGAGCCCATAAGCTCCATTTCCTGTGTTATGAAATGCAGGGGAACTCTAATGTTCTCTCCTCCTCAACAATAAAGGCAGAAGCCGAGGGTCCGGGCTGAAAATAGATAGCGAACAGTGCCCTCTTTCGTCCATTAGGAGGATCTGCGGCTTCTCCTCGGAAAGAACGGATCTGAGGGGAAGAGCAAGAAAGAGAAAGAAAGAACTGGGGTCGAGTAAACATCGCCCCGAGCTGGATTTACAGTGGTCTCCTCCGCCTGACTCGGAGGTCTCCTCTGTTTAAACACCCATGAAACATCTTTGTTTTGGTGAACGTAAACATTTTAGCTTCGAAAAGAGTAACTAAGTTGGCCTAAAAACCATTTAAATATTGTTTGGTACAGCCCATTAAAATGGATACAAAGCAGAGAGAGTGCACTGGATTGTTAGGGAACAGCCGTTCCCTTCTCCCCAGCCTAACTCTTTTCGGTTTGAATTCCTAGTGAGAAAATGAAATGTTAGCGGGAAAGCTGTATGTGTTTGACATTTCTTTTTATTCAAAGATATTTTATTTTCCCAATTATGTGGAATAACAATTTCCAACATACTTTCCCGAAATTATGAGATCCAAATTATGTTATTCCCTCCCTCCCTCCCTCCCTCCCCACTCTCCAGGATGGCAAGTTATTTGATGTTAGAGATTTCTTATCCACGATTGGTCACCAATAATCTGAAAGGCTGCTTTGGGCCAACTGACTTGATAAAATCCTTCCACAGCTGTTGATAAACAATAAAATAATATAGCATTTTCCACCCAGGATCTTATTTGAATCTCAAAATAACCATACCAGAAAGTTAGGGTAATTTTTTTTCCCCTTCTCACAGATAATTTGAAACCGAGTCTCAAAGAAATTAAGTGACTTGGCCAGGGTCACACAGCTAGTGTCAGATTCCAAGTCCAGAACTCCATCTATCAACAATACACTTCTATTCAAATATAATAGGCTTCATCTTTATGTGCAATATTGTTGCATTATTAGAGGAATTATACAAACCAATGGCCTATCTGAGTGTTTGGGTGAAGTATATTACTGGACATTTGCATCTAATGGGAAATATGGCTAGTAACAAAAAGGGCATTTTCCTGGTCCTTTGCTAGAAATATTTTCTGTGTTGGTTTAATAATTTCATGAACTATTTATAGACTTATTGTGTTTTGATAATTAGATCACTTCAAAAAATCAACATGACATTCTTTCCTCATTGGCCTATGGCTAAAATGTTATTTTAAATTATTTCTTTCCTGTAGAATCCTCCAAAATGTTGTTTTTTCTTCTTTGCTCATTTGAATTAGGAAAATTTTATTCTGAACTCGGACACATTTACTCATTTGTTAAAGGCATATATAGGTTTATTTGGAATCTAGCAGTTACTAGTTATCAAGGAGAGGAAAAAACCAACCTCATTTTGGTTGGAGTAAAGTCATGTAATCACCCTAAGGAGCATAATAGCCCAAGTCAGTCTCTGTGGTCTGAAGCTACTCATTTACCAAAACAGAATGGAAGTCAAAGAAGATTTTAAGGAGCCATGTAGTAAGACATCTTTCTAAGCTGGGGGGTGGTGGTGGTATTGCATGCATGTTTCATAATAAAAATTAGAGATGGATGGGGAATGAACAATACCAAAAGCACAATTAGTGGACCTTTTAGTTCTTTTAGGATGACTCTTATATTAGTATCTGAGTCAATCGATCACTCAATCATTCAATCAATAGGAATTGAGTGCCTACTGAGAATCAAGCTACTATTGTGCAAAAAGAGAACCGAATTCCTGTCTTCAAGAAGTTTATCCTTTGGGTGGAAAAGTAAGATAAAAGGCCAAGACGGAAAAAAACACACTATAGTCATAGAAATTGCCCCAGTTAGATCCTGAGTGCTATGAACATCAGATAATGGAACTCTCAGTCCACATTGAAGTTTTTTTCCCCAGAGGAAATGCCTTCTATTCACACTATGATTTCTAAAGTTTCTTTAAGATCTTTCACTACATTCTTTTCTCTCATCAATAGAAGAGACATTACATTGGTAAAGAGAATTGTAATGATTATTATTCCTCAATTTAAGCTCTAACAAATGGTAGAAACTCAAGTTCATAGGATCATATAGCTGGAAGAGACTTTAGAGGCCATCTACTCTTACCTCCTCATTTTATAGATGAGGAAACTGAGGCCAAAAGAGGTTAGTTAAGGGACTTGACTCCTCAGGGCACATGGCAAAATATATGGCAAAGTCAGGTTTTAGACCCAGGTCTTCTGACTCCAAACCCAACATTATTTCCACTGCACCAGGGATAAAGATAAAATAAATATTCATCAAAAAAAAAAAAGGAAGCCAAGAAACAAATCCATTGAGTTGTTTTCTTTCAGTTAAGTGTTTTTAATGACATGTTTGCTTCAAGTTGTACCCATACGACTCCAAACATCCTGCTAAAGGTAAAAGATTCAGTCACTAAATGACTAAGAAGTTTGGTCTCTCCAAGGCCTAGACTGTAAAACATCTGTATGATGGATACTTGAGTTTTCAGGTTTTCGGAGGGGAATGGGGGTGAGAGAAAGATGTTTGACATTATAGAGACTCACCCTGAAACCAGTTATTTCCTATGTATCTCTTCTACCCCACTATATTCATAACAATTTATGTTTATACAGAATGCCCCAAAGTCTTAACGAAGTGTTAAGCTATTAAATCATCAGCATTTATTAGTATAAACTATTAAAGCTTAACACTACACAGAGGCTTTTGGGATACCCCGAGTTAACACTTAAAAGGCTTTCTTCACAACAATAGCCCTGTGAAGAAGGTGGGACAAGTATAATTTTGTTTTTCATTTTACAAATGAGGAAAAGTGTTTCTAGAGGTTAGGCAGCATTCCCATGGTCCCAAAGACAGCGAGTCTAAGAAGTAAGATGTGAACTACTGGGTCCTGTGTTCTTTTCCCTACTGCACACTGACCAAGAAACAGAAGATATTCATATTCTTACGATGACTTAATTTATGGAGAACTTTCAAGTCTGCCAAGTACTTTGCACTGTTACCTAGGCCTCACAATGATCTCATGGGATGAGTACCAGCGACATTATTATTCCCATTTTGCAGATGAGGAAAGTGAGGCTCAGAGTGACTTGCCCATAGTCACACAGCTAATGTCAGAGATGGCATTTGGAAGTAGCTCTTCCTGATTTTGAGCCCAGCACCCTATCCTCCTGCAAGTAGGGAATGTAAATGATCTGATCTTAGCTTTTGAATTATATGATGTACCTTGGAACCATGATGCCATTATGGGAACTCAATGATAGCATTATGAAGGGCTGTCATCATAGAAGTATTGCTACAACTATTAAATACAATGATATTTCTTTGACATTTGAGAATTTTCACTGAATGACTTTACTTTGGATAGAGAGTATAGCTACTGGATGGCTTTATTTCCTTAAAAATGATTATCTCATTGGAAGAAAGTTAGAAGTACTGCTATCCTTTCAGAAGGAAAGACAATTATCCAAACAATGAAAGAAGTTAGAATTGTTGGACGCTAGAATTACTTTAGGCACTAGAAATTTTGTTTTCCCTTAAAGTGTTTTTAAGTTGCCTTATTTAAAGAATGAATAAAATATTCCATCCCTTGCATTTGACACATAAGAGCATTTTGATGGCTGATATTTACATACCACTTCAAGGTTTATAAAGCACTTTACAGGTTATTTCATCTGAACTTCACAACTACCTTAGGACCTTACAGGCATTATATATATTATTGTATATTATTCCTCCTTTTACAGATGAGGAAACTGAGGATCAGTGAGGGTAAGTGACTTGTCCAGGCACACCGCTAGTGAGGGTTCCAGGTAGTATTTGAACCCACATCTTCTTGACTTCCTGTTCAGGGCTCTAGCCAATCCACCAGATTGTTCTCATATACAACAGCTCATTTATTATAAGTGCAGATAGAATTCAGGGTATGAAATATCCAAGGGAAAGGAGCCAGTTCACAATGTTCAACTACAAGGAAAGCTGGGAACAGAACCTAAAATACTCCCTAGTCGGAGTCATAAAATTATGTCTGACATCCTATCTGGAGAGATATTTAAGGGAAACAAAGGCATTTTGATTGAAGACTTATCTCTTTCCTTTTCATCCTCACACCTCTCCCCTGACCACTGTTTGAACACATTTCAATCATCAGCATTCCCAGCAGGGCATGGCTGCCACATGGCTGCTAATAGTATCCCAAATGCAGCATCCCCGGGGGTTCATCCAGGAAACGCAATCACAGGCCAGCCAGTTACCATATTTCTCCTTAAAGGGACTCCTTCCACATTCAGGCCAGTAGGGCTGGGCGCCAAGCCCACTCGTGTTGTGCCTGCAATAGTTTTGCCACTCATGGGGCCCTGCTGATAGATTGAGGAAGAGGAATAAAAGCCAAGCAGGCACCTATAAAATGTAATGACTGTTTAGCTGGCCTTGCCATGGGAATATTGAATCTGCCAAAGGCATCTGCTGATTTGTGGCCCCCCTCAGAATCCAGCCTGGCTCTGAGCTCTCTGTGTTCGGAAAGGTTTTCCATGTTCCAGCTCATGGCCCTCCAGTACTGGATAAATAAATGGAAAGCACAAAGCGGCCAGTGTCCCTGGAAAACAGCAGGTTCCCTTTTTCTCTGAGTGAGGGGAAGGAGTGCAATGTTCACCGAGACCCTCTCAGAGCCATTAGCAGTGGGCTCTCCATCTGACAAAACAGATTTGCTAGTTTGACTTTGAACTTAAAAGTCAGCAAGGAGGATGGGGGAGGGGGAGTGTGGGAAAGACAAGCACCTAAAGGAAGGGCTTGCAATTTCATCAGGCATGGGGGTCCCCAGGATCTCGCCTTCCTTTGGTCATCTTTTCCAGGGTTCCATACAGAGTGACCCCTTAGACCTGGGACACAGGCTAGTGTTGTCTAAGCTATTTTTCTTTCTTTTCTAGATCTGGGAGAATATCAGGTTGGAAAGCAGAGCCTTGCCATTTGGTTCTGGGACCCCCAAGGTGTCAATTCAATTAAACAAATTTTGATTAGTCACCTTCTAGGTACAAGGCGCTCTTCTGGGAACTAGTGGAATAATGACAAAAACGAAACAGTCGACTTCTAAGAGTTTACATTTTTTTGTGTTGGGGGTATGTGTTTGCTATTGTTGGTCAGTTGATTCAGTCATGTCTGACTCTTTGTGTCCCCTTTTGGGGTTTTCTTGGCAAAGATATTAGAGTGGTTTGCCATTTCCTTCTCTGGCTCATTATACAGAAGAGGAAACTGAGGCAAACAAGTTTAAGTTACTTGGCCAAGGTCACACAGCTACTAAGTGTCAGAGGCTAGATTTGAACTCAGGAAGATGAGTCTCCCTGACTCCAAGCCCAACACTCTATCTACTCTTTCCCCTAGTTGTCCCTGATACATACAGTAAATTATGAAGTAATATAGATTTCAAGAGGGAGTGAGGTTAACAACTGGGAAGGGGTATTGAGGTGGTGTGAGAGTCATCATGGAGGAGGTGGCCTCTGAGAGGGGATTTTTAAGTGAGAGGTAGACAGACAAGGGATGGCCTCTTGTGCAATGGTAGCTAGACAGGAGATGGGAACGGCCACCAGAACAGTTTGACTGAAACGAATAATGTTCGTTCAAATGAAGGGGAATAATAGGAAATCTGGGAAGGGAGGTGAAAGCTAGATTGTAAAAGGCTTTCAATGCCAGGCTGAGGTAATAGGGAAGCCACTGAAGATTTTTAATTGATGGAGGGGCAGGAGGGACACGGCCATATCTGAATTTTTAAAATATTAGTCTGGCTACTATGTAAAGGATGAATTGGAGAGAAGGAAGACTAGAGACTGGGAGACTAATTAGGAGGCTATGAGAGGGGCAGCTAAGTGGCTCAGTGGATTGAGAGCCAGGCTTAGAAACAGGAGGTCCCCTGATCAAATCTGACCTCTGATGCTTTCTAGCTGTGTGACCCTGGGCAAGTCACTTAACCCCCATTACTTAGCCCTTACCACTCTTCTGCCTTTGAACAGATACACAGTATTGATTCTAAGATGGAAGGTAAAGGTTTTAAAAAAAAAGAGGGTATGAGAAGATAAACTGGTTATGGAACTCATGGGAAATTGAAGGCTTATGCATATTATGTATGTATATATCTATATATCTATCTATATCTATCTACATATCTATATCTATATATCTCAGTTTTCTGGCAAAACCTCCTCTTGAGTCTCTCCACATAAGTTGCATACTTTCCTCCTAGCTAACTAGGACAAATTCTTTCCAAGGGTATTAGAATGTGAGTGCATTTTCAGAGTCCTGTGCTATAGTAAATAATGATGGTTAGCATTTATGTCATACCTTAAGGTTTGCAAAGCTCTTTTCAAATATTATTTCGTTTTCTCCTCACAATAACTCTGGGCTTTAGCTATATACTATCTCTATTGTTGTGTGCATCTGCACACAACACTATTTACAGATGAGGAAGCGGAGGCTGAGAGCGGTCAAGTGATTTGACCTAAAGCTACAAAGCTGGTATCTAAAGTCAAATTTGAACTCAGGTCTTCCTGAATACAGATCCTAACTTCAGGTCTACTATTACTATGACGACTACTACTAGCACCACGAGTGCCACCCCTACTATGACTACTGTTGCTTTTGCTGTTTGTCCTTTATACTTGAAAAGGACCAACGACCTTATTGGATGAATTGAATTTAAGTGAGGCATAGCTACACAGTGTCATCAGCTTTATTCTCTATTTTGGTCATCAAAGTCCAGTGTTAAGACAAAAGTCAAGATGGTTGGTGATGGGGCCTCTAGGCGGCTCAGTGGACAGAGCCAGCCATGGGAGAGGGGAGGTCCTGGGTTCAAATATGGCCTCGGGTACTTCTTACTTGTGTGACCCTGACCATGTCACTTAATGCTGATTGCATCTTACTTACTGCTCTTCTGCCTTGGAATCAATACTTAGAATGAATTCCAAGATGGAAAGTAAGGGCTTGGGAAAGAAAAGATGACTTCTGATGGCTTAGGGTGCAGTAGATGACCTTGGCATCTTTGTTGTCTAGCCACTCAGCAACTGCTTCAGTCACCTTTGTGGCCACTAGACCAAACTGATCTCATCCTACCATTCTTCCAAGGGAAGTCTTCATAGATCACCCCCCACCCCAACTCACCAATGGATTTGAGTTCTGTCAGTTACCCTCAGCCTGTGTTAGCCCATCTGCCCAGACTGTTATGCCAGGCTGTGACCACTGTGCATGCTTCAGCTTCTTGGAACTGAGAGTAGGGTGAAAGGTGGACATCAAAGGTGGATGAGAAAGCCTGAAAAGGGCTCTGCAAGCCCTCATATCCTTCTTGAATGCCACATACACCCTCGTCCTCCTTCTGTTCCCCTTCCTCCTCCTCCTCTTCCTCTTCCTCCTTCTCCTATACTTCCTCCTTCTCTCACTACTACTACCATGACAAATAAAACAAATTGTAAGAACTACCCTTTAAGATCCTAAGAGATGAAACAAAAATACAGAATTGATGAGATTAAGAAAAAAGGCAGGAGCAGAAGACCACAGTTCTGAAGTTTTTTCTTTTCTCTTCATTGCCCCATCTTTTTTCTCTTTCATAAGACTTAGAATTGCATCTAAAAAGCATTCGCTAGTTTGGGTTCACTATGAGGGACTTCCTTGCGTTAGCCTTTGCGAGGTTCTCCTGTTTTACTAGGAGTTGTAAGCTTTTTTAAAAAAATTAGATTTTATACTAAAAATTATCAAGCATTTCTTCCCCCCATCAAACCACAGCAGGCAATGGAGAAGACCTTTGTAATGATTAAGTGTAATCAGGTAAAATAAATCCCCACATCAGCTGTGTCCAAAAATGTATTACTCATTCTGCATATTAGTCCATCCCCTGTCTGCCAGGAGGGACTTCCTCATTGCTCCTCAGCAGTCATGACTGATCACCATGTTGATAGCTGCCTTCTTTTTAAAATCAGTATTAATGAGGCTTTAAGAAAAAAACAAAACAAAACAGCCCAAGGTCATTATTGGATTTCCCTCTACCCTGGAAATGAAAAGCCCTTTGAAACAGAGAAAAACAGATTTTCAGAAACCTCAATTTATATGGTGAATGGACCTGGGAGTATACGCCACATTCTGACCCTAAACAAATCAACTAACCAACTAATTAATCATCAAATATTTATTAAGCTTCCCCTATATTCCAGATACTATGTTGGGCTCTAAGAAACAAAGACAAAAAGGAAATAGTCCCTGTCTTCAAGGCACTTATATTCTATGAGGGAAACAACATGCACATGGTTAAGTGGATAGAAAATACATTCAAAATAAATGCAAGATCATACCTGGGACAGGGTGCAGGCACTAGCTGCTCTGGAGATCAGAAGAGGCCACATACAGGAAGGGGCTGCTGTCTCCCATTTCTGCAAAAAAGGATGATAGCATCATAGATTCAGAGCTGAAAAGAATTTTAAAGATTATTTAATCTAAATTTTTTTACCTGAGGTCTGGGAATTTCAAGCATTTAAGAATAAAAAAAATTCCGATAACCACATTTTGAGATAATCGATTTCCTTTGTAATCTCATGCATTTTTCTGATTATTATTAAACATTATTCTGAGAAGGGGTCTATAGGCGCTGTCAGATTTCCTAAAGGGACCTATGACACACAAAAACATTAAAAACCCCTAATGTAGTTTAATCCCCTCCTTTTGAAGATAAGGAAACTGAGGCCCAAAGTGACATGTAGAATAAGTTGCTGGCGTCTGAATTCAGGCTTTTGTTTTCCAAATATGGTGCTCTTTATGCTTCGTGATCTGTTCTTTAGAATTATTTAATTTTTATTATATATTATTATATTATGACATATTGTATATGTCATAATATATATAATATTATATATTGTATATTAATTTTTAGGATTACTCAAGGTTTTGTTTTCTTTTCATGTTCTCTTATTGGTATTGTTGGAATTAATTTATGTTCTCCTTGATTCTACATATTTCTCAATGCAATAGTTATTCAAGTCTTTCCATCTAAGAATTCCTTACATTCAGCCTTTCTTAGTGCATGAGAATATTCTACTATATTCATGTATATCACAGTTTATTCAGTCACTCCTCAGTCAATGGGCACCTACTTGCTTCCAGTTCTTGGCTACTATGAAAATTTTCACCCACTTTCTTCCTGGCATCCCAAAGTTGGCTGGGGTAAAACCATCCCACTTTGGTAAATCGTGATGGCACAGTGCCCGCAGCTATCATCCTCAGTCATCAGTCAGTGGCCTTGTCACCAGCTCCTGACATCTAAAACTGGAAGCTGGGATGTTATGGCACAATAAAATGTACAAGGCAGTAAGCTTACCTGATAATTTGTCATGCTTTCATGATCTTCTTCTATTTTTATTAGCAGACCTGCAGCAGGCCTAAACTTGCTGAGCTCTAACCCAGTGAGGTCTCATTAGTTCTGGCCAAAAACAGTGTCACTATGTTCATTTAAAGAGCCTGTGCAAACTAATGGGGGCGACAAGAATGAGAGATAAATGAAAATGGTTAAAAGGGCCGGTGGCTTCCAATGATTTGCTGGAGTCACTGTCACTAGAGAAGTTGTGACTGGCGGGGCCATTTCTGATGCCAATGCCAATGTTTATTTATACATGGAAAGTCAAGGATCTGGTTGGGCTCTGAGCCTCCAGAGGACACTGGATTCTGCATGGATATTGGTTTGGATGCCATTTTTTTTATTAGATGATCCAAATTCCATAGTCAAAGAGGTTTTAGACAGATCTGATCTAGATTTTTCATGACTTGATTGAGATACAGTCAATCCTTAGCTTTCAGAGGAGGTGACATTCCTGGAAAATGGTGTAAGAGTAAAAAATTCAAATGTTGTTGCAAAAAGTAAAAAATTCAAATTCAAAAAAATAGGGGGTTAGATTCCCATGACCACTAGAAAATATAATCTTTCACTATAGATTGCTGAAAATACACTTTTCTGCATATAATTCTTTATAACAAAACATTAATTCTGCTAATATGCACTTTTCCTAGCACAGTAACCATGAAATAACCCCTAAAATATAGAAGAAAGGAGAAGCCATGCTGAATCAGATGGAGAGAGGCAGAGGCTGCTATGTCAGAATCCCAAGACTCCCAAAGTAAAAAAGGGAAAGGGGCGACCTGCCATCTCTAATTTGACTCCATGGTTGAACTGTCCCCTGATGAAAAGAATAGGCCTAGGCAAGACTCAGTACCTGGCCTGCATGCCTATCTGTAGGTGGGACAGGCTGTTCCCACATTCTGGCAGCTGAAATTTTAGGGAACCTCACAGAAGGGGCAGCAGGTGTGGGAAGCTCCCTTTGCTTCACCAACCCTGACAAGGGGGTGGGAGTAGTCATGATCTGATTTAACCACAAATTTAGCTGTTTTTCCATTTTTTCGGTTCCTTTACCCACTTTAGGGGTTACTTTAGTACTTTCTGGAGCAGATTCACAAACACTTTCATTCATTCATTCATTCGTTCATTTGTTTGTTTTATTTGTTTTTTAAACCCTTAACTTCCATCTTGGAGTCAATACTGTGTATTGGATCCAAGGCAGAAGAGTGATAAGAGTAGGCAATGGAGGTCAAGTGACTTGCCCAGGGTCACACAGCTGGGAAGTGTCTGAGACCAGATTTGAACCTAGGACCTCCCATCTCTAGGCTTGGCTCTCAATCCACTGAGCTACCCAGCTGCCCCCTCACAAAGGAAGAAATACTTTCTTCCTTTTGGGGGATATAATCTTGCCCTCATTGTGTCTCTCATTTTTTTTCTCTACTGCCCATAGAATCGAATGTGCCCCCTTGCCAACCGGAAAGTGAAAACAAGGTTACTAATAAAATCCCTCCATGGCTTAAAGTTGGGAAACACGTAAATGTTGAGGATTGACTGTGTGCCCCTATTGGAAATCCTCCTATGCTTTCAGGCTTAACCTCTGGGACTCTTTGCTAGGTAATTCTTTATCTCCTTTATATATTTCCCTCTCTTATTAGCTTTATCTTACTATAATAAAGCTATTAGAGCTATTAACAGTCTTGTGACTTAAGGGTTAATTTCTATAAACAGCGACCACAACATTTTTTTACTCTTATAATTTAGTCAAACCCATTCTAACCATTACAGTGATCTTGGGTAAGTCATCTCTCTGGACCTCGGTTTTCTCATCGTTAAAATGGAGGGTTTTGATTGTACAACTTCTATGATCCCTTCTAGATCTAAATCTTGCATCTTATTATGCTATAATACTTCTTCATTCCTTAATTAGAATTGGGTTATAGTTTTGAAGGCTGAAGTCTATGCTTATGACTGACAATAAGATGATATAGGTCAGACTTTTCTAGAGGGAGATCAGAGACTTGGAAGCAGCTAAAGCTGAGGTCAGTATCTGTAACTAACTGAAAATTCTTAAGAATTTTAGAAATAAATCAACAGGAAATAGCAGAAACAAAAGGGGGATTTGGAGCAGGGATTGGGAGATTATGGCAACCAGGAAATAAGCAGAAACAAGGAAGACAGGAGGATAAGGCAAGAAGAGTTGTAGAACCAAGCAGGGCCAGGGAAGAAGGGGGAGTGGGGCAGCTCAACTTGGATTGGTGTTGGCATTGAATCAGCATTAAATCTGTATTGAGAACTTCTCTTAGTTCAGTAGTGGTTTCTAAAGATTTGGTTACTATGGCAAGTACATGCAAAAAGCACAGCAGTAAGAAGGTAGGTATGAACCAAAAGCCAAAGTTTATACAATGATGTATAAGCAATAATAGAGGAGGCAGGAAGAAGCAGAGTAAAGCATGTATGATTGGAAAAGATCAGACAATCCATGTGTTCCATTGATATGCTCATGATGTCAAGAGAATTCAAGTAAGGATCCTAATATTTTGGGTGAACATGCTATGGCAATAAAATGCATGCATCATAAAGGTTAGATAGGTAAAGATGGGTTCTGACCTGCATTACTGAATGGAATGTTCATACTGAGGAGATCACAAATCTCTTGGAATACTGGAATACAATCTATTACAGATCTTTATATGTATATACCCAAAGACAACTAAAACAAAAATTTTCAAGATGATACATAATTTGGGCCCTGAAGAAGAAAGACAATAGAAGTGGAAGATCAAGTTAAAAGGAATGATATTTAATTGACAGCCAACTTATTAAGTTCCAAAAACTAATTAATCCAGTCTTGAGCAGGGTCCTTAAATCAGGGTCTATGGGCCTGAGGTCCATGAATAGTTTTTATTTTTTAATTTTTTCAATTTTAAAGATATTTTCCCATAGTTACATGATTCATGTTCTCTCCCTCTGCTTTTCCCTCCCCTCCAGGAGCTGACAAGCAATTTCACTGGGTTATTCATGTGTTATTACTTGATGCCTATTTCCATATTATTCATTTTTGTAATAGAGTAATTTTCTTTCTTTTCTTTTTTCCTTCTTCTTGATTTAAGTATCAACATAATATTTTTTTGCCATGAAAGGAATTTTGTAGAGTTCCTTCTTCAGCCATTTCCCTAGATAGTTAATATAGAATTGAAATTAATTATTCTTTAAATGTTTGGTAGAATTCACATGTGAATCCATCTGGTCCTGAGGCTTTTTTCTTAGGGAATTCATTTATGACACATTCAGATTCTTTTTTCTGAGATGGTGTTATTTAAGGATTCTATTTTGTCCTCTGTTAATCTGGGCAGTTTACATATATAAATATATGTATATATTTAACCTCCATCTGTTTCACTTAGATTATCAGAATTATTGGCATATAATTTGTCAAAATAACTCCTAATTGCTTTAATTTCCTCTTCATTAGTTGTGAATTCACCCTTTTCATTAAAAAAATAAACCTTATAATCTCTCTTAAAATTGATACTAAGGGGGCAGCTGGGTAGCTCAGTGGATTGAGAGTCAGGCCTAGAGACTGGAGGTCCTAGGTTCAAATCTGGCCTCAGACACTTCCCAGCTGTGTGACCCTGGGCAAGTCACTTGACCCCCCATTGCCTACCCTTACCACTCTTCCATCTAGGAGCCAATACACAGAAGTTAGGGGTTAAAAAAATTGATACTAAGTGTTAATTTCAAGGCAAAGAGTGGTAAGGGATATGCTGAGGTTAAGTGGCTTGCTCAGAGTCACACAGCTAGGAAATGTCTGAGGACATATTTGAACTATGACCTCCCATCTCTAGGCCTGGCTCTCTATCCACTGAGGTACCAAGTTATCCCTAGATTATATATTTTATGGTTAAGGTATGTCTAGAGACACTACAGAATATTTGGTCCCCTTTTTCATTTTTTGATATTAGTAATTTGGTTTTCATCTTTTTTGAGGGAAGGGATCAAATTAACAAATGACTTATCTAGCTTATTTTTTCCCTATAAAACCAACTCCTTGTCTCATTTATTATTTCAATGATTTTCTTACTTTCAATTTTATCAATCTCTACTTTGATTTTCAGGATGTATAATTTGGTGTTTATTTAGGTATTTTTACTTGTTCTTTGTTGTTGTTGCATGCTCAGTTCATTGATCTGCTCTTTCTCTATTTTATTGATGTAAGCATTTAGAGATATACATTTTCCCCTAAGCACAGCTTTGACTGCATCCCCAAAATTTTGGTATGTTGTCTCTTCAGTGTCATTTTAATTAATGAACTTGTCAGTTGTTTCAGTGATGTATTCTTTAACTCACATTCTTCAGGATGAGATTATTTAGTTTCCAGTTAATGTTTAGCATTTTTTCTGCAGAACTTTTGTTGAGTTTATTTTTATAGCATCATGGTCTGAAAAGGACACATTTAGTATTTCAGCTTTTCTGAATTTTGTTGTGAAGCTTTTATGTCCTATTATATGATTATTTTCTGGGAAGAGCTAGAACTCCTGAAGCTGCTGTAGCTCTCACTGTTAAAGCTACCTCCAGGGCAACTGTTGGTGCTGCTGCCACATTGTGCCCAGGGATGACAGACCTCTCCTACTGACCTCTTAAATTGTTTTAGGATGGAAAAATGTCTCCCCTTGGCCCTTTGTTGGCTCTGCCTCTCCAAAATTTGACTTAAGCTGTTATTTTAAAGTCATTTGGAACAGAATATTGAGAGAGCTCAGCTAGGTCACCACCTTTTTCTTTACCATCTTGGCCCCACCTTCTCTCTCTATATTTTTAAATTTCACTAATGGAAAATGCAGAAAAACCAATGTTTGAATCTTGCCTAATTTCCTGGCTTTGGGGAAGGTTGCTTAATCAACTAGTCCAAGCATTATATAATGATGAAGATGATAAGGAATGACCATACTGAAATGGAACATAAGGAAAATCCTATGAAAAAATTTAGTCAAATGGCACAGAAGGTCTATTTTGTATTAGTGACTTTTGGGGATGCTTAAGACTAATAGGAACATGTCACTTAGAATAAGGATATGCACATTTAATTCCTATTGCTACAATTTTTTAAGGTAACATTTTCTTCAAAGTCCTATGAAGATGGTAATAGAGATAGTATTACTCTCCTTTGACAAATGAAACTGAAGCAATTCTTAGTCAGAATCAGGAGTCAGGCCCAAGTTATTTTTTTAAATTCCTTTTCAGAATACTTTCACCATACCAGGATAATGACAGGCAACATTTATATAGAATTTATTATATGTGCTGGGAACTCTGCTAAACACTTTATAAATATTTTATTTGATCCTTACAATCACCTTGGGAAGTAGTAGCTATTGTCATCATCTTCATTTTACAGATGAGGAAACTGAAACAAATAGAGCTATTAAGTGACTTATCCAGGGCCATACAGTTAGTGCCTGAGATTGAATTTGAACTCAGGTCTTCTTGACTCTAAGCCCAATGATCTACTTATAATGCCAGCTAGCTGCTTCAAAACAAGAAGTATAAAAAATTACTTAACAATATAATGACTTCTCACCAGGTTTTAACATTTAAAAACTATATTCCTAAAAACTATCTCCCCAACACAGTTAATGACTCTTTAATGTTCTGAGATTTGACTTTGGTATCCCCAAAGTGAATAGGGCAAGGACATGAAACTTAAAGGGTGCATGAAAATGATTTAAATGAGAAGGGATGATATTTTAATTTTTTTTTAAACATTTATTAATATTCATTTTTAATATGGTTACATGATTCATGCTCCTCCTTTCCCCTTCGCCCCCAGCACTCCCCCCACCCATGTCCGATGCACATTTCCACTAGTTTTGTCATGTGTCCTTGATCAAGACCTATTTCCAAATTGTTGGTAGTTGCATTGGTGTGGTAGTTTTGAGTCCACACCCTCAATCATGTCCACCCCGACCCATGCGTTCAAGCAGTTGTTTTTCTTATGTTTCCTCTCCTGCAGTACTTCCTCTGAATGTGGGTAGCATTCTTTACCATAAATCCCTCAGAATTGTCCTGGGTCATTGAATTGCTGCTGGTACAGAGGTCCATTACATTCAATTTTACCATAGTATACCAGTCTCTGTGTACAATGTTCTTCTGGCTCTGCTCCTTTCGCTCTGCATCTGTTCCCGGAGGTCTCTCCAGTTCGCCTGGAACTCCTCCAGTTTATTATTCCTTTTAGCACAATAGTATTCCATCACCCACATATACTACAGTTTGTTCAGCCATTCCCCAGTTGAAGGACATACCCTCCTTTTCCAATTTGTTGCCACCACAAAAAGCACAGCTATAAATATTTTCATACAAGTCTGTTTATCTATGATCTCTTTGGGGTACAAACCCAGCAATGGTATGGCTGGATCAAAGGGCAGGCATTGTTTTATAGCCCTTTGAGCATGATTCCAAATTGCCAGCCAGAATGGCTGGATCAGTTCACAGCTCCACCAGCAATGCATTAATGTCCCAGTTTGACCACATCCCCTCCAACATTCATTACTCTCCCCTGCTGTCATTTTAGCCAATCTGCTAGGTGTGAGGTGATACCTCAGAGTTGTTTTGATTTGCATTTCTCTAATTATTAGAGATTTGGAACACTTTCTCATGTGCTTATTGATACTTTCTTTACCTGAAAATTGCCTATTCATGTCTCTTACCCATTTATCAATTGGGGAATGGCTTGACTTTTTATACAATTGCTTTAACTCCTTGTATATTTGAGTAATTAGACCCCTGTCAGAGTTTTTTGTTATAAAATTTTTTTCCCAATTTGTTGTTTCCTTTCTGATTTTGACTACATTGTTTTTGTTTGTATAAAAACTTTTTAGTTTAATATAATCAAAACCATTTAATTTACATTTTGTAATTTTTTCTAACTCTTGCTTGGTTTTAAAGTCTTTCCTTTCCCACAGATCTGACAAGTAAACTATTCTGTGTTCACTTAACTTGTTTATAGTTTCCCTCTTTATATTCAAGTCATTCACCCATTCTGAATTTATCTTGGTGTAGGGTGTGAGATGTTGATCTAGACCTAATCTCTCCCATATTGTTTTCCAAATTTCCCAGCAGTTTTTGTCAAATAGTGGATTCATGTCCCAAAAGTTGGGCTCTTTGGGTTTATCATACACTGTCTTGCTGATGTCATTTATCCCAAGTCTATTCCATTGATCCTCCTCTCTGTCTCTTAGCCAGTACCATATTGTTTTGATGACTGCTGCTTTATAGTATAGTTTAATATCTGGTACTGCTAGGCCCCCTTCCTTCACATTTTTTTCATTATTTCCCTTGAAATTCTTGATCTTTTGTTATTCCAAATGAAATTTGTTATAGTTTTTTCTAATTCATTAAAGAAGTTTTTTGGTTGCTTGATAGGTATGGCGCTAAATAGGTAAATTAATTTGGGTAGAATTGTCATTTTTATTATGCTAGCTCGTCCTACCCATGAGCAATCAATGGCTTTCCAATTGTTTAGATCCAGTTTTATTTGTTTGGAAAGTGTTTTGTAGTTGTTTTCATATAATTGCTGTGTTTGTTTTGGTAGATAGATTCC
>NC_058135.1:164257413-164323898 GCF_016433145.1 Gracilinanus agilis
GCATTTATTTTGTATCCTGCAACTTTGCTAAAGTTGTTGGTTATTTCTACAAGCTTCTTAGTTGATTCTCTAGGATTTTTTAAGTAGACCATCATATCATCTGCAAAGAGTGATAGCTTAGTCTCCTCCTTGCCTATATTGATACCTTCAATTTCTTTTTCTTCTCTAATTGCAACTGCTAGTGTTTCTAGTACTATGTTGAATAATAGAGGTGATAATGGGCATCCTTGTTTCACTCCTGATCTTATTGGGAAGGCTTCTAATTTATCCCCATTGCATATAATTCTTGTTGATGGTTTTAGGTGTATACTGTTTATTATTTTTAGGAAGGGTCCTTCTATTCCTATACTTTTCAGCGTTTTCAATAGGAATGGATGCTGTATTTTGTCAAAGGCGTTTTCAGCATCTATTGAGATAACCATGTGATTTTTGATGATTAGACTGTTGATATGGTCAATTATGTGGATGGTTTTCCTAATGTTGAACCAACCTTGCATTCCTGGTATAACTTCCACCTGATCATGGTGGATGATCTTCTTAATTACTTGCTGGAGTCTCTTTGCTAGTATTCTATTTAAGATTTTTGCATCTATGTTCATTAGGGAGATTGATCTATAGTTTTCTTTCTCTGTTTTTGGTCTCCCTGGCTTTGGAATCAGTACCATATTTGTGTCATAAAAGGAATTTGGTAGGACTCCTTCTTTGCTTATCATATCAAATAATTTGTATAGTATTGGGATTAGTTGCTCTTTGAATGTCTGATAGAATTCACTTGTGAATCCATCAGGCCCTGGCGATTTTTTCTTAGGGAGTTCTTTGATGGCTTGTTCAATTTCTTTTTCTGATATGGGATTATTTAGGTATTCTATTTCTTCTGCTGTTAATCTAGGCAGTTTATATTTTTGTAAATATTCGTCTATATCTCCTAAATTGTTATATTTATTGCCATATAATTGGGCAAAATAGTTTTTAATGATTGCCTTAATTTCCCCTTCATTAGAGGTGAGGTCTCCCTT
This sequence comes from Gracilinanus agilis, assembly GCF_016433145.1. Classification (NCBI taxonomy): domain Eukaryota; kingdom Metazoa; phylum Chordata; class Mammalia; order Didelphimorphia; family Didelphidae; genus Gracilinanus; species Gracilinanus agilis. The sequence goes on from NC_058135.1 coordinate 164,258,430, forward strand.
TTCATCTTTGATGCTATCAATTTGGTTTTCTTCAATATTTTAATTTTGAAGTGATTAAACTGGAATGTATTTCTAAGGTAACTTGTAAATCTTCAGTTCTTGGATATAGGTTTTAAAATAGATTAGATGTGGGGGCAGTTATGTAGTACAGTGGATAGAATGCCAGGCCTAGAGTTGGGATTCAAATCTGGCCTCAGACCCTTCTTAGCTGTGTGATTCTAAGCAAGTTATTTAACTCCAGTTGCCTAGCCCTTGCTGCTGTTCTATCTTAGAACTGATACCAAGACCAGAGATTTTAAAAAATTAAATTAAAAAATAAAATAGGTTATATGTGAATAACTATCTTGGGTTCTGTGTTGTCTTTTATTCAAATGGGGGTTAATATAAAGATGACATTTCAGGATCTTTTTTCTTCTTCAGAATTCTATGAAAAATGAAAGTTTGAATTTAATGATAACATTTTCTAAGAGCATCCCTGGACTAGTAGTTTCCAAATTACCAAGGAATTAGGAAGAAATTGATGTGAAACTTCTCTAGTTTACTGAACTTCTTGTGTAACTAGATTAATAATGCCTTTTAAAAATTTAATTTTTTCCAATGAACAAAATCCATTTTTTCTCCTTCTGTACTTTGAATCCCTTCTCCTGAGTGGATAAAGAAAAACAAAACCCTTCTAACAAATACACACAGTCAAGAAAAATAGCATCCAAATTGGCCTTTGACGCTGCTTTTCTCCTCAGACCTTTCAAATGATCCAAATAAATGAGGCCAGAAAAGCAAGGACCTCCTGAATGGATGAGATCTCTTTCCAAGAGTGAAGGAGCTATTATTGAAGTTTGGTCACAGGACATCTGAAGAGGGCTCTCTTTTTGAGGATAATCTGGTCGTTGTAAGTGTTTATAGAAAGAACTTGATTTTTGCTCCTCTTTTATTTAAATTTAAACTATAGAAACTCCCTCTCTCTCCCTCATTCTACTTGAAGCTTCAGAGTTCAGACAGCATCTCATATTTGATAGTTGATGGTGTAAAACAAAGCAAAACAATAAAAAAAAAAGATAGGTCCAATGGGGCCACAGATGTTCAGCTGAGTTTGGATAGTTTTTAAAGGAAATCATACTGAGAAGGAAATGGGTAATTTGGAAACATAGGGCAAATAGCATGTGCATTCTACACTGTATACCTCCCACATTGGCATGTTAACTGTTAGCATGCTGTCCTAGACCACGGAAAAGGGCCATCTATCTCCTATGCCTTGTAAATTTGGCTATGCTATTATGCCGCCTAAGCTGCTGCTTTTCATTGGTTATCAACAATGACCTGTATATTTCTCCATCTGATTGTAAGGTATGAAAGACATCCAGTCATCCTTCTTTAATGTATTAAACTCTCCATGCTATAGACCAGTGGTTCCCAAACTTTTTTGGCCTACTGCTCCCTTTTCAGAAAAAATATTACTTAGCACCCCCTGGAAATTATGAACCTATTTATTGAACTCAGAATAGAATGTAATACAAAAAGAAAGCATGGCCATCACCGCCCCCCTGGATCGCTGCAGCACCCACTAGGGGGTAATGGTACCCGCTTTGGGAATCACTGCTATAGATTTTAACAGAGCTGGAACTAGCAGTTCTGATGCCTTGAGCAAGTGTATGGGGATGGAAGAGGGACAGGCCTTGATTATTGATACCAGAGAATTATCTTAGATTTCAGAACATAAGGACCTGGTAGGGGGCATAGAATCTGGGAATTTTCGATAGAAAAGGAGACAGATTGGGACCATTTGAGGAAGGAGGAGTTTAGTTGTGCTACAAGGCAGACTTTGGTCTACAAGTGTTCTACTCTGATTCTTTAACTTCATTTCTTTAGGGTGTGAGCCACTCTCATCTGGGTATAGACAAGTCAGAGGAGGACGAGTCTATTCCCCAGAGTCTAACCTACTCTGTGAAGAGGATGGTGATCTGATGAGTGAGCGGAGACAGACATGGCCTATACATGGTTCTATGGTGAGAACTAGGAGACCTTTGTGAAAACCATTGGAGGTAGACAATAACTCCACCAGGTATGGGACATGCTAGGAAAAGGTCTTACTCTGCCCTTGTTATGGCCTTACGCTTAAGGTTAAGTCCAACAGGGAATATTTTACTATGCTGATTCTTTCCCTAGTTCAATCCCTTAGATTGTTTCACAAGGTATCTCAGAGAAGAGAGGATAGCAAAAGAATGGAAAAATCTCAGACATTACTACTTCAGAAAGGTTATCTAGAATATAATAACCATTAACATAAATGCTTACTTTCTCCTCTTTATAAAGTTTGAGAATTATCTCATATATATTAAGGGTATCCTTGATGAGTATATGAGAAGAAAACAGGCAGGCTTTCATAAATGATTCACTCATCACATTTTTATCATCATTCTCTTGATTGAAAAGTCTGGTTAACATAAGATTCTGCTGTGCTTATTGTTTCTTAATTTAAAAAAAATTGCCTCTACTTATCAAAGCGGAGCCTTAAAACAGGGCTTCTTAACCTTCTTTGTATCATGAGCCTTTTAGGTAGTCTTGTGAAGCCTATAGACCTTTATCAGAATAAGAGTTTTAAACACATAAAATAAAATACAAAAGATCACAAAGGAAAGTAATTATGTTGAAATAAAGAAATAATTTTCTCCCATACGAGCTCACAGACCAACCTTCTCCTTAAATCTACCCATGTGCTCCAGGTTACAAATTCCTGCTGTAAAGATTAGACAGAGAAAATATTTAAAACATTTTCCTTTCTTTCCCATAATGACTCTTACTTTCTAGCCTTTTGGAGGAATAGAGGCTTTGAGATTTGGCCCAAACAATAATCTTCTCTAAGAGTTTCTTTTGGGGAATCTAACCCCCTGATCAAGGCTTATGCAATCCCTCTCTGCAATCTTTCTCTGACCTTCTGTTCCACTGGAACTTAGTTATCCTGTCTATTACCCTCTAAAAGCTTGTATGGTAATAATTGATGGCTAAGATATTGATAAATAAATACATCATTGGAAAGGGTCCATAAAACACCCCCTTCCTATTCTTAGATAATCTTTATTTTGTCCCAGGCCTTAAAAAATAATTCTTCCAACATCTTTGGACTGACTTTAATGCTTAGAATCTGGATAGGTAAATGAAGAGGAGAGAATGGTACCTTGGAAGGCAGAGGTAGTAGGGCTAACCACCTACATAGGTAACATTGTGTACCTATGTATACATAGAAAGTTGTCTTGTACACAGAATGATCCTTGGCACAGTTCCATCGTCCCCTTTTAGAGAAGACATTCCCTTTGGTATGATGTAGTTCATCCAAAAAGACAGGAAAAGAGGACTCACTTTTTCTACAAGGTCTTACTGTAAGTGTTCTCCTAAACTACAGGAGTAAAGGAGACCAATCATGGCTTCGCTGAATACACGAGGGATGGTGGCACGGTAGACAAGAATTACTTAAAGCCATATGATTTGGCAGCAGAACTGTTCATAGACCCCTTATTCTCCAGTGGCCTCAACTCCTGCTGCCCATTCAAAACCATATGTGATATTGCTTAATGAGCAGGTGGCTTAAACATTCCTTAGTTCGTCAAAACAAGGCAATATGGTTTCGAGTTTAATTCTACACCTTAGTCCCCACAAAGAAGGTCTGAGTAGTCTTCATTCTTTATAAGGCCTTACATTTACTTACGTGCCCCCTTTTCCCTCCCTTTCTTTGAAAAAGGTGACGGCCTTAAGAGATTATAAGTCGTTCTAGAGTTCTAGTGAAGTCCTTTGGTAGCCTTTTTTTTCAGGGTGAAGTAAATGGGAAAAACGGCATCTGAGACAAAAACCATTCTTCTTCAAGGAACTAGTGTTTCACATCAAAAACAGGTTCTTTTTTTTTTTTTTTTTGAGAGACAAGTTGAGTGGTGAGTAACAGGAAAGTGACTTAAAGGATAGGTACTCGGCAGTGTTGCTCTGTATGAAGACAGTAATATAAGCAACAACATCTGGATGGGATAAAGTCCACTTTGAAATCCGAATATACAATAACATTTCTTATTTAAACAATGTTTGTGTTTGAATAATGGCAAGAGTTTGAGCCCATGAGGGATTTTTCTTTCCAGTCTTTTGGTAGTGGGCACAGTAAAATTCTAGAAGTTAGAGAACATTTTATTTTTGGGAAGGAAGGCTGGGGAATGAGAGGAAGGAATTCTATAAGCTCAATTCACATATTGACAGATCATGGAGTCATAGAATATTAGTGCTTAAAGAGATCTTAAGAATAAACTTTTCTTTCCACTCCTTCATTTTATGGTCAAGGAAAATGAGGGTCCCAAGGATTAAAAGGCTTGCTCAAGGTCACAAAGACAGCTAGCAACAGAACAGGACTAAAAGCCAATTCTGAGTGTTAACCCAGCTATCCTTTTATTACATTCACCTCTTCTAATCATATCAGATTTAAATACTCCTTAGTTTTTATTCATTGTCAAGGAAAAAGGCAAATTCATATAGCAATGGGAATGACACTTCAGACAAAAATATCTCTGCGTTTGAGACAAAGATGGTTAAGAAATTGGTAGGTTGGGTGTCTGGACCTTATCCTTTTCGGAAGAGGCACTTGGAAACTTTTTGTTCCATGAACTAAACTGAGACCCTTTAATCTATTAGGGCTGCTGGTTTCTTGTTCATTGAGCAGGGCCTTCTATGTCATGGGATGCTATTGTGTTTTTAATGCACATGTAGAATTATTTATTCTTTGGGTTAAGAAATGGTGTTCTTGAGAGCAGACGTGTGTAAGGGTAGTCATGTGTAGACCATGTTTAGACTTAAGTGGTCCTGGCGATCATGCATAGGCCAGCATGCATAAGGGTGGAGGGTGACTAAAATGATCCATGCCTGACCACAGCCCTCTACATGCTGAACACATGGGAAGACCTTTTTTTTGGCAGTCAGCCATAGAGCACTTTGATGAGCCTGGCATTCTTCAAAGCTCTTTCTTTCCAACTAAGTCTGCCAGATGCCTTAACTCAAAAAGAGCTTCTACCCACCCCCAATCCCCCCTGGTTCAAGCTGCATTGGTCTGAAGGTTATGGTTTCCTCTCCATAGGCCCCCTAGCTTTGCCCACTCACTATTATCCCATATCTCTATTCTTTTGATGGCTAAATTCCTTGAGGAGGCTATCTATAATTGATGTCTCCACTTCTTTTCCTCTCTTTCTTTTGAACTCTCCACAATCTGACCTCTGACCTCATCATTCAACCAAAATTGGTTTCTCCAAAGTTACCAATGACCCCCTTTTTCAGTTCTCTTCTTGACCTCTCTGTCTTTTTTGACACTGGTAGACATTCTTTTTTCCTTGATACTCTCACTTCTAGGTTTCCATGACACGGCTCACTCTTGATTCTCCTTCTGCCTGTCTGACCACTCTATCTCCTTTGCTGGATCTTCCTCTAGGTCATGCCTTATAAATATGGGTGCCCACAGGGCTCTGTTCTGGATTCTCTTCTGTTCTCTCTCTATGCCTTTTCACTTGATGATCTCAGTAGTTCCCAGGGATTCTTTTGTTGAAATTCAATCTTTATGCCAATGATTTTGAGATCTACTTACCTAGCCCAAATCTTTCTCCAAACCTCCAGATTGGCATCTCCAAATCTCTGTTAGACATCTCAAACTGAATAAATATAAATAAAATAAATATAAATATCTTTAACTCAAGAGATCCAAAATTGAACTCATTATATTTCTCCCAAAACTCTCTCTCCTTATGAATTTCCTTATCATTGTTGAAGTATCACCATCCTTCCAGTCACTCATGCTCACAATCTATATGTCATCTTCAAATCCTCACTATTAATTTCACCCTTTCAATCTTAAATTCAATATGTTGCCAAATACTATTAGTTTAATCTTTATATTACTTCTCATATTACCTCTTTCTCTTGATCATTTCCATGGTCCTGGTATAGGTCCTCATCAACCCATGACTGCACTATTGCAATAGCCTGCTGGTTTTTCTATTTATCTCAGTTTTCTCCTCAATATAGTCCATCCTCTCTTCATCTCTCAGTGATCTTCCTATAGCATAGATCTTACCATGTCATTCCTCCCTCCCCACCCCCCCCGAACTTGATAAACTCCCATGGCTCCCCATCACCTCCAGGGTCAAATATAAAATTGTCATTTTAGCATTCGAAGCCTTTCACAGTCTGGTCCCCTACTATCTTTCCAGTGTTTTTATACATTGTTCTCTATCCTACTCCCTCACTGTCCCCATATTACTCAGTCTAGTGACACTAGCCTCCTTGCTGTTTCTTTATTTTTTAAATCTTTTGAAACCCTTAACTTTTGTGTATTGGCTCCTAGGTGGAAGAGTGGTGAGGGTGGGCTTTAATGGGGGTCAAGTGACTTGCCCAGGGTCACATAGCTGGGAAGTTTCTGAGGCCAGATTTGAACCTAGGACCTCCTGTCTCTAGCCCTGACTCTCAATCCACTGGGCTACCCAGCTGTCCCCTAGATCTCCTTGCTCTTTCTTGAATGAGACACTATCTCCTGATTTCAGGGACATTTATTGGATGTCCCCCTTGCCTGGAATTCTCTTCTTCCTTATTTCCATCTTCTGACTTCCTTGCTTTACTTCAGGTCCCAGATAAAATCCCACCTTTACAAGAAGCTTTTCTTAACCCCCTTTAATGTTAGTTCTCCCTCTCTTCTGATTATCTCCATTTTAACCTGCTTGTTCACAACTGCCTGCACATTTTCTCTTCTATTCGATTGTAAGCTTCTTAAGGGCAAGAACTGTATTTTCCTTTTTTTTTTTGTATCCCCAGCATATGGCTTAATACATGCTTGTTGACTGACTCACTGATTCTGAGTTGTCCTTACAGCTGTATGGTATAACAGAAAGAGGGCTGGACTTGTAATCAGGAGGAATTTGGGTTAGAACATTGTGTCTGACACTTTTTGTCTCTGTAAGAGTATACCCCAGTTAGACTTTAACAGAGATGAGGGTCAGAAGGGAAGCCCTTTCAGGTGTTAAGTAAACATTCCACACCAGGAAAGAAGTCGGAGGCTTGAACAGTTCAAGTAATTTATATAAAGTCCATCAAAGATAGGGAACTCCCCCCCCACTCCGGGTCAGAGACTGACACATCTGTCTCCAGCCAGTAATCTGCATTAGACCCCAATAAAAATCTGGGAGCTATAACTGATCTATCATTGCGGATCATTGGTTAAGGGGACCAGGTTCTGAATCAGTCAAAATGACCAAATAGGAGAGGTTAAATCTCTCTCACCTCTTGCCTTGAGGAGAAAACTTTCAGAGCTGAGCTCCTGAGGGAATCAGAGAGAAGATATTTTCTGCCAATACTAAAGTAAGAGTCATTGCCCATGCTGAGCGAGCAGAGCAATGCTCTAGCTAAAAAAAGCATAGCAATACTCAGACAAGTCAGGGACTAGAGCTGGTAGATTTTAGCTGCCCATGGAAGAGTACACTCGGGGAGTTGAGCAAATTAATTTACCTAGGAGAAATGCCTGACCCTGTAGAGTACACAGCGTTCCAGAATCCTTCCTGATCCTGCCTTGCAGTAGTAGCCCAGTGGCTGAGCAATGTACCTAGTCCAGTCTAATAGCAGCAGACTGGTAGCTGAATGAATTGCTATTCCCAAATTGTGAGTTGTTTTGGCCACATGGGTTCCCTACATTTGTGCCTTGATACCATTAAAGAATAAGTACCAGTGGACCATGTATGACAGTGATTCCCAAAGTGGGCGCTACTGCCCCCAGGTGGTTGCTGCAGCGATCCAGGGGAGCGGTGATGGCCACAGGTGCATTCATCTTTCCTATTAATTGCTATTAAAATAAAAAAAAATTAATTTCCAAGGGGCGCTAAGTAATATTTTTTCTGGAAAGTGGGCAGTAGGCCAAAAAAGTTTGGGAACCACCAAGTATGGATTCATAGGAGCATGAGCCTCAGGGTTGTCTCTCCCATCTTCACAGGAGATTGGAGATGCTTTGTGACCACTGTTCTTATTATGTCTTTTGAGTAAATGCCTTTTTAAAGCTAAATGTGTCTGCTGGCTAATTGTTAAGGGAAAATACACTGCTAAGGGCTCATGAACTACAGTGTTAGGAACACAACCATCCATATAGTTACTTCTAGAGCCTGAGTTAGCAATCTCTTTTCTGGGGACCTAACCTGTAAGTGCTACAATGAGCTGGGGGGAGTAGACTCAGAAAGGGTACCTATAGCTATGCAATCTAGGGCAAGACATAAACTCTCAGAATCTCGTTATCTGAAAAACAAAAATCAAGTGAGAAAATGTATGACACTTAGCAAACCTTCAAGTGTTATGTAAATGTCAGCTATTATAATCAAGTCACAAATATTTATCGAACATCAGCTAGATGAAAATAGTAGTACGAGATGCTGAAGTGACTGCTTGTAAGAAAGTTACAATCTAGTTGGGAGACAGGACATAGTCTCCTGAAGATATCACTAGTAATGCAATGCAATGTAAGAATAATAAATACCGATGATCTTCATGATTGTGATAAATAGCTAGTTTTTGTTTAGTGCCAACTATTTGCCAGGCACTGTGCTAAGTGCTTTATAAATATGATCTCATTTGATCCTCACAAAGACTCTGGGTGGCGGGCACTGTTATGATCCTGATTTTACAGATAGGGATACTGAAGCAAGCAGGGTAAGGGACTTGCTTGGGATCATGGAACAAGTAAAGTGTTGAGGTTGGATTTGCACTCAGACACCAAGGCTAGTGCTCTATCTGCTCTGTGTGTGCAAATATATCAAAACAAATGGTACAAGAAAGGAGCACAAATGGAGCTCAGAGGAAGGAGAGGTCACTGTAGGTGGAGATGGTCAGGAAGGTAGAATTTGAACTAGGTCAGGGAAGTTAAGTAGGATGAAGATTTATGGAGAGAAGAGGGGAGCAATTTCCTGATCCTTACAACATTTCTTTCACTGACCCTCTGAAAGAGCAGTAGACAAATGAATATTCAGACAAATGTATATCCTTTTAGGGATATGCTGCCTCACTGCAAGGTGACCCCTGGGTTCCCTCATCCCATGTTTTAGGCCTTCCCAAGGGTAGCTAAAGGATTCCCTCATAATTAGCACTGTGCCTGGTACTTAGTAGGTGCTTAATATGTGTTTCTGTAATTGAACCAAAATTGATAGAAACATATTCTGAAAAAACAAACCCTTTTCATATTGTATCGAAAGGGCTATATACACGTCAAATCCTTTTGCTTTATATTAACATATGTATAATTAGAAAAAATCTTGAACCCTTGGACTCCATCTCCCAGAATTCTTTCCTTGTCCCCAAATCCCTTTTCCCTTTTTGTTTACATGCATCTTTACGTTATTGTTTATATGGTTCTGTAACTTCTCCTCCTCCTCTCTTTTTTCCATGCTGGGAAAGTTGACTTTTTACTCTAGCTTTTTTTTTCATCAAATTATTATTAATAAATCTTGTTAAATATAATATTTGAAGATATTGTATATTAATTTTGCTTCTTACAAATATTATTTTGTAATTTATAGTGATTTAAAATTTACTAAATTTTTATTTGATCTGTATAACCAAAAAGCAGACAAAGCAGGTAGTATTATCTTTGCTTTACAAATGAGAACACTGAGGCATGGTTCAGTGATTTGCTCAGGGTTATGGCTATTAGATGGAGGAGCCTGGGTCAAAATCCACATAGGACTCACTTCATCCAGTTTACTTCATATCACCTGTACCTTGTAGTTTACCTGAAAGCAGTGTAGTAGAATTTTATTGTGTCTATTACAATTCAAAGTGGGACCTGAAAATTTTCTGGTCAAAAGAGATTATCATTGTGATGATTAGCACTATAAGGGGATTTGGCTTGTACATAGAATACTGGCTTATAGAGTTCAGAAGACACAATTGCAGATATGGAAGACTATATAGAAAGTAACACAGGATTAGAGTATATATTTATTATGGAGAGGGAGCTTAGCCTGCAAATGGTTTACTAGCTAATACCACTTTTTTAACTTTAGTTTGTGTTTTAAGGAGAAACTAAAAGCTCCAAAAATAATATAATAATATTGATGTCTGTTTCCTTGGATGAGACATTTCCTATTCTTGGGCTGGCTTCCTATTTGTCAAATGAATTTGCTCTTGTGGCTTGACCACACTCAACTAAATGCCTCCAAGAGAGCCCTTGGACTGTGTTGTGTCTACTCATTTCAATGGGAAATTATCAAATACGGAAAATAACAGGAAAGGTGAAATGGAGTGGATTTTTAGGAGACAGAATGAACCCCACTGAGTCAAAAGTAGAGCTGCATCCCAGGAGTGCTGGAGATTAAAGTAATTAACCCAGGAAGTAACTTGTAAGGATCACTTCAGATCCCAATAACCTATAGGAATATATTTCCCAACTATTTTAGCCCTAACTACTAATTTTTTTTTCAAATTCTGTATCATAAGATCTTTACTTGGTGACCTTGTAGTGGGAAATGGATGGGATTCAAGTCAAGTCAACAAGAATTTATTAAGCTAAAATTATGCACCAGGAACTGTGCAAAGTACTGGGAATACAAAGGCAAAAACAATCTGTGCCTCCAAGGATCTAATGAAGATAATTATGTATAAACAAGATATATGCACAAAGGAAGAATTGTAGATAATAGCATAGGGAAGAGAGTAGCTAAGAAAGAAAGTAGAAGGGTGGACTTTGGAGCCTTGAAAAGAGACTTGAGCCATCATTCTGAGAGAATTGGATGATGTAACTGTTTCCAGAGTCTATGAATAGAGATCTTTTTTATTGTGATACAATGTTGAAATATTTATTTTTTATTTTTATATTTCAATATGTTATATTGTGTCTCATATCATATTGGATCATCATATTGTATAGTACATGACTTTATCATGAGATAACTCTGGGATGTTTCCCATTGCCCCTTGACCCAGACTTATTTAGTTATAGGGGAAGGGTGGAACCAAGTGTTATAAATGTTAAGCCAGCAGGGTCTCTGAGTCGGAGAAGAGAAAAAGGTAAACATCATTATTATTGATCATTTACTTTATCATCAGTGTAGCAAATCATGCAAAAACATGCTAAATATTTCAATAATTTATCATAATGAAAAATATCATAGAGAGTCATCTCTAACCACTGATTCTGGAAACACAGTTTCAGAACAAATCTTTCAGGATGACAGTTAATTGAAAATCTCTTTCAGAATATTGTCTTCATAATACTTGAAAGGAAAAGATATTTAGATCATAGAATACTACCCTTGGGTTCTGGTATCCTGGTGGCCTTACTCAGCATGGGTAATTGTGCAGCTCTAGGCTAACTATTAAACATTGGCTATCACCACCCAACTCCCCTAAAGTTATGGTCATGATCTGGACTGTGGAAAAACACAACACAGTCACAGACCCAGACAGACAATGAGTTATAGATTAGAACCAAACTTGAAAATCTACTGTGTGTGTGAGGCACACATGTTCTTGGCCTTTTCTCCCAGAGGATTAGTTACAAATTGTGCACACACATGGAGAGACAAAAGAAAAAAAATTACCCAGGAGTCCCAGCCTACTGCAACTTCACCACTGCATTGTTTCTCTAAGTACCTCCTTGGCTCTAGTTCCTGGATTCTCCCTTGGTAGTTCTTTCTATATACAACTATATGATATCCAATTTGAGGTACATTGGCATTTGCTTTCCTTAATGACTATCTGCTTGCTGCTGTTCCAAAGAATGTAGAATGTTTCTGGACAGAGTCCAATTTGTGGTATCCCTCTTCAGTGCCCTACCTTCATTGTTATGCTGACAACAATGATCCTTAGTGGCAATCATGTGTAACAGGTTTTAGGAATGATTCCACATGTAACTTAGGTGGGGTGGTCTCATTAATGACAACTTGCTTATTTTCCTTATTAATTCTTATCCCAGATTCTAGGGCATCAGGAGGATATATTCTGATATTTTCATAAGTTAATAGAAATGTACATTCTCATTAATTAATCAATTAATTATGAAACCCAAGCCTATTTCATTAAATGTTAAGTAAACTGGAGAAACTTCTTTTCCATGTTTCTCCCCTCTTTCTGCATCAAAACCTCATAGTCTTATAGACTTAAATAAACATCAATATTATTGGTTACATATTTTATGAATAATGTCACAAATAATATAAAGATATACTTATATATTTCAATAATATATTACAGAGAGAAAGATCACAGCTAGGATCACTTCTAACCATTAGCTCTGGAAACTCAGCATCACTGTTAATCTTTCTCAGGATGACAGTTGATTAAAATTTTATTCTCAAATATTAACTTTATTATATTTCTTTGCAAAGTAAGTGATAATTCATTGAACTTCTCAAGTAAGTTATTCTCTTAGGCTCTTAACTCTGTGTCTCATATACTCAACCAAAAATTCCCTTAATCTTCTCTCTCATTGCCCAGTCTCTTATTGCTATGATATTAATAGCATCACCAGAGTGAGTGCCCTCAATCTCCTTATAGGTGTAATTTAAACTATAACTCGGGTTCCAGTTTCCTCTTATTTTTTCTTAATTAAGCAAAGAAATAAAAGGAAAGAATAAAAGAAAATTAGGATTGCATAAAATTGTGACTCTACCACAGAGGGTTTTTTTGAGGGCATATTTGAAATTTAACAAGTAGTTCCAGCATTTTCTTGCATATTTATATCATATCCTGAATTTTCTCTGCTCTCTCCTTTTTATTTTTAGTGGACTAGTTCATTAATATTCTTCCCTCCTTTTATTTTTAATTTTATTATTTTTTGACAATCTAAGGATACTGACTATTGATTCCAAGGCAGAAGAGAGATAAGGGCTAGGCAATGTGGGTTAAACAATTTTCACAGAGCCACACAGCTAGGAAGTATCTAAGTCCAGATCTGAACCCAAGATCTCCTGTCTTGAGACCTGGTTTGATTTTCCATGATTCTCTAAGTACACAATCATATTATCTGCGAAGAGTGATAGCTTTGTTTCTTCATTATCACTGATCTCATCAGAAAGGCTTCCACTGTTTCTCAATTATAAATATTGCTAGCTAGCTCTTAATAGTTACTATTTATCATATAAAGAAATGGTTCAGTTATTACTACTTTTTAAACATATAGGGCTATTGAATTTTTTCAAAAGCTTTTATTAGACATAGTGATGTAATTTTGCTATTTGAAATTTTTTATTAATATGGTCTACTATATTTAGTGTTTTACTAATATTGAACCAACCCTGAATTCCTCCAAAAACCAAATCAGGTCTTAGTGAATAGTCTTTTTAATATATTGTCATAGCCTTTTTGCTAATTTTATTCATTTTTTCTCATCAATATTCATTAGAAGCATTAGTTTTCTTTCTCTGATTTATCTCTTCTTGGTTTAGGTATAAGAACCATATTTATCTCTTAGAAAGAGTTTATGAAGATACTGTGTCTCACCATTATTTTTGTAAATGATTTATGTAATATTAAAATGGGTAGCTAGGTGATGCAGTGAACTTGGAATCAAGAAAACTCAGTTTTATAAGTTCAAATACAGTGTTCATTTTGGTAGCACATATATTAAAATTGGAATGGCACAGAAGATTAGCATGGCCCTTGTGCAAGGATGAAATAAGTTCAAATATAGCCTCAGATACTTATTAGTAGTGTGACCCTGGGCAAATTACTTAACCCTGTTTGTCTCAGCACCTCATCTATAAAAAAAAGCCGAAGAAGGAAATTGCAAATCACTCTAGTATCTTTGCCATGAAAATCCCAAATGGGATCATAAAGAATCAGACATGACTAAAATGAATGAACAAGAACAATATTAAAATTGTGCTTGAGTGTTTAATACAATTTACTTATACATCTACCTGGTTCTTTTTTTTTAATCTTTGGAAAGTTTTTATGATTTATTCAATTTCTTTTTCTGAGAATGAGTTGTTGAAGTTTTTATGTCTTGTTTTGTTAGTCAAGGTATATATGTTTAAAAGTATTAAAATATTTCACTGTTATTATATTGGCATGAAATAGGCAACATTCTAATAACTATTTTTCTTTCATTTGCTGTAAGTTCCTTTTCTCATTTTTAATATTGTCATGTTGATTTTCCTCCATTTTTGGATGAGATTATATAATAACTTATCTATTTTACTAGTTCTTTAAAAGTTCTTTTTTAACCAATAATTTTTTTTTGCCAATTTTTACTTTTCTTCTTTGATTTTTGGAATTTCTACTTTTACATTTCTGTGCTTTTTTTTATTCTAAAACTTTTAGCTGCATACCCACTTCACTGACTTATTATTGCTTTTATTGTTAAAAGCATTTGGTGATATAAAATTTCCCCATAGAACTGCTTTGCCTATATCCCCAAAATCTAAGTGTGTAGCCTCATTTTGTGATTTTCTTTGATGAAAACAGCTATTGTTTCTGTGATTTGCTCCTAACTTCTCACTTCTTTAGGATTACATTATCTAGTCTTTAGTAAGTTTCAATCTTTTCTTTGAGTTTCTTTTGTTGACTATACTTTTTATTATGTTGTGGCCAATAAAGAATATATTTGATATTGCTGTACTTCTACATTGGTTTATAAAGTTTAATGCTCTATCACATGGTTAATTTTTGAAAAAGTCAACAAAGCTAAACAAGCAAAACAAAACAAAACATAGAGCATATTCAATTCTATTCCCATTGATTAATCACAAGAGATCCATTATATCTAATTCTTTTAAAGTCCTATTCTGGCTTCTTAGGACTCCAAACTATGCCCTTCTCTTTCAGCTAATCTGATTAATGAACTCTACTAATAGATAGTAATAAGTTAATATAAAACATGTTTCCACTTAATAGGATCCTTCCAATGGTGGGAAGTTCAGGTCCTGGGTGCCTGAAGTGAGAAGAGAATATCAGACCTTTAGATTCATGGATTGAGAATTGGAAAGGACACTGATCCTCTAGTCTACCTCCACCACCATCTCCCATTTTATGGATGAAGAAAAACAGAGGCCCAGGAGATTAAGTGGCTTGCCAAAGATCATGGAGCTGGTGAAGCTGGGATTTGAATCCAAGACCTCTCACTTTAACCTGGGATCTGAAATCATTGCTTTGTCTTTGCAAAGAGAGAGCTCTATTCCTTATTCTTTAGAATAAATTTCTTTTTCTTCTGCCAGAAGGGTTTAGTACCTCTGAGAACCAATAAATTGTGCAGAAACTGTCTGGAGAGTATTGAAAGGCCCTTTTGGAGACAAAGGGAATCTGTTTTTCCTTTACTCTTCCTACTCACTACCCACAGAAATGCACAACCCTATTTGATGATGGTTCATCACTTCTGTAAACAAGTGCACCTGGTTGTCTGTCCCAGACAGTCCAGAGTTTAATATATAAAAGTTCAAGTGTTGAAGCAACCCTCCTTCTGGAACCTCCTAACTTAGAATCTGTTAAGAGGTTTTCTATGGGACATATGAAATTAGAGAGATAGGGAAAGAAAAGGACTTTAGAATGATACTGTTCAATGACTATTACACTAAAGCAATATAGTTGAACAATGTCATTGTTGGTGATACACACATGGATTCCTCCATCTAGGTTTAACCATATAGAAACAGTAGGAGAGCAAAGCAGATTGCTGGAAAGAGGAGTAAAAGAGTAATAAAAGATAAGCAATCCATTGGTGAGGAGTAGCTGAAGGAGGGGGTTTTATTAAAGTTAGACAGGATCTAAAATCTGCACTCTCTCAATCTCTCTGTCTCTATCTCTTTCTCTCTCTCCCCACCCCTTTTGATACATTGTTGCTTGTCCTTAGCTTCATTTCTTTTTTCTTTTTTAATTTTCTTTTCATTTTTCTCATTTCTAGTTCCACATAGAAACAATTTTTGAAATTTTTTGACATTTCAGAATTTGTTTTTCTCACTCCCTTCCTATCTCCCCCATCCCTGAGGTGGTGAATAGTCTGATACAGGTTATATCTGTGCTTTCATATAATGCATATTCCCATGTTGCCCATGTCATGATAGAAATCACACATTACACAGAGGTACTAAACCCTTCCTGTTTTAAATGTGTTTCTTATAGACACAATATTGTGGGATTCTGATTTTTAGTCCACTCTACTGTCCTTTTCCATTTTATGGGTAATGTCATCCCATTCATATTCAAAATTATGATTACTAATTATGTTTCCTTCCATTTTATTTTCCCCTTGTTTACCTCTCTCTGTCCTTTTAGCCTTTCCCTGTTAATAGATATTTTGTTTTTGGTGACCTCCTTTTTGTCCATCTTCCCCTCCGCTATTCCCCCTCTACACTCCTACTTTCCTATA
The DNA here is from genome assembly GCF_016433145.1 of Gracilinanus agilis. Classification (NCBI taxonomy): domain Eukaryota; kingdom Metazoa; phylum Chordata; class Mammalia; order Didelphimorphia; family Didelphidae; genus Gracilinanus; species Gracilinanus agilis. Next base: position 164,274,775 of record NC_058135.1, read on the forward strand.
AATTAAGATAGATTCCTATATCTGACTGAGTATGGATTTATTCTCACTCTCAGCTAGTTCTAATGAGAGTAAGGTCCAAATTTAGTCACTCCCCATCTTCTCCACTCTATTTGTTTCTTATGTGCCTCTTAATGACAGGTAATTTACCTCTTTCTATTACTCCTTCTCTCTTCCCCGCTTTGTTCTTCTTTCCCATTCCCTCTTTTTTGGGGGAGTGGGGAATATCAACCCATCTTATTTAGCTTCATAACTTCTTTCTATGTATAGTTTGTATACACTTCTTCAAGCTTGCAAAGTACTCTACTCTGGTACCTGGGTGGGCTTAGTTGCATTTATTTCTCAGTGTGCGTCTACTGAGGAGATGGCCCAGCTGGTTTGCTCTGGGGAGGTTTACAGCTCTTTTGTTAGCTATATTCAGTACCGTGTGTTAAATGTTCTCCTTTTGTTTCATGGACTGGGCTGGTCCCTGTTCTATTGCTTCCCTGATCCTACTAAGTGGTTTGGGCTGGGCAGGTCCTCTGCTCTGGGCTCTGCTGCCTTAGGCCCATTACTGCTACATTGGAGTGCAAAGTTTCGTGCAGTTCAGCTTATCCCCCATCTACTCCCTTGTGGCCTCAGGGCTCTGCTTCCACATGGGAGTATGGAGTTTCCTGCCTTCTCTGCCTTCTCTAACTGTTTAGAGTGGCTCAGGCTGGGTTCCTGTCCATTATGTAGCCTCCTTGTCTCTGGCAGAGTTCTGTCAGTTCTAGCAGATACTGTGCTGCAGAAGCTACTTTCTCCTTTTATCCCAGGGAGCCATGTTTCTTCAGTTTTCCTTTGTTCTGAGGCAATTTATTTTCTTTGTGTGTATGTGTGCATGTTAGCTCCTAGCATGTAACTCTCTGATATACAACCTCTTGGCAATTTAAAAAAGGAAATCTAAAAGGCTAGAGGCTTGTGGTTTTTAAAAACTATCAATAGTAGAAATAATATGAATGCCCCTTATAACTGTATTGTACTTTGTAGTATAGAAAGCACTTACATGGTCTCATTTGATATTTCTAACATCCCCAACATATCAGATAGATAGGGGAAATTATTAATACCAAACCACTTTATGGATAAGAAAATTATGTCTCTGAGATGTTAAATTACTTATAAATGACATTAAAGACAAAATGCATTAAAGATAAACATTCTACATAAGATGTCCCTAAAGTCTTAATGCAGTTTAAAGTTTTAATAGTTATTTTTACACATAATAGCTATCAAATTGTTATAATTGGAATTAAAACTTAAAATTGCATTAAAATGTTGAGGTTAAAGCTGAATTTAGACTTTCTATTTGGGCTCAAAAAAATCAGTAGCACATTTACAGGAGGCATTGAGAATTTATATGAAAGAGAGGTAGATTTTAGCTGAATTTAAATGCAATATGAATCAATAGTGTGGCACAGCAGCCTCCAAGGCTAACACAGTCAGCATATTGTTCTGTCCTATCTCAGGTACTGATTTCAGTTCTATGAATCCTGTTTTAGGAATTACATTAACAAATTGGAGAGCATCAAGAATAGCGTGACCAGGATGGTGAGAAGACTGGATATCATGCCAAACAAAGGTTGGTTAAAGAAACTGTAGATCTTTAGTCTGGAGAGAAGTGACTAAATGGGGAATAGGATATCTCATGGATCAAGTATTTGAAAGGTTGTTACATGATATAGATATTATACTTGTTATGTCTGACCACAAAGGGCAAAACTAGGAACTATGTGTGGAGGTTGCAAAAGAGGCAGTTTTCACCTTGTATAAACTTTTTTTTCCTCATAGTTAAGATTTGTCTAAAAGTGGAATGGACTATCTTGAAGGTAGTTCTCCATAACTGGAGGTCTTCATGAAGAGGCTGGATGAACACTTGGGGTCATCGTTAGGAATTCCTATTCAGTTGTGGGTTAACCTGGATCACCTCTGTGGCCACTTCCTGGGGTGACATTCTATTATTTTGTGACTTATCCAAGGTCTCACAACTAGTGAATGGCAGATTTGAAATTCAGAGTTTTTTCTGAAGCTCAGGACTATTGTTATTACCCCAAGCCCTCTTCTTTATTACTTGTCTCCAATTCTTGGTGTTAGATTCTGAGAATCTTCTTTGTGATTTTAGCATGTTAAGAAGAATGGGGTCATCATGCAGCCCTCACTGCAAAGAAGCAATGTGCTGCCATTTACACACACTGGAAAGTGTTGGGTCACATGTATTTTCCATTCTGTGATAGGTTGTGCTGCAGAGGCACTGAGAGATCCTTTAAAGAACTGTTCTAAAAAAGTTCTAAGGGACAATCAGTCCTCCCCATATGTGAGGAGAAAAAGCATTGTTGGCTGCATCATAGTTTTTTCACCTCTAATAGCAAGACTTGTATAGCCATCTCTGAGCCAGAATTCTCTTTCTAAATGGAGGTGAACACGATTTGTGCTATGCATGTGTTGTGAAGTCTTCCAATGAGTAATGTCCATCAAAGGTTAACAAATTAGTAGACTGTGGGCTTGTGTTCACATTTCTGTAGTAAACCTACTGGTTCAAATTAGGGAGTTTTAGAATTGGAAAGAGACCATCTGGCCCAATTCCTTCATTTTAAAGAGGGAAAACTTGAGGCACAATGTGAAATACTTACCCAAGTTAGTGCAATAGTAGACCAGCTTTCTTTACGCACAAACCAGTCCTCTTTCCTCTGCACCAAAGTGACTCTCTTTGTTTATCTAATTAATGGCAATAGCTTTCCATAAGGGTTGTTAGAAACACAGAACTGTGTTTCAGATACTATTAGCAAAGAGAACAAAAGTAAAATCTATCTCTTCAATAAGTGTTATCCTGACATATTTATATTCCCATACTTCTAGAATCTATAATTTCAACATAGAGGTATTCCTTCTCCTGATACAAGTCAAAGCTTCTCTATGAGTTGATCTGTGATCAAATGGGTATGTCACCCTTGGCCAGTTGATGATTCTTTCTGAATCCAACTAACTTGGTCCTCTACCAAAAACATATAGTGTTAGACCTGTGCGTAAAGCTTTTTTGCCTTGGTAAAAACCTTCCAGAGCTTAAATTCTGCCAGAAAGTACCAGAGGGATCTGGTGATGTGCTAACAGGTCCTAATGTGAGAGTATCAATCACAAATTAAATAAGCAAATTATTGGGGTGAGAATAGAAAACAGATGCAATTACTAATTTGTTGATTGCTAATGGATATTAGCCAAGACGTGTCCGAGTCTGGCAAACAGAGGTTACAAAGAAAATTTCTACCAAAGAAATTCTTTTCTGTGGCTTTGGAATCAAGCACTTGGCATCATGCAAGTCTGAGAGTCCCAGGATAAGAAAGTAATTTCCAAATTTCATTTCGCCTTTCTCAAATAGAGAAGGAAATCTTCCTTCCATTTAGGGATTAGCTTGAAATGAACAATGCTGAGATAGCACTTTGCTAACAAAAATGGCAGCGTTAGCTGTGACACATGTATAGCAGCTGTAAGATGTATCTCCCCTCATCTCCATTATGGCCCTGTGCACACCCATAGTGAATGAGTTCCACCAACCAATTTGTAACTAACAATGATCAGGCAAAGTCCACAGTGAGCACAGGTCAAGCAGGAGGGTCACACAGAAATCAAATGCCAGCTTGGGAGGGGACTAATATGAGTAACTGAGTTCTGACCCATGAATTAGGATGTGGGCATCAAGTGTTAGATCAGAGAAGGTCAAGCTACGCCTTGGAGAGCCCTTTATCTTTTGCTATAGACTAAAGAAGTCATCCACATAAAAGACATGAAGGAAGTTACTAATTCCATACAACTTTATACACAGCTTGGTCTGAAGGGGCTGGGACAGCACTAGAGATTAAGCTAGAGAGTCAAAATGTCTTAAAACAGCCTATCCGGCCAAACGAAAATGAGCCATTCCTAGAGGGATGCGAGTAGAAAGTGTATCCATGTTTGCCCCATTCTGGTGGATCTGAGGGTTCATGGAGTTGGTGGGGAATAAAGGGTTAGCTTGTGGTATAAATCCTAATAAGCAATAAACAAAACACCCTTCCAAAAACTGAACCTCTTTGGATATCATATTGCTTACATATGGTAGACTGAGAAGGGAAAGGATACACAGAACTGGCAGATTGGATATGGGGTAAATCAGGGAATGTGTTTTGGAGGAAGCAGAACCTGGGATCACTCTTGAAGGAAGAAAAGAATATTGAGAGGCAGAGGGGAGAAGGCAGTGGTGGAAAGACTGTGTGAATACAGAGGTGAAAGATAAAGTAGTAAACTTAGCACACAATTCAAAATCCAGTTCATCCAGAACATCAATGCATTTATTTATTTGTTTGTTTATCTTTTGATTCAAAACATTTTTAATTAATTAATTTAGAATATTTTCCCATAGTTCCATAATTCATGTTCTTTACCTCCCCCTCCTTCCCCCTACCCCATAGCCAATGAGTAATTCCACTGGGTTTTACATGTATCATTGATCAAGACTTATTTCCATATTGTTAATATTTGCATTAGGGTGATCACTTACAGTCTACATTCCCAGTCATATCCCCATCAACCCATGTGATCAAGTGATTGTTTTTCTTCTGTGTTTCTACTCCCACAGTTCTTTCTCTGGATGTGGATAGCGTTGTTTCTCATAATTCCCTCAGAATTGTACTGGGTTATTGCATTGCTGCTAGTACAGACGTCCATTACATTCTATTTTACCACAGTGTATCCGTCTCTGTGTACAATGTTCTTCTGGCTCTGCTCCTTTCACTCTGCATCAATTCCTGGAGGTCTGGAACATAAATTTATAAAGGGACGTAGTATGAAGTAATGTTGGACAAGTAGGCTGGAGTTCCATAGTAAGAGTAGGAGTATATTGGTAAGTGTTTAACAAAGAGCTTCTCCAGTCCCAACACAAAAAAAATGGCATCTATGACACACTTAAAAAAACCCAAAACCTCCTGCTTTCCATTTTAGAATCAATACAATATACTGGTTCTAAGGCAGAAGAGTGGTAAGGGCTAGGCAATGGGGGATAAGTGACTTGCCCAGGTCACACAGCTAGAAAGTATCTGAGGCCAGATTTGACTCCAAGCCTGCCCCTATAAAATACTTTTAAGTTTAATTTTCATTAACATTTTATCCATCCCTTTCTTAAGTCTAGACACCAACAAAATAATAAATCAAGCCTCAGTTGATTGCATTTCCAAATTTCCAAGGTGAAAACACTTGTACTGAATTGAACAATTAGTTTTCATAGGTTTGAGTGGCCTCCAGCCCACCCCTGAATGTCAGATGGAAAGGTACCAGTTTTACCAGAGAAGCAATGGAGAGTTACTGAAGTTTTTGAGTAAGGAAATAACATGGCAGCAGTGCAGAAGATGAAGCCTGGAAGTAGGAAGACCACTTAAGAGGTCACTAAAGTAGAGCAGGCAAAATACCTTAGGTGATGGAAGAGAAGGGTATAGGTGAGAAACCTATTAACTAATGAAATTGTCTATACTGCCTCTCAAAAGACTTTCATTAGTGTGAGGGTCAGACTTATTAACTTAGCTAACCAGAGAAGGCGTATGATCTTGTAGAGCTTGCTTCTGATTCAAGTTATTCCTGTCAGACAAAAAATGTTGAGGGTAATTCTGTCCACTGAAAGTGTAGAACTTCAGAGTCTGAGGTCCAGAGAAGAACTGTTAGCACCGTTGTGTGTCAGGAATTCACCTCTTCTCTCAGCACTATCATATCTGGAGCAGTAGGCTACCCCTAGAGCAGAAGCTGTCTGCTTTTGATGTGTACAGAGGTGTACCTGCAACAGGACAGCCATGCCGATTAGTGAGGTAAAACATGAAAGTACACCTGTGTACCCACAAGGTGGTAGGTCGCATCATAACCAACAGATGGGTTCCATATGTTGTTGGTTGTACTCACTGCACTTATGGCCTCCTTCTCTCTTACTGAAGTTATCCAGAGTGGTAGCACTGAGACTGTGCTGCTATTACAGGGGTTCTTTGTGTGACAGTACTATGGATCACAAATGGAATCACTCTTACAGCTATGGGTGACCCAACCTTCTTTTTTGAAGGAGACATCCCAGCCTATGGATTCTTCCCCCAGGAAGAGAATGGTTCTATCCTCTTCAAATTTCTCAGAATATTATTTCCTAGACCTCTTCTTTGAGTTTTTCTCACTCTCCTTTCTAACATGTTACTTATGTATTTGTGCTTTCCTTTAATGGATAATTAGCTCCTTGAAGCAAGGGATTATTTCATATTTATCCTAATCTCTCAAGTAACTAGTCTACTGCTTTACACATAGTAGATGCTTGATAAATATCCAGTTAAGGAATTTAATACAATCTTAGGATCTTGGCTCACTGACTGTAGTAAGACTGAACAGTTTGAGATCTCATCTTTACTCATGATTTATAATAAAGCAAGGTAGAGGTGGGACTGAGGGAATTTAGCTAAAACTGATAAGTAACTCCCTGGAAGAAATTCAATTTAGAGAATGCTCTAGGAAAATTTGAGGAGGGGGGAAACATGTTGAAGGGATTAGGAAAGTCTTCACAATGGAAATGGTACTGAGAAGTGTAGAGGAAAGGGGAGTCCATTCCATGTACGGGGCAGTCTGTGCAAATGCACAGAGGTGGGATATTGGCATGTTGAGTTTAGACAATAACTAGTAGTGGTATAACTTTTTTCCTTTCTCAGAAACAATAAGAATTCCCTAATGTTGTATAAGGGCTTTAGCCCTTACTTTAATTCAACATACAGTTGTCACGTTCAAGGCACTGGGGTAGTGAATCAACACATGATAAATTGTTTTTACTCAACAAGTACCTAACAAACCCAAGCTGCCAGAAAAACTGTATTTCTGACAATAACTACATGAAAGGAGATTCCAGTGCCTTTTGTGTTAGCCAATGAAACATAACCTTGCATGTAACCCCCCCAGCACATTAGTACCCTTTATGCAAAAAATAAGAACAATAAATAGTAGGGACACTTGCCAAAACCAAATTAAAGGAACAAATGGACTCCCCCTCCCAATCTTTTACATTCAGGGGGCTTCTGCTACATTGGATAGAAGCTCTTCAGTATAATAATGACAGCTTTCATTCTGGCCTACGTTTGCCCTTTGTTCTATAGACATAGAAATAAAATAATGGTCCCATTACTCTCTTTTTTCCCCCAAAAGACAAATGAGTTATAGTTTCCCAGAAATACTTCCCTTAAATACCCTGCCCTCCCACCCCAACCACCATCCCCCCAGATGACAAAATGTTGCCATCTGAGATTGCAGTACTCAGGAAGGTCATAAATTGGAAAAGGCTGGGATGAGGGGGTGCAAGTCCATTACTGACTGGCTCCAAGTTAATCCTGCCATCTTACTTCAGAAGAGGCAACTGCAAAGTTAAATTCTCTCTAGTTCATGAAGGTTGCTGCTTTTCTGCAGATTTAAAGATGAATAGCAGCCTTCCTCTGGTCAATCAATGGGCTCCTGAGTTTGGGATGGAGCTGGCGCCCAAGCCCAGGTGTTTGAGCATCAGTCACAGAATGCTGCAAGGTGGAGGAGCACAAGGAGTTGCCCAAAGCTGCCTAGTCTGGCCTTCATACAAGCATGAATCTGAGTCTGGGCTAATAGGACTTGGCAGCCCAGCCTGGTTTGTATTTACAGGCTGTATCTGTGCACCTACCTGGAGCCTTTGGTTGAGGGGCCTTTCAATAGTCAGGCAGCAGCTGCAGTGAGTCAGGTCTATTGTACCAACTTTGTAGAAAATGATGCTGATAAAGAGTTGTTGTTGAATATTCCCTTTACAGGTAACTTTAAAGGTAGAAGAATGATTGTTACAGGAGAGGACACCCCCATGGATTATTTATGGGAGGATATTATCAAGAATTTCATAAGAAGAGGGCAGCTGGGTGGCTCAGTGGGTTGAGAGCCAGGCCCAGAGATGGGAGGTCCTGGGTTCAAATCTGGCCTCAGACACTTCCTAGCTGTCTGATCCTGGGCAAGTCATTAAACCCTCATTGCCTAGCCCTTACCACTTGTCGGCCTTAGAGTCAATACACAGAATTGATTCTAAGATGGAAGCTAAGGGTTAAACAGAAAGAATTGCATGAGATAAGAAGGCTTGAGTGAGTTATCATCTGTGTGTTACTGGAAAGAGTACCTCCATTGACGAAATCATAAATCTCTTGAGGCATTCCAGTGTTTGGCCACAATGGATTGGAATAGAAAAGACTGGAGATGGGGGATTGATGAGAATACTAATGGAATTATTTAGAAGTATTTAGAGTGAGAACCTGGACTAGTGGGGTAGTGGTGAGAATAGTAAGAAAGGGGTCTATAGATATTAGAGCTATTTGAAGAAATTACAGGATTTTTTGACTGGTGAGAAATGTTCTTCTGGCCAAAAGAAGAGGTGAGGTCAAAGGGCATCTCCAAAAGAAAAACAATGCTAAGAAACTAGGCAAGCCACCCCTAAGGAGGCAGAAATGTAGAATGACATTCTGCCTAGCCTTGAGTTTGAATATATAATTTAGTTCAAAAGATGACTACCTCCTTGGGTACATCAGTGGAACCCTTCATGTATAGAAACAAGAAGCAACTCCTGACAGGCTGAACCACTGATATTCCCAGTTCAATTGGAAACTGTTGAACTGGAGCTTATTCCAAATGCAATCACAATTCTAGAATGTCATTCATCTTCTCCAGATTAGCTTTGATCTTTTCCCCAGTTCATCCAATTTTACTTTGTCCCTCTTCACTTTGGACTTTCTATCCATATTAAAGCAGATCTTTGGGAAACACAATCAGAAATGAAAGCTTTGCTTGATGGTAGTAGAGTCTGGGGCTCCTTTGTGAAGAAGGATTTTACTCTTACACACTAGAGTGAGAATACTCCATTTTTTAAAAACAAACAAACATTTTAACAGGTTTTCAGCAATTGTTTTCTGACATTTTGCAATCCATGTTCTTTCCCTACCTTCCATCACTCCCCCTTCCCTGAGACTGCAGATAATAAAATAAGTTGTATTGTGCTATCATGCAATAGATATTCTCATGATTATTATGCTGTGAAAGAAGTCACATATTGTTTATATTGTTGTGGGGGAGTCTCAAGGTGAACCCCTGTGTTTGGGAGAGGTTACCCTTTGCAAGAATGCAAAGCTCCTTAATTTAGCTTAGGAATAAAAAAGATAAATTCATTAATTTGGAATTAATGTTGAAGTGGCTGGGAGGACAGCATAGATGGGACACTGCCTCCTATTGGAGATGTGTTCTGGACTTTTTATAGTCTTATAATAACAGGGGTCTAAGTGACCAAGGATGAGGTAATGGAATGAGGTTTGGCAGGAGTGGGGGACTGTCCTAGGTACAACCCAATGGTATCAGTGTCCACCTTGGAATCCAGGGGAGAATCCAAGGACATTCTTTCTCTCAGGAGTCTTTCCTTATCATGATTCTTTGATGCCTAGATTCTCTGCCTCCAAATCTAGCATTCTTTTTACTGTTCATCTAGATATGGCATATAAAATTATACAAAGTACTCTAATGAAGACCTGACCATGTTAAGAATAAAGATAGAAAGGGGGCATCTGGGTAATTCAGTGGATTACTGAATGGTAATTCAGCCAGGCCTAGAGATGGGAGGTCCTAGGTTCAAATCTGACCTCAAACACTTCCCAGCTGTGTGACCCTGGGCAAGTCACTTGACCCCCATTGCCTAGCCCTTACCACTCTTCTGCCTTGGAGCCAATACATAGTATTGACTCCAAGCTGGAAGGTAAGGGTTTAAAAAAAAAAAGGAATAAAGATAGAATCACTGTTGCTTTACTGTTTGTACAGCATAGCCCAATATCAACTTTGACTTAAATGAAAGATTCATCTTTCTACTTCTTAGGTAAACTTGGAACCCTCAGCTCTCTCAGTCTACTGAAAAGCTAGAACTTTCTAATCTTATATTTCTAGATTTAAGCCTGTATGTAAGCAGGGGGACTGGATATGTGTGCCTTGAGGCAGGGACAGGGGGAATAGGATGATCAATAAGGTGGATGAGATCCCTTGGGACCTTCTCTTCCTACTGGTGATCTTCTCTCTCAGTTTTACCCCATTCTAATCTGTGAGTCTTGTACTTGAGCACATCACCAACTCCCCTTGCCTCGATTCTCTGGTGTTTTTGTATTTCAACCTCCACTAGCACAAATGATTCCAGATTGCTTCTTTGCTGGACAGGTTAATGGTGCTGTTCTTAACCCTGGACTACACTTTTATTACAGTTAAACCAATTATAGTGGGCCAATGGAAGTGGGGGGACTTTCCACTGAAATCAATTCTTTTTTCTTTTCTTTACTTATTCCTAATGACTTAATTATTTAGGGGGTGCAACAGTTTATAAAATATTTTGATACATAGTCTTATTTGAGCTTCACAACAGTCAGGGGAAATATCATTATCTTTATTATGTAGATGAAGAAATTGAGGTCCTGAGAGAAAACACACTTCCCAAGGTCACATAGACAGTAAGTGGCAGCTTAGAACTTGAGGGAAAGTGGTATAACTTCAGTGGAATAAGTCCTGGTTTTTGGCATCCAAACACCTGGATTTCTATTGCCTTCCTTGAGACTGTCCCCTATTTAGGCTGCATATTTCTTCTTCATGTAAAATTTACAGTTTCTCCTATTAGACTGTGAGCTCCTTGAGAACTGGAATTGTTTGGATACTTCCCTTTCTTTGCATCTCCAGCATTTAACAAAGTGCCACACACATCTTGCATAAATGATAAATCAGCTCAGCTATCTACTATCCATGTGACCTTGAGGAAGTTGTTGAATGTCTCAGGGACTCCCCATTTGTAAAATGAGCTGGTTGGCTTAAACGAAAGGTTTATTACCTGGAGTCTATGCACTTTTAAAAAATATTCTGATAGCAGCAGTGTAAGGATCCAGAGCAAGGCTGAGGGACTTATGAGAAAGAAAACTAGCCACATTCAGAGGAAGAACTGTGGGAGGAGACACACAGAGGAAAAACAACTGCTTGAACACATGGGCTGATGGGGATATTATTGGGGATGTAGACACTAAATGATAACTCTAGCCCAACTATCAAGAATATGGAATTAGGCCTTGATCAATGATACATGTAAAACCCAGTGGAATTGTGTGTTGGCTAAGAGGGGGCAGGGGTACCTGGGGGAAAGGGAAAGAACATGAAATATGTAACTATGGGAAAATAATCAAAATAAAAATTTAAAAAATAAAATAAAATAAATAAATACATAGCCCACAGGCAGCATGTCACCCACAACACTCCAAAGTGCTGTCTGAACCATATTAAAATGTAGTTGGGAAATAGTTAATCAAATAAATAAAAATACAACAAAATATAGAGAATATTATATCTTAAAACTAAATAAAAATATTCTGATAACTGTATTTTTTCATATACTTGGCTTCCTTTGTATGTCCATTTTGTATATTTTATGTATTTTAATGTATTCTGATGAGTCCTTAGGCAGCAAGGGTTTATTAGACACTTTCTATGAGTCAGGCACTTTATTAAACACTGCAGATACAAATAAGAAAAAAAAGGCAGTCACTGACATCATCAAGGAGCTTCAATTCTAAAGAAAAATGCACTGAAAAAAGTGATAGGGGAAGGGAGGAATTAAAGTTCAGAGAAAAAGAAGAGCTAAGAGGAGAATGAAGGTTGATTGTCTTGGGCCCAAATTGTGAAAAATGTCTAAGGCATAAGAAAAGATTAAAAACCCTAATTTAAGATTCCATTCAATTCTAAAACTCAGGTCTTTTTTTTTAAAATAAAACTTTATTGTTTCCAATTTCATGTAAAAACAATTTTAAAAATTCATTTTTAAAATGTTGAGTTCCAAATTCTCTCTTTTCCTTCTTCTCCTTCCCCCTCCCTGAGGTGGCAATCAGTTTGATCTTGGTTATACATGTTTCATGTAAAACATATTAGGCATATTTTGAAAGTAAACATAGACTGCAAAGAAACAAACACACACAAAAAGTGAAAAATAGTATATTTTGATCAGCATTCAGAGTCTATCCTTCTTTCTCTGGAGGTGGATAGCATTTTTGAGTCCTTTTGAATTATCTTGGATCATTGTATTTCTCAGGATAACTAAGCAATTCATACAATATTGCTCTTACTGTGTATAATGTTCTTCTGGTTCTGCTCACTTTGTTTTGCATTAGTTCATGTAAGTCTTTCCAGCTAAAACCCAGGTTTTTAAAAAAATCCAGCCACCTCTCTGAGTTTGATTTTTCCAGATAGTTGTCATTTCATTTTCTGCCATGCTTTAAAGTTCACAGCGCATATTACTCACAGTCCTCTGAGGTGGCTAGTGCAAGGATCATTTGCCTCATTTACATATGGGAAAACTGAGACAGTTAGATTCAGTGGCTTTCTGGGGGAGGGAGGTATCCTATAGCTTGTAGAAGGCAGAAATGGTTTTAAATCCAGATATTTGACCACTGCTGGGCTTGTAACCCAAAGAAATAATAAGGAAAAATACTTGTACAAAAATATTCATAGCCACACTCTGTGGTGGCAAAAAATTGGAAAACAAGGGGATGCCCTTTGATTGGGGAATGGCCGAACAAATTGTGGTATATGATGGTGAGGGAATACTATTGTGCTGTAACAATTGATGATCTGAAGGCTTTCCATATGAACTGGGAGGATCTCAATGAACTTATGCAAAGTGAAATCCGCAGAACCAGAAGAAAATTGTACACAGAAAGTAAAATATTGTGGAAAAATCCAATGTAATAGACTTTACTACAAGTAGCATTGCAACAAACTATGACACTCCTGAAGGACTTACATAAAAGAATGCTATCCATATTGAGAGAAAGAATTATGGGAGTAGAAATGCAAAAACAAAACATATGACATCACTTATCACATGTATATATGAGTATATGATTTGGGGTCTAGCCTTTAAAAAATTGCTCTATAGCAAAAATGAATAATATGGAAATAGGTATCAAGTGACAAATTTGTACAACCCAGTGGAACTGCTTGTTGGCTCTGAAAGTGGGGAGGGAAAGAAAATGAATCATGTAAACATGGAAAAATACTTTTAAAACAATAAATAAAATTTACAAAAAGAAAAAGAAAATCCAGGTATTTGGACTCCAGAGCAATTACTCTATCTTCCATACCATATTGCTTCTCCAGATATTGGTCAAAATTAGTGTCATTGATAAATCAAATGTTCATATTTTGGTTTTCATGTGAGCAAAGTTTATGACCAAAAATGTTAAGTGGGAGCACATTGGTTGGCCATTGCATATGGGAAAAAAGGAACAACATGTTAATTTTGTATTGTCCTTGCATGTCTGATGATTTCCTGCATGTGACATTTTCCATGTTATTTCCTTAGAAAATAACCATCAAATTTCACTTTTTAGGTAATTATGACCCAGATTTCATTTTGGCTCTTATTTCTTCCAACCTTCAGCTGGAAGTCCTTTTGTAGTTCAGAGCTCTGTCAGCACTCCAGAAAGCTAAGCAAAAATGACAAATAAGTTATTATCAGATTTGTCAAACAGTTTTCCCAGTTGAGCCAGCACACATGTATTACCTTTCCAAGAGCTAGATTACTAAACAGAATATGATTTCTGGAGCAGTAATGAGATCTATTGGAATAAGTTTGGTGATGGATAATCTCTAAGTGCTTAGATCCAAGTAGAGATTATATGCAAGCTTTTTCCTGAACTGGGGTAGCAATATAATTTTAGGATTAGGTCTAGAGCTAGAAGAGATTCAAATGCTATGGGGTGTAGTCCTCTCATTTTATAAATGAGGGGAAAGTGGCAGAAATGAAACTTGTCCAGGGCCATACAAATATTTATTTGAAGATTTGAAAGATTTGAATTCACGTGCTCCTATCACTCTATCCACTCTACCATCCCTAATAGAATCATTCTATTTTGAGGTCTGGGTTGGCTCTTAAACAGCCTAGCTTAGGCTGTTTCTCACCACATCTGCTAGGCTCCAGTCGAATTAAACTCTTCATTCCTCAAACAAATTGTCAACTACTGATTTAACCTCAACATTTATTAAGCATCTGCTGTGTTCCAGTCACTCTGCTGGGTGCTGGAGAGACAAAAACAAAAATTAAACTGCCTGTCCACAAAGGGCTTATAGTCTACTGCTGGGAGAGGGGAGGAGAATTCAACATGTACACAGATATGCATAGGAATCCCTTCCACATCTTGGAGGTCAAAGGCACAGCACTTCTGCAATCCAGAAAACAAATTTTTTTTTGGCCCTCCATTTGTACCAGAGAAGAAATCTGATTTTTTTTTACTTTTCTTTTCTGGAGTGTTTACAGGAAAAGAAATTATGTATATTTATGGTATTAAGAGATAAAATATGTTGATATTATCCATCACTCCATGCATATTTTATGCATTTCTGAGTTTCTAAACTTTTTCTGTGTCATCTGCAGGCCTTCATGTGTCATCTTTGGCTTCTAAAAACCTCCCAGAATTCCCCATTTAATTTCTTATGTCTACCTGGGATATATTGAAGCCACTATAGATATCAGACATAGAAGAGATGCCTGTAAATATAAATTATTACAAAGTGATTTAAGGCAGGAGAAAGTGCCAATAAGTAGCTAACAGGCCTGGCTGAGTTTCAGAAGCCAGTTTTCTCACTTCTGTACCTGCTCATTGAGTTGATCCATTCTTTAAAGCTAAGATCAGACACTAAAGCCCTATCTCTAACAGTAAATCTTTACTGATACCTCAAGCCAATGATGATCTCCTAGCACATTGTTTTCCCTTATCTTATTTGACTTTTCTGAAAGTCTATTTATTGATGTGTGAAAGGTACATTTCTTGACATCAGACATATCTTTTTAAAAAATTTTTTTAAAATTTAGAATATTTTTCCATGGTTACATGATTCATGATCCCCCCTCCCCTCTCCCCTCTCAGAGCTGACAAGTAATTCCACTGGATTATATGTGTGTAATTTTCCAAAACCTATTCCCATATTATTCCTATTTGCAGTAGAGTGATCATGTGGTTCGATGGGGATATGATTAGAATTTTGATGTTAAGAGATCCAGTCATTCAGGTTTACAACTTGAGAGTCATTCTTGACTTTTTGTTCTCCTTCGCTACTTTTCAGTTCAATGCTTTTCTTCTGCAGAGAACATATCTTGTTTAGTTGTGCATCTCCTAGAATACTGCACGGTGATGCACATAAGACGTGTTTATTATTAATTCTGAATTTCAGTAATATGGCTGACTTTGTTACAGGTCTCTGAGCAGGATGTGAGCTCCAAGCATTTCAGATATGCGGGTCCATTGTACTGATGTTTGCAAGGAAGCCTAATGTCATGTTTTTGTTTTAGCCTTCAGTCTATGTCATTAGCCATTAGAAGCTTTTCTCTTCTTGGCTTTGAGGTTTACTCTTCCATTGGCCATTCTTGCCTTGTTGCCTTTGCTCAGTTCATTCCTCAGTCCTAGAAAGATCTATGGCTCCTCTCCCTCCAATCTGTTAGGATTCCAGGGGGAGGCAGATGGGATGAGGATACAAGGGATGATCTGGGATCTGGCTGGAAGATAAAGGCAAAGATAGGTATTTGACCTTTATTGGTGACCTGCCCTCTTATGCCAGCCTCTTTCCATGATATGAGCCTGAATAGGGACTATCCTTAGGACCTTGAGTATTTGTGATCTTTACTCAGCCACCTGACACCCCTCTCCTTTGTTCCTCACCTTGCTTCTAATCTCCAGAGTTCCTGAGCTGTCTCGACCTTGTTATCTGTCCTTGCTCCCAGATCTCAATACCCAAGATTCCAGTGTCTGGTGAAATAAGCTGACTCTAAGCTAGAGGAGATGCTGCGTGGGGTGGGAGGAACAGCAAGTAGGCTAGTAGCCCTGGGTTTCGAGTATGTGATGGGGAGTAAAGTGTAAAAAGACTGGAAAGGTACAAAATGTTGAGAAGGGCTTTAAAGTCAAACACAGGAATGTATTTTTGGTCCTGAAGATGGAGTTTAATGAATAGGGAAGCAGCATGATTAGGGAGATCTCTTTTTGACAAAGGATGAACAAAGGATGGGGTTGAATGGAGAGAGACTTGAAGCAGGGAGACTGTTTTACAGCAATTTTCTATTCTTCTCGGATTGACTCTGTCACACCATGCTATCCCTTCTCCACTAGGAGTTCTTTAAACTTTTATTTCTCTCTTCAAGCCTCTTATACTGTCACCTACTACCATATCTTTCTTTGAACTGGACCTCTCCTGCATTAATGAAAAAAAAAATGAAACCTTGTGTTCCAAGCTCTCTCTATTCTCATATTCTGCATCTCGAAACATTTTTATATAATCCACAGTTCTATTCTCTTTGGCAGCTATCTCTGATCAAGAGGAGATCCTTTTCTTTGCAGAGGCCAGTTCTTTTGATCCCATTCCCTCTCTTCTCCAAAGGTTTATCCTTTTTACCATTCTCCAAAGGTTTACACCTTTTACCCTCCTGCTTCTCTCTGAATCTCAGCCTCTCCTTATCCTACTGGCTCTCTCCATGATGCTTACAAATATTTCCAGATCTCTTTCATCCTTAAAAAAAAAGCCTTGGGGAGACAGCTGGGTGGCTCAGTGGATTGAGAGCCAGGCCCAGAGATGGGAGGTCCTGGGTTCAAATCTGGCCTCAGATACTTCCTAGCTGTTGGTATACTACCAAGATCTACCTTGAGTTTTCTTTGTCTAACCTTTCTCAGTGATCCTGTCAGCTCCCAAGGGCTCAGCAATCATTTCTCCAGAAATGGCTTCTGAATCTATCACAAAATAAATGCCTGCTGAATACCTCTCTCTGGATGTCCTACCACAGGCATCTCAGACTCAACATGCCTAAAACAAAAACTCTTTTTTTTGCCCTGAACTCATTCTTCTTCCTAAGTTTCCTATTTCCATCAAGGGCATTACCACCCTTCCAGTCATTCAGGTTGACGACTTCAGAATCATTCTTGGCGTTTTGCTCTCCCTCATTACTTTTTAGTCCAATCAATTGAAAAATCTTGACAACTGTACCTCCATGACATTTCTCATATCCATCCCTTCTCTCAGTTCTCACTTTACTTAGTCTGAGTCCTCATCATCCCCTAACCTGAATTATTTCTATAGCTGCCAGTTTCCTTTGTAAATCCATCCTCTACATAGCTAGAAAAAGAATTTTTTTCTAAATTGCAAATCTGACTGTATTACTTTTCAGCTCAAGAATCTTCGGTGAGAGGTGTGGGGCGGGCAGCTGGGTGGCTCAGTGGATTGAGAGCCAGGCCTAGAGATTGGGGTACCTAGGCTCAAAACTGGCCTCAAACACTTCCTAGCTGTGTGACCCTGCACAAGTGTAACCCCCATTACCTAAGCCTTACTACTCTTCCAATACCCAGTATTGATTCTAAGATGGAAGGTAAGGGCTTAAAAAAATGAATCTTCAGTGGCTTCCTATTAGTTCTTTCATAAAACATAATCTCCTTTTTTGACATTTAAATCCCTGAACAATTTGGATCCATCCTGCTTTTCCCAAATATATTCCTTATTATTCATTCTTCTGAATGTACCCAAATTGTCCTCTTTTCAGTTTATTGTACATAACATTCCATCTTCTTTCTTGGTACCTTTACAAACAGGCTGTTCCTCATGCATTTTATCCTTACCAGCCCCTTTTATAACCTTTAGTTTTTTTCAAAGCTCATATCAGGTTTCATCTCCTATATAAAGCTTTTTCTGATTTTCCTTATCATTCGTCATCTCCATCTCCTGAAATGACTTTGTGTTTGCTTTCCTATTTCCATGTTACCTTCCCACCCCCTCAGTAGAATACAAGCTTCTTGAAGGCAGGAATGATTTCCTTTTTGTCTTTATATTTCCAGAATCTAGCACAGTGTCTGGCATGTAGTACCTTTTAAATAAGAGCCTGTTGAGTTATTTGTTCCTCAGCCTTTGGATGTAGTTAGTGCCATATTTTCTTTAGCTTGCTTATATTTTCTAATTATACCTTTCATATTTCTCTTATATTTTCAACTAGATTTTAAGGTAGCTAAATGACATAGAGGATAGAATGTAGGATTTGGAGTAGGAAAACCCAAGTTAAAAACTTGCTTCTGATACTTCCTAGCTGAAGAACCCTGAATAGGTCATTTAGTCTGTGCGTTGGTTTCTCTATCTGTAAAATCAGGATGATAATGGCACCTACCTCTTGGGGTAGTGAAGATAAAATCAGTTAACATATATAAAATACTTTGTATATAAATGCTGTATAAGTATTATTATTGTTCTTATTTTTTTAGTCTTTGAAGGATAGGGACCATGCCTTCTGTTTACCTTTTCTTTTGTCCAGCAGTACTTAACATAATGTTACTAGAGAGGTTTGTATTTAATAAATGGGTGTCCCATGAATGAATATGGAAAATCTGCCCAATATAGTGGAAAGAGCACTGAGTTTGGAATCAGGGAACCTGGATGTGAATTCAGGTTCTGCTATTTATTGCCTGTGTGACTTTGGTTATCTGGTTTCACCTTTGTAGTCTGAGATTTCTTATAGGAAAATTTAAGAGGTGGGATTAGATGATCTTTCCAGCTCCGGATACTATCCAGAAAATTGCTTCCTAGAGTACATAATCTTGCCAGGGATCAGATTTTACAAAGCAGAAGGATCTGTGCTTGAATGGCATTACATGCATATTTTTTCTCTGGGCTCTTGTTCCTGGAACTCAGATTTTTGGATCTGCCAGATAGATATTGTTCTGGTCAGTGGCAAAGTCATTAATGTTTCCTCATGCTTGCTCTCTCTCTCTCTCTCTCTCTCTCTCTCTCTCTCTCTCTCTCTCTCATATCTCATTTCATACTGTAAGTGAGATGGAAACAAGAGATTTTAGAAGGAATGGGAGCTGTTGTCTTTTGGTGTATATTCTCCAGAGCTGCGATTTCATTTTAAAAATTAATTCCAACCACCTCTTTTTTAATTGATCATTTCCAATCAATGGGGATGACAACAATGACCTATGCTGTTAAGAGGAAAATAATGGAGCATCATCCTGACAGTGAGTAAGCCAGGCTCAGAGGGCTCTTGACACCAATACTGCCTTCTCCTCCTCCACTGGTCCAGGGAAGATGTGGTTTATATTAGTGACCTGGAGAGAGTTCATGCCCTTTGGAAGAGTGGGTTCGATAGAATGACAGGATGATTAATGGTTTATTTACATCACTGATGTCCAGACTGTCAGGACCCTTCACCAGTCTTTGATGTAAAACACACCAAGAGGCCCTGGGTCTTCCTTATCTCCATGGAGGAGAGAAATCAGAACTAAACAATGGTGCTGGTAGTGGGGTTTGGGGTGGGGGAGGAAGGATTGCTAATATTTAGGTACTGAGGCATCCCAGCTGAGAGAGCTACACTATGTCTCATTACCTAGGATGCTGAAATCCAACAGGGGGCCCATGTTAGCCATAATCACATTGTAGGCAATATGTCTTCTTTTTCTTGGACTTTCCACTCTTTCCACCCACTTCCTCACTCCTTTTCATCAGCCTTATCTTCTTTTCCACTTCCTCTTTGTCTCAAACTGCCTTGATGGAAGAAAACAATCTAATAAACATCCTCATTAAGTTGATTCTGACATCTATGGTACCCTCCTACCAAATCAAAGCTCCTTTGACAGCTTTAGATTCAAGGAATACTTTCAGTCATCATTCTCTCAAAACCACAACTTATGAGCCTCCACTTGATGTTTCTTTAGCAATATCACCTAGAGGACAAATTAGTTGCAAGCAGTGAGTCAGTTAACAAATTTGGGCTTACTGTGTGACAAGCACTATGCAAGTTCAGGGGATGTAAAGAAACAAACAAAAACCAGTCCCTGCCCTCAAGAAGGATGTTTTCTAATGGAATCAACATTTAAAAAATAGGTGCATATATAAGATGTAGACAGAGTAGATGGGTGGCAATTGGTACCTTTGGGGAATGGGAAAGATCTCCTACAGAAAGCTAGCTTTGATCTGAATCTTAAAGTAAGTCAGGGAAACTAAGAGGAGGAGATGAGGGGCAGAGCATACCAAACATGTAAGGAACCTGGTGCAGTGGCATGGAGGTAAAATATAAGAGTGTCATATTTAAGCAACTGAAAGTACAGGCCACACTGGATCATACAGCAAATAAGAGGAACAAAGTATAAGAAGACTCAAAAGCAGGATGGGTCCAGGTTAGTAAGAGGTTTAAATACAAGAGAAGTTTATATTTGATGCTGAAGGTAATAGGGACAAACTAGAGCACCTTGTTGGGGGAAAGACCTAGTCAGACCTACAATTTAGAAAAATCACCTTGCCAGCTGAGTAGAGGATGAATTGGAATGGGGCAAAACTTGAAGTAGGCAGAGGAATTAGAAGGCTATGGTAATTAGTTGTCCACTTGGAAAGTGATGAAGGAGTGAAGTAGAGTTATGGATGTATGAGTAAAAAGAAGGCAATATATGTGAGAGATATTCTAGGGATCCACCTCTGCCATTTGTGTCAGAGTCTAGCCTGTGTAGGAACTACATGGAATGTAGGCTCAAAGTATGGGGTTTCTGAGGTTAGTCCTATAGCAAAGGAAATGTAAATGTTTCCCTCTGTTTTTTTTTTTTTTTTGCCTCTGTCCCTTTTTCTTCCAAATTCCTCCTATTTTTATTCATGCCCTTCTCCCTTATTGAAACCATCTTAGCTGGGGATGAGAGAATAGGCAGATCATTACCATGTAATGGAATAGTTTCACAGTCTTTTAAGAAATGTAATTTCCTAAAGGAAAATTTCCTTACAGAAATAATGTGTTTTCTTCTCTAGGGATGTTTGCATTTTGAAAGAAAATAATATTTGCATTCAAAATTGTATTCATTGCTTTTATTATTGTTTTTATTGCTTTATTTCTTTTCTTTTCTAATAGAAAAGGGTCAAGATCAAGTTGCTATCCTATTATTACTCTTATTCTTCACGATCTGTAGACTATTGTTGATCAGGTGAATGACCATTTTTTGTTATTGAATACAGGGATGTTAACTTGCCTTTCACAGATCACTAAAAGCATCTTTGGAATAATTCCAGTAGCAGACAGGATGATGGGGATTACATATTCCTTGTTCTGTTCTCACATGATTTCTTTTGCTAAATCTATATATTTTGGAAGCTTTTCATTCTTTGTAGTTTGGAGATGAAAAGTATTTGGTATGGTGGCAACTATTAAAAACATTTTCTTAAAATTTTTATGGATCAGTGTTATTTTCAGCTAGTTATAGGTCATAGTTCTCAGAAGTCTGTAATGATGCTCCAGTTCCAGTACAGTTTATCTGTTTAATTTTCATGGGAATTTTGTAGTTTGTACTTTTAGGAAGGAGATTTACTATTTGTCAATTTAAAAAGAATAGAAAGCTTTTGGTTCCTAATTCTAGCCACCTGATAATGTCTCCCTAGGTGTCTGGTAGATGCAACATTTTTGCAACCTATAGTATTCCAGTTTTTTGTTATATTTCCATTATTTAAGCTGTCCACTTTTCTCCATTTCATTGAGTAATATGCATCAATTAGCAAAACAACCATTTTTTAAGTTTCAAAGACATTTGATCCAATAATGAATTCCTATCATAAAAATTCCCGTTTATTTAAATATATCTGCATGCTTCAGAGATTTTTAATTGGTTCTTTGACAATATGTTGTTGCTTGAGTTCATGTGGATGTTGCCGATGCAATGATTTATGATCTTACCTTTTCATATGCTCTATTCAGAGATAAATGAGTTCTGATAACATTCAATAAATCTAGTAGCATATGCTCATTTTCAGGCTTTTAAAATTGTTTTTGTAAAGCAAAGTCTGTTTGTTCTGGAAGTATTTCTGTAAAATTTTAACCTGTTTATCATTTGCTCTAAAAATATCAATCAATTCCTTCCTTCCTTTTTGTGGAGGAAGTGTTAATCTCCCTATAACTGGCTTAGGGTGATGAGTTCCATCCTTCATTAAACATTGTGCTTTGAAGTCTCCCAGATTCATTGTCATCTTCATACTGTGCCATAAAAATATACACTGAAACTGGTATTCTATAGGTATTCATTGCTTCATAGTGATATTCTTCCCATTAATTTTAATTTTAAAATGCCAGCCATTCTGTTAAGATACTCAGATTTAGCTTTTCCCTTTAGCCTTATGCTCAATATGTCTTTCTGGAAAAGAGAAAGGTATTTTTAGGTATCAGCTCTATTTATTAGCTCAATTACACTTCTAGGTTCAACTTTAAAGTCTCCAGTCTCATCTTCCTTGGTTCATTAAGAATTTTTTATTTAACAAGTATAAATGACATTTTTTATGTCATTGTGGGAAAGTTTCAGGAAACAAAATAGCTTTTTAATATGTTTTTTTCCCCCAGTGGAGCCATATAACTTGCATCTACCAACAGAAAGTTACTTCATTAGTTATTATAAAAATGATCAAGATGATAGCAGATGTCAAGTGACTAAGTGTACCAAGTGTGTTGATGTAACTTTATTGTTGACTTTAAAGTCCTATTCAGTTCTTTTTAGTAGTGATGATAATGGATTTAAGCTAGCCAGAACTTTGGTAAGCATAAGATTTACTATTTGTCAATTTAAAAAGAATAGAAAGCTTTTGGTTCCTAATTCTAGCCACCTGATAATGTCTCCCTAGGTGTCTGGTAGATGCATAACCTATCTCCTTGGAAGATGCCACGTTTCATATAAATTATTCTTGACTTTTTTTTGTGTTCATCACGTATTTTTTAATGACAGCTCCGTTTTACACATGAATGTTAAATATTCTAGGCTTCTCTCTATCCTTGGATCCATTTTATACATTGTAGCACCTGATTAAGCCATGAGTTCAGAACTGAGTCAAAGACTTTGGATAACCAATAAAGGTGGTGCAAATATTATAATACTGTCTAGGGATTTGTTCAACAATAACTAAATCAGTAATGATTTCCTCTTTATATTTCTGGAATTTTTCCTACACACCCTTTTTGCTCTTCAGACGATATATTATTTTCTCATAAGTTAATTTTTAAAGCAGTTTAAGCTAAGAATGATTTTTATATAAAGTAAAAACATGTATTTTTTCTTTTTTCAAAGGGTTCACAGGTATTCTCTTCTTTTGTTAGCAAATAAATGATATCTTCTATAAAGCTGGCATCAGACATATCAGAAATGAAGCTCATAAAAGAAACTAATATAAAAAAGAAACTAATAATTTATGAAGTATTTGAACCAATAAGTATATATACATATGTATATATCAACATATGTATATATCTTATCCCTCCTCACCATTTTCTAGAGTCTTAGTTACCCCTGTTTATATAACTGTCCTGTTATTCATCGAACTACAGGTTTAATTGTATTAGATTTATTTTGACACTATGCACCAGCAGTGTCAAATTCAGGAGGAAATGGACTTTGGGCTGCATATTGACTTAGAAATACACATACCATTATTTATATTGTATTGTGAGCAACTAGGTGGGGCAGAGTGCTGGACCTAGAGTCAGGAAAATCATCTTCCTGAGCTCAAATCTGGCCTCAGACACTTTCCAGCTGGGTGATTCTGGGCAAGTCACTAAACCCTGCCTTAGTTTCCTTATTTATGAAATGAGCTAGAGAGGGAAATGGCAAACCATTCTAGTATCTTTGCCAACAAAATCCTAAATGGGGTAATGAAGAGTCAGACACAACTGAAAACAACAGAGAAACAACACATGTATGCTTTAGTTATTTTGTTAAGCATTTCTTATTTACATTTTAATCTGGTTTGGGCTGCACTAAGGATTTCAGTGGGCTGTATGTAGCACATTGAGGTCAGTTTGACCTCTAGTATAGATAATCTTTGAAACAGAAAATTTTCATATCCTTCTACTTTATGAGTTCTTTTCTATGATTTCTTTGTTTTTCCAAGCCTTAAGAGTATAGTTTTTAAAATTGATGTTAAATTGTTTATTTTGCTCTTTGAACTGCTTTGATGCCTTGGGCATTGGCTTAATCTTTTGACTTCCATTTTTAATTGTTAAATTTTTGTTTTTTAAATTCTGTTTGTTTCTTTTTGTTGTCATTGTCCTTAAGTGGGTAATATTATACTCAAATTTTCTTATGTACCTGCTAGATATTGATATAATTTTCTTACCTATTTCCATAAGTCTTTAATAGTTTTCCCATGCTATTTATGCCACAGTGATATTTAATACTTATCCTTATGAAAATTCCTTAAAAGTTCTACCTTTCCTTTTGTAGTCCTTACTATGGCAATAGCCTTGCCATATTCTGTTGTATCACACTGGCCATTATGCTAACATAATAAAAACTATTACCAGAATCGAACAGACCAGCATTTTAGGGTTCTTGACAGAGCTTCCTAGCTATTGTAGAAGTATCAGGATAAACCCTATATGTCACTCTAGTATTTTACAACTAGACTGTTGGTTCCTCCAATTATTCTTCCCCACCTCACCCCCACCATAACATGGGATTTAAAGGTTTTGTTATTGTTGTTGATATTCAAGGAATGGGTCTCTAATGGTAAAATCCCACCCCTTCAGTCCCTAGTCAGGAGAAATTTATTGAGCAGGTATACTTTCTTAGCACTACTCTGATCACACTATGTCTGTGATGCTCACTTGTTTCATTTACTCATAAAACCTTCTCTGAACAAGAGCGGTGGCTCTCCTTGGCCATTGATCCACATGTCTTGACCGTGCTCTTCAAATAAAAATCCACTTCCTTGGTTACAGTCATACGGATAAAGGATGAGGTAAGTTTACCTTGATCTGATGTTCGACTATTCAGATGATGCTCCTGTATCCTCAGGAGAGGAAGGGTGAGGCCGGTCCTTGCCAATGGTTAGCCCTCTGAAAAATCCAAACCCTTTTTTGAGTGAAAGGGGGCATTTCTCTTGATTTTGATTGCTCTCCTTTTGCTGTACTTATGGAAATAGAGGCAGCGGGCTTGTCATATCCCTCAGTCCTGAACTCGTTTCAGGCCTGAGCCTGGCACTTCTAAAAGGACTCTTTAAGTTAAATTGATTCTGAATCATTTACTGGAAGTGCTGACAAAGCTCTGCTGAGGAATGTAGGAAGCTCTGAAGTTGGGTCTCTTACAGGATTCTCCTCACTACTTGGGGGCAAATTGTTGATGGGTAGTCATGAAATTCACAAAGACTCATAAATGAAGAATGTAAGACAGGCAAAAGTTGAAGAAAAGGGAAAAGCAGAAAGATCATATGAAACATGCATAAAGATCCCCCTCCAAAACTTTCTGGCTACTCTGTTTCTCTGTTCTCCAGTGGAAAAAATGATGCAAGGTATGGCAATATAGCTAATGAGTCATGACCCTTAACGACACACATGTGGTTTCAAATCCTCAGCCTCCGGCACATAGCCCTCTTCATCTAACTAGGTTGTGGGTTGTTTTTTTTTCTTTTTTAATGAGTCTCTTTCGGTCCCTCCCATCTTGCTGCCTAAAGCACATAGCGTCTCAAGGCCAGGGGACTTGGTGCTTTGCCCCCATTTACCCACTGCTGCCTCTGAAGCCTTGTGCACATAACCTGAGGTATTCGATTAGAAGAGGTCTACAGTGAAGAAGAGGAAGGGACCTTCCAACCGTTTTCCTTCTTTCATTATCTCTGACTAGAACGAGTTCTTGTAGCAGTTCACGTGAATTTAGCAAAAAGAAACACAACCAGAAATTTGCTGGAGTCAATTTGAACTGGCTCTCAAGACCTGATGGTTAAATTTTCAAAGTGAACATTTACAACTTGCAAAATGGCAAATGTTATAAATCAGGTCATAATTTACTTTTTTGTTGATTTCAAAACTGATGAAAATAAAGGAAGAAATGTGATTGGCTGATTAGGCTTAAAAGTATGTTTTTTGAGAGTCAGTTGTTAAACATTTACCAGTACACCTCTGGAAACAACTCATGAATACTGGGAATCTACGTAGATGCAATTTATTGATGTTAAAATAAAGACTATAAGGAGGATATGACAGGCTGTGATATAGCTACCTAGGTTTCCTTTATCCTCATTTGAGATCTATGGCAGCTGTGAGGTACATTCAGGAGCTGCACAGCTTGACCAGGACTGTATATTGATCTAAGAAAGGCTCTTAGAATTGGAGATTACTCCATTTTAGAATAAGGAGTAGTAAACAAAGGGAACTGGTGGCCTTTACAAATACATCCATTTAGGAGAAACAGAACCCAAGCATTTTTGAACACAGAAATCATGAGTAAGTTAGAAAAAAAAAAGGTACACAGAAATTAGTAAAATTGCTTTCAAGCTCTGTGCTCAGATTTGCTAGTCACACTAATTACTTCTATTGGCTTGCTCTTCCTCTGGAGGAACAGGGGTTAATCTAACTAAAATGTCTACTTTCTTCTATACCAGGCTATTATTTCCCCTGTGATGAGTTTTCCTCCCTTTTTTATTCCTTTCTTTTAACTCTCTTTCCTTCTTTTCCTTTTTCTTCCTCCTTTCTTCTCATTCCTTTCTCTCTTCCTCTTATTACTTACTCCTTTCCACTTTTTCCTTCCTCTCATTTTCTCATTTCTTTCTTCTTTCCTTTTCCTTCATTCTTCCCTCACTTTTTCTGTCTTCATTCTATACTTAGTAACCATTAAGAAAAACAAAGATTAGTTAAACATTTGTTTGTTTTCAATTTTGAAAAATGGCCATACATAAAGCCATAAGCTTCAAGACTTATGACTTCAAATTGTTGAAAATGTTTACATTATCTTTACTAAATTAATAATAGTATCCAATTTGTCTTTTTCTGACCTCTTTATCTTCTATATAATTTTTCTGGATTGTGTTGCAATTATTATTGTGAACTTGGGAGTCTTCTACATAGTTATAGTCTGCGGACTTACTTTTTACATTTTTCTTTCTCCACGCTGCATCACTTTATATAGGTCTTCCCATATTTCTCTGAATTTTTCATATTTGCCATTTCCCATGGAGCAATCATGGTCTGTTACATTGGTATTTCACAGTTCACCCGACCATTCCTCAATCCAGAATTGCTCGTTTCCAGCTTTTTTGCTTTTATGAATAAAATCACTATTAATAATTTTTGTTACAGATAAGTCTTTTTTCTTTTAATAACCTCCTGAGGCTACGGGCTTATGAATGAGATCCTAGGTTAAAGGGTATGAACAGTTTTGTAGCCTTTAATCTTTATTGCTAAGGTGTGTATTTTGATTAACTTCAGATTGTGAATTCAACCCTCAGGGTCATTGGATCATAGGAAGTTAGAGCTAGAAGTTATCTTAGAGAACATCTAGCCTATCCCTCTCATTTTATGGAATCCGAGGACCAAAAAGGTAGAAATTATTTAGCACCTACTATATACCTATCATTTCATGATGGACCAAAAGAGGTATGAAAGTAAGATAAATTACAGTCATTACCCTCCAAGAGTTTATAATCTGACTGGAGAAAGACATAAAATAGCATTTACTCATCATACTTTGTCAGGAGCATGCTGTAGTGGAGAGTACATTGGACTTGGACTGAGAAAATCTTATCTACTTTTGCAAACTTTAAATTGCTATGTAAATGTGAACTTCATGGGATAGAGCACTGGGCTTGCAGTCAAGAAGACTTGCATTTGAATCCTTTGTCAGATACTTACTACCTGTGTGGCATTGAGTGTGTGCCTCTTAAATCTCTCAGTCTCAATTTCCTCATTTATATTCTGGGTGAATCAAACTTTCTTTGTCTATCAATCAGCAATTTTTAAATTAATCAATCAAAAACTTAAACACCCCTACTTAACACTAAGAGTTCCCAAGTCACATGCTGGAGTGGGTGACAACTCCAGAGGCCACTGCCCAAGCTCCTTGGGCAGTGCTAGGCAAATTGAAAGACTGCAATTGGTTCCTGTAAAGTGGAGTAAGGGACAGGAAGTGATGTGGAAAAAGGACTATAAAAAGTCTTGAACTTCCTGTCCAGGGGATCTTTGGCTTGAACCTTTGGCTTGGATCTTGGGCTTGGATCTTTGGACTGCTTCTTTGGAGGAGGACCTTCTCCTTGCGATTTTACCTTTGAACTTCACCTAGGGAGAATCTGTATCAGTGAGCTGGGTGAGTAGCTGGTCTTCCTTTTCAGCCTTCTGGATAGATTGATTCCAGAGAGGTCTTCCTTTCCTGGAGGAGGCTGTGTTGGTAGAACCCTTGCTGAAGATACCACTTCTGGTTGAGGATTACCGGAAAACCCACATGAGGACAAGGGACATGGTGAAGCCTTGCCAGGGCTGAGTCCCACACGGGAGCAGCACTTAGGGTGATAGGCTAGATAATTCTATACCCTCTTCTTACATTTTCCACTTTCACTCTTTCCACCTCTTTGTAAATAAAGCTACTAAAAGTCTTTTTGACTTAAGCTATAATATTTTTATATTGGAAACCACAATATTACTTTAGAACTTTCATATTAGCACAAAAACCTAAATTTTAAAATCTTATAATGCCTCTCAGGTTTGTTGGGAGAATCAGATAAGATACATATAGGACTTTGGAACCTAAAAGTGCTATATAAGTGTCAAGAAAAGTCAAGTCAAGTATTTATTAAGCACTAACTTTGTGCCAGGCACTATACCCTCTAAGCAAGGCAGATACAAAGAAAGGAAAAAGCAATCTTTGCCTCAAGGAGCTTCTAGTCTAATGGGGGAGAAAACATACTAACAACTATGTAAAAACGAACTTTGTACATGATAACTGGAGGAAGTATCAGGGAGAAGGCACTAGCATTAAGTGGAGGGGACAGGAATAGTTTCTTTCAGAAGGTGGGACTTTAGTTGAGAACTGAAGGAAACCAAGGGAAGCCAGGAGGTACAGATGATGAAAGAATGTATTCCAGGCATGGGGGGTGGCCAGTGAAAATACACTGAGTTAAGCGATAGAGTGAATTTTGCAAGGAATAGCAAGGAAGTTAGTGTCATTAAATCCAAATATGAGGCTTTACAAACCCAATAGAGGACTTTGTATTAGATCCTGAATGTGATAGAGAACCACTGGAGTTTATTAAATAGGGGACTGACATATACACAATAGGGGACTTTGCAAATCTGCAGTTTAGGAAAATAATTTTGATAGCTGAGTTGAGGATGAATTGAAGTGGGGAAAGATTTGGATCAGGAAGACCAATTAACAGGCTTTTGCAATAGTCCAGGTGTGATGTGCTAAGGGTCTGTGTGCCAGGGTGGAGGCAGTGTCTGAGGAGAGAAAGTGTAGATGAGAGATGTTGAGAAGGCAGAATCAATAGGATTTACCAACAGACTGGATATGGAGAGGTGGTGAAAAGGAATGAAGACTCTAAAGTTGATACCTAGGCTGCAAGCCTGGGTGACTGGGAAGATGTTAGTGTTCTTAACAGTGATAAGAAAGTTAGAATGAAGGGGAGGATTGGGGAGGAGAAATAATGAATTCAGTTTTGGACAAGATGAATTCAAGATGTCCTGTAGGCAGTGGGAGATTTGAGATTTCAGGAGGTCAAGAGATAATTTAGGGCTAAATAAATAGATCTGAAAATCATTTTCATAGAGATATGAATTGAATCCAGTCATGCCTAATGATATCATAAGATGAAATAGAATATATAGGGAAAAGAGAAAAAGGTCCAGAGCCTTTGGGGACACTCATAATTAATGTGTATGAACTGGATGAAGGTACAGCAAAGAAGATGAGAAGAAGCAATCAGACAAATAGGAAGAGAATCAGGAGACAGCAGTGTCATGAAAACCTAGAAAAAAATAATATCAAGAAGAAGGAGATTGACAGTGTTGGAAGCTACAAAGAAGCCTGGGAGGAAGAGGATTGAAAAAAGGCCGTTGGATTTGGCAATAAAGAGATCATTGGTAATTTTGGAGCCTAGAGTTTTGTTTGAGTGACAAGGCTGCATGCCAGGCAGCAGAGAAAAGTGGGAGAGGAAAGGAAATAAAATCATTCATCATAGATGGTTTTCTCAAGGAGTTTAGCTGAGAAAAAGGAAGAGAGATAGAGTAATGGCTTGCCAGAATGAACTACTCAAGTGAGGTTTTTTGAAGATGGAGAGACATAGGAGTGTTTGTAAATACTAGAGGAAACAACCAAGTAGACAGAGAAAGAGTGGAGATGAATGAGTAAGTGGGGATAATAGGGTAATCTGCTGAAGAAGACTAGATGGTATGGAATCATAAGTACATGTAGAAATGTTTTCCATGGCAAAGAAAGAGGCCACTTCTTCCTGTAAGAGAAGGAGGGAGTATAAGTAAGAATAAACCTGTGAATGAGATGAGATGAGAGGAGACGAGAGAGCTCTTGGTGAATGGCCTAAATTTTTTCAGTGAAAGAGGACACAAGGTTCTCAGCTGGAAGGATACAGGAAGGCAGAGCCATCAAAGGTCTGAAGAAGGAGAAAAAGGTTTGGAAGAACCACTGTGGTGAACAGGATAATGAATTCTTCAGGGAAGTTTAAAGGGTTTTGTTGCTTTCCTAAGGACCCAGTTGAGATTATGTAATATGAATTTGTAGTAAATTAATTCATCATAGTTTCATGGTTTTCTCTAGCTTCTCTCAGCAGCATATGAAGAGGAGTAAAGGCTCCATGTGGACAGTAAGAATAATCAAGGACTGGGTCTTGGCAATAGGACAAAGGGGCAGGATTATAGAGAACACAGTGTAAAGTTGAACAAGGGTCAGGATGGCGAAAGAGGAGAATGTAACTAGTGTAGAAGAGATAGTCTGGGAAAGAACTGAGCATTTGGAGGGACTGAAGGTACAGGGTTAGGGGTTATAAGGTAGAGAGAAAGATGGAGTAGTAAAAAACTATGATTAGATAAAGGAGCTTCAGCGTTCACAAGTGTGGAAGTGTGGAATACTTCTGAGTGATGGCAAAATCAAAAGTGTGACCATTTATATGTGTAGCAGAGATAGAATGGAGGAATAGATCATGGAAAATGAATTAGCTGAGGAACTGGGGAGTTAGGGAGTGAGGAAGTATCAACATGAATTTTGAAGTCCCCTAGTATGAGGGCAGGATTTGCAGAAGAAAGTCTGTGAGCCAGGCACCCAATTCATTGAGGAAGGAAGATGAGTGTCCTAGAAGTGAAAGATAACAAGGAAGGCAAAAACCAGTCCCTGCTGATCTACTGTAGCTTTATGTATGTAGGATGTGGCATTCCTCCCAGCTGAGCCTTGAAGGAATCACTTGGGCTCCTTTAGCAGAAATCTCTGAGGGACCTCAGCTGAGTTTCTTCCATGAATTTGTCCTTCCCATTTTCTCATCATACAAAGTCTTGCCCCCTCACCCCATCTCCCTACACTGCGGCCTCCTGTTTTGTGGTTTCTCTTTTCTGCCTGAATTTGTCTTTAAAACATTGATTTAAGGTAGCATTCCATGTTTCTCGCCCCAGTTGCCAAAATTGCTTGTAAAAGCTCCTCTCCACAGTTGTTCATATCTTACCTATATAAATATACCTTATAATGTATTCTCTCTTTTTGTTATAAGGCCTCCCAGGCATGGAAGTTCTCACAAGAGGAGGAATTTTCCTTTGTTTCTATGAATGCATTTCATCCCGCAGTTCTCTTGTGGAGCACACAGCAGTCGTATTTCAAACTCATCCTCTTTGGAGCAGCTTCTCAAGCAATTGCAGTTAAATTCTTTCTCCTTAAAGCACAAATGCCTGGAAATGTCTGACTAACTAGTGCATCATCTCTCGGTGGGGAGAGTGAGGGCAAAATAGTTCTGCTATCTGGACCCAGGAATGCAGCCATCCTGTTTTAAGAGGCCCATTTCCTAAGGGTGTTTGGGGTTGTTTTAAAAAAACCTTTTGGAGGAGGGTAGATAAACTACATAGTCATCTTAGCCTATTGCCAGAGTAATTTACTTCTCTCATTCTGTCCTGCTAAGAGTTATGCTTTCCTACTTACAAGGGTGTTGTGGCAAACAGTCATGCCTCATGGACTGAATCATTACTAAGAAAGGCGAATGAATGATTTTTGGTCCTTCCTTTTAGGTATGTGAATTGGACAGCTTGAAAGGACTTCCTGCGAGGAACTTTGAATGAGTCCTGGTGAGTGTGTAAGTGTCTAGAAGTATTGGTTCCATAGTATAAGAAAAAAGTCAGAAACACACAAAGTAGTTCTCAGAGGATTATTCTAAGCCACGGTTAGATGTAGCTGCCGACAGGATTTTCATGAGAGCTGGATCCTAGTTTCCTGGCAATGTTGAGAATGTCCTTAGCTTTGCTCTCTTCTAAAACTACTATTATGGGACCAAAATCTGTTGTCTAGAGGAAGATTTCAGGAAGATCTTGGAACTGATAATTTATTTCCAGCAAAGAAAAAGTGTCAGCAACGTATTGTATTTTGTTTGGAAGGACAACTGAGTTAACATAAGATCATGGATCTAGAGCAGGATGGGACCTCTGAGGCTATCTAGTTCAAGCCTCCAATTTCCTTTTCACTTTACAATGAGCAAAAGTTTTCTGGGAGAGATAAATCTCAGGGAAACCATGGAGACAGTCTGGACTAACCCCTACTATATTGCCACCTAAGTCCCAGGAAGATTAAAAAAGAAATAAGAAATAATATTCCAAGGATCTGTGATTTCTTCCAGGTGACTACTTCATCATTTCCTCTTCCACCCTTTGGAGGTGAATTCATGAACTGTTTTGGCCTCAAAACATTCATTCCTAAGTCTCTAGCCCTCTGGCAAGAAGTCTTACTGAAATTAGCTGGATTGGTCCTTGGACAACAGACAACAGTCACTGAACCAGACCCACACTACAAGGCTTTCCAGTTGAATAGGAGCTGCCTGAGGTTGTCGCCTTCCTTGATATAGCCTTGGAGAATAGAGAGTCATCTCCATACCATTCCAGTAATACTTCAGCGGAGCACAAAGAGTTATGGAAATGTTAAAAGAGTTGGACAGAAGGGTATGAAATCCACAGAGCTGCAGATTTGAAATACAGCGATATCTTCCACCAGATTCCCAGCCAAGTCCATTTTTTACAGACACAAACGAGAGGTAGAGTGAGGCCAGAGAGTGGAAGATTGGAGGGGAGGGAAGATATAATATTGGTCCCCTCATTGCCCATTCAATTCAACAATCATTTTAAAAGCACCAGAATCATGTTAACCACTTTGCTAGGTGCTGGGGAAACATAAAAACATGAAGTAAAAATAAAACAATACTTGCATATTATATTATATCATATCATATTATATTATGTCATATTATCATGTTATATTATTATAGAATTATATTCTAGTCAAGTCAAATAAATTATTGAACATATGCTATGTTTCAGTCACTGTGCTAAGTACTGATTATACAAAGAAAAGCAAAGACAGTCCTTGGGGGGGGGGAAGCTAGGTGATTCAATGGATTAAGAACTAGATCAAGAGACTGTGGGCAAGTCACTTAACCCCCATTACTTAGCCTTTACTTTTCTTCTGCCTTGGAAACAAAACACATGATTGATTCTCAAATAGAAAGAAAGGGTTAAAAAAAAGAGAGAGAGACAGTCCCTGCTCTCAAGGAGCTCTCAGTCTAATGAGGAAGACAACCCACCATGTACAAATGAAATAAATTAGGGGTAATCTCAGAGAGATGGCCCTGGCCTTAAGGAGAATCTTGTTATAAGGAAGAGAGAGTTAGAGCAAGTTGGCAGAGGCATGAGACCAACAGGGAGAAAATTCTGAAATAGTTTCTTATAAAAGGTGGGATTTTTTTTCTTGGATCTGAAGGAAGCCGGGGAATCCAAGAGGAAGAGATGAAAGGGGAGAGCATCCCAGGCATGGGGCACAGCCAGTGAAAATGCCCCAAATCTATAAAGTATACCTGGTGTGAGGAACAATGAGGGGGCAGTGGCACAAGGTTACAGAGCGTATAAAGGAGAACAAGATGTAAGGCGACTGGAAAAGTAGGAAAGGGTCAGGTGATGGGGCCCCAGACATGGGGAGAGGAGAGAAAAACATCTATATGGACACGTAACTACAAAATATTTAGAAAGTAATTGGGACGGAGGACGTGCTAACAATTGGGGAGATGAAGAAAGACCTTTCAGTAGGAACCAGCCCTTCCTATGAGTCTTTCATGGAGCTTGGGATTTGAAGAGGCAGAGTTGGGGCAGGAGAACCAAGCATGGTGAACAGTATGTGCAAAGGCATAAGCCATGGGATGTACGGTATGGAGGGGAGAGGGGTAAGAAGCTAGAAAGAGAGATTAAACCTGGCTTGGTGGACTCTCCATCATGATGATGCTTAACCATGTTTTCCAAACTAAAAATCAGGACACACGATTGGACAGTGAGGTTTGTGCACAGATTCATTGTACAGAACAAATGTTCTTTTCTCAAAATCAGTCCTGTTCCAGTAAATCTGGGCTAGATGGTGACTGTGGGGTGGACCATGAGCCAGCCAACACGAGCAGAAGACGTTGGTTCAAGTTCCCCTTGTGACACATGTTATGAGGAGGAGTATAGATGATGGCTCAGGTTTCTTCAAGCTGTCATCTAGACTCCTCCTCATAACACACACCAAGGGCAAGTCCCTTACCTTCTCAAGGTGCATTGGAAGCTGCATTGGGAGATGGATTTCCTCAGTGGAAGTCCCCTAGACCACTGTGACATCAGACCTTCTCTAACAACAACCCACTGAATGGAGTCTGGTAACTAGGTTGGGTAAGGCTTGATACATCCCTATTAATCCCTGACTCCCTGCATTAGTAGACTCTTGAGTATTGAAGGAGGGAAGGGGGTGAAGGAATAAGCATTTATATATCACCAAGTATGGCATTAAGGATTTAGCTAAGTGCTTTATCATTTGATCCTGGAAGGTAGGAGCTATCATTATCACCATTTTACAGTTGAAGAAACTGAGGCAGTCAAAGATTAGGTGACTTGTCCAGGGTAACATGGACAATAAGTGTCAAGGGCCAAATTTGAACTCAGGTCTTCCTGGTGCTGTCTAGAGGCAGCTAATATAATGGATAATCTGAATCATTCATCTTTAGACTGGAAATACCATCCAGGTTTTCAGGCACCCACAGCAGCACAAACAAAATACAGTGATGCAAGGAATACCAGGTTGAAGTGGAGAGATATATGGTGGTGGTGGTGAGGAGAGAGGCTTTGAAAACTTTAGGAACATCATTGAATTTGAAGAAATGGGTATGACTGGTTTCTTTTGGCCATGGAATCTGAGGCAACTAGGGAGTACGGTGAGTGGATAGAGTTTTGGATTTGAAAGTACAAAGGACCTGAAATCAAATCCTGCCTCTGCCATTAATTTCTAGCTGTGTCACCCTAGGCAGGTCACTTAACTGCTACAACTCAGTTTCCCTATCTGTAAAATGGAGCTGATAATAATAATATCTACTTCAGGGTTGTTATGAGGTTCAAAAGTGATAACCTATTAAGTGCTTTGCAAACCTTAAAGTGTTATGTGATGCATATTCATTATTATTATTATTATTATCTTTTTTATAGTTATAGCTGGGAGAACTTTCAGGGCATTCCCATATCTCAGATGCTGCCTAGAGAGATTAAGAATCTCTCTTAGTTAAGATTAAGAAACAGATTAGAATCTTCTCTCCAGCTGACTGGAGAGATTAAAGCGAACATCCATCAGGCTGCAGGGTGCCCCCTCCCCACAGGTGCAACCCATTCTGTCTTTCCCCCAGGTGCTAAAGCAGCTTGTCTGAAGCTTATTTCTATTTTGTATAAACAGGTCACAAGGCACCCCTAAGAGCTCCTCGATTCCTTTCTCTCTTAAGGAGACTTGGAATCAGTTTTTCAGCTCGATGGCTTTTCTTATTTCAGAAAGTAAAGCAAATGGACTCATGAAGCAATCATTTCCTCTATTACAATAAGCATCCCTGTATGGTAGGGAAACCTCGAGGACTCGTTTTACAAGGTGTAGGTTTGAAGGGAGAACGGCGAGTTTTACATTTTCAGTTGAGATTTTGAGAAAATTCAAGTCTAGAAGACTTTATGCAAACCAGGAGGGAAGAGAGAAAAATGGACTGGTGGTCTTAATACCGTCTCAAAGCTATACAAGAATTTCTCATAGAAACCTTACCTTCTAGATGGAACCCTTTAAAAGGGGGTATTTTTAAGACATATAACATGGACTTGGTTTTCAAGCATTCCCAAAGCAGAAATGCAGAAGAAAAGCATGTGATTTAACACTAGTTTATATGGGTATGTGATTGGGAGGTCTTGGATTTAAAAGATTATTACAAAAATGAATAACATGGAAATAGGTATCAAGTGAGAACATTTGTACAACTCAGCGGAATTGCTTGTCGGCTCTGGGAAGGGGGAGGGATGAGAAGAGGGAGAGAAAATGAATCATATAAACATGGAAAAATATTTAAAAAAAAACACTACCCACCCCATGAAAACAAGCAAAAACACTAACAAATAAGGCCTGGAAAGATTTTTTTGTTGTTCAGTTGTTTCAATCATGGATTTGTCGTGACTCCATTTGGGGTTTTCTTGGCAAAGTTATTGCAGTGGTTTGTTATTTGTCATTCTCCAGCTCATTTTACAAATGAGGAAACTGAGGCCAACAGGGTAAAATGACTTTCCCAGGGCCATAGAGCTAGTAAGTGTCTGAGCTTGGATTTGAATTCAGAAAAGAGGGTTCTTCTTGACTTTAGGCTCAGTACTGTACCACCGAGCCTCCTTGAAATATTCTTACTGGCCTTGTAAAATTTTCATCAGTTCTTCTCATCTTTAACCAGTGTCACACAAAAAATGAGTCACATCTAAGTGAGAACTGGTAGTCTGAAGAGGTAATGCATGTTGTAATGTTTTCCTATTTTCAAGTTCTTATAGCTTTCTCAATTTTCTTTCATGCAGGACTAATTTACAAGTCATTACAATTAGAAGCCAATCAAGTGGTAATGATTGAAGAAGGGAAGGGGGTGAAGGATGCAAAGTGAAGTGAGTAGAACCAGGAGAACACTGTGCACAGTAACAGCAAAACTGTAAGGATGATCACCTGTGAAAAGACGTAGCTATTCTGATCAAGATAATAATCCAAGACAATCCCAAAGGACCCATGATGAAAAATGCTATCCATTTTCAGAGAGGGAACTGATAACCTCTGAGGGTAGATTGAAGCATACCTTTTGTTTGTTACCATTTTTAACATATGACATAGTATAATGAATAGATAACCTAGCAATATCATAACACATGTGATTTGTTGTAAATATGTAATAAATTATACTAAATAGTCTTATCAAAGAGAAACAAATTCTAACAAAGCTATGCCCCCCAATCCACATCCTATTCCTTTTTTCCCTTCTTTCACTCTTTTCTTTCCTCCCCAAGAAGGCAGGTAATATGATATAGGTTGTATATATTATCATATTATATTATATGACTTTCCCATTTGTTATTGTGAAATGAGATATATATTGTTTACACTAGAGAAAAATGCATCCTCTATTAATTTATTATTTTATGTGTGTTTTCTTTTGCAACATGGCAAATATGAAAAAAATATTGTTAGTCATTTCATATGTATAGTCGATATATTGCTTGCCTTCCCCAG
The DNA here is from genome assembly GCF_016433145.1 of Gracilinanus agilis. Lineage (NCBI taxonomy): Eukaryota > Metazoa > Chordata > Mammalia > Didelphimorphia > Didelphidae > Gracilinanus > Gracilinanus agilis. The sequence continues at coordinate 164,312,397 of NC_058135.1, forward strand.
GAAGAAAGGGAGAAAATTTGGAACTTAAGTTTTTAAAAAATGAATATTAAAATTGATTTACCTATAATTGGGAAATAGTTAATGAAATAAATATTTTTAAATGCCTACTCTATGTCTTTCCTCTTTCTAGACCATTGCGCAAATAAATGTAATTTTTTTTAAGAGATATTTCCTCTTCCAATGCTTACCTCCATGTTCGTGTATTCTGATGTGCCCCAAAATGTTTCTTGCTCCTATTTATTTCTTCTTAAATATAATAAATCTCTTTTCCATCCTTTTTTTAGCTTTTAAAAGTTAAGCAAAATGGGAACAATTAGGTAACTCAGAGTATAGAGAGATAGTCCTGGAGATGGGATGTCCTGGGGTCATAATATGGTCTCAGATACTTCCTAGATGTGTGATCCTATAGAGGTCACTTAACTCCAGTTGGTTAGCTTTATCTCTCTTTTACCTTAGGCCTGATGCTTAATAACAATTCTAAGATAGAAAGTAAAGGTTAAAAAAAAAGTTAAACAAAATGGCACAAAATTTTACCCAGGTTTGGTGTTTTACTCTCTTCTTTCTCTTGAAATCAGTAGGCTTTTGAAAGGACACTGATTTCTTTAACTCTTATTAAAATATAAGCTTGTGATCATCATTGAGATCCTTCAAAATACTCAAAAATCATTGTCTTTCTAGGTTTCTATTGTGTCCTGTGTTTATCTTTCAAGGATTCTTCCCCACTTAGGTCTTCTCAACAGGAATGCTAATTCCTCAGTCTATTAAAGGTGTATTCTCCTCCCTCCTCCTCCTTCTCCTCTTCCTCCTCCTCCTCCTCCTCCTCCTCCTCCTACTACTACTACTACACACACAGAATTATATTCAATTTTATAGGTTATATTATTCTTGATTGCAAGTCCTTTTATTTTGCTTGTTAGTATATTATTTCCCAACTTCTGCTTTTTTTTTTTTATAGGATTTGTGCTAGACTGTGTGATCTTGATTGGTTCATTGGTACTTGATTTCTATCTGGACCCTTTTTTTCTTTGACCTAAAAATTCTAGATTTTTCAGAATGTGTTTCAGGATGATATTTCTGGATCTGTTAATCTGGGGTTCTTTTCAGGAGAGTTCTATTTTCACTTTACCCTATTGCTCTAAAAGCTTTGGATAGTTTTCTTTTGACTTCATAAAATATGCCATTTGGTTTCTTTTCATGGCTATGGTTTTCATAGAGTCCAGTGGTCCCCAATTTTTTTTCTTGTTTTTGACATCATTTGTTTTTTTTTAAATCCTTACCTTCTGTCTTGGAGCCAATACTGTGTATTGGCTCCAAGGCAGAAGAGTGGTAAGGGTAGGCAATGGGGGTCAAGTGACTTGCCCAGGGTCACACAGCTGGGAAGTGTCTGAGGTCAGATTTGAACCTAGGACCTCCCTTCTCTAGGCCTGGCTCTCAATCCACTGAACTACCCAGCTGCCCCCGACATCATTTGTTTTTGATAGTAGATATTTTACTTTTTCTTCTAATTTTTCCATCTTTAGACTTTTTCTAGTATTTCTTGTTCTCTGATTGAATCATCAAGTTTTGATTGCTTTGTTATTTTTTTCAGGGAGATAGCTACCCAAGTCGTTCACTTTTTGCTGGAAACTATTCTCCATCTAAGTGTTCCAATTTCAGTTTTTAAATCTTCTATTTCAGCTCTTCTTTGATTTCTTTCATTGCCTTTTGGAATTTTTTGGGCTAATTCCTTTTTCACCCTGAGGTTTTACTTGTGTTTATTTTGGAATTAATTCTTTTCTTTCCTTTAAGGTTGCTTGAACACATAATATTTCTTCACTGTGCTGTTTTCTTCTGTTTGCTCATGCCAATTATCTCAGATCTTGAATTAGGACTTGGTACTAGAACTGGGCTCATCCCCTTCTTGTTGGATAGAATTATTAGGTCTATCTCCTATTTCAGTCATAGAATGGGACTAAATCCTGCCTCGAATAATATTTGGATTTTTCTGACCTATGCTCTGTGGGTAACAGGCTGCCATGACCTGCCTTTTCCTTTAGCCTTGGGACTTTGATCACAGTCCTGATCTTGGGCTGGGAGTTTGACCAAACTGTTACTTACCTTATATGTTGTTGTAGTCTGTCATTTCTGGAGAGCCTTCTGGAACATAGATACTATTGGCTTTAGGCTATTATGTCTGGGGGTATCCCCCAAACTCTGGGTGTACAGACCACCCCTGTTTCTTTATTCAGTTGCCTATCTGGAGGTCCAAGGTTTCATGCTTCAGGCACTTGAAAATGATTCTTTGGAAGATGACAGTGATTTTGGCTAACCTTTTAAGGGCCCCCAAGATTTCATCAAACCCAATTTCCTTGGGTCATTACTTATTGTTCATCATTTATTGGCAGACTTCAACTCTTAGAGCAAACCTCACTTCAGATCTTAGCCCTGTATGCTGTCCTTCACAGGTAGAGGAGCTCGGTAGTGTTTTTATTTGGTTTTGTTTTCTGTTTTTTTTCTTTCATGTAGGATGTTTCTTCATTGTTAATGTTCTCTCTTGCTCCGGGGAGCTGGGTTTACCTAAGCCAGAGGTTCTTAACATTTTTGTCATGGATCCCTTTGGCATTCCAGTAAAGTCTATGGATGCTGCCCCAGTAACATGTTTTTAAATGTATAAAATAAAACACATAGTTTTACAAATAAATAGCATTACCAGCAAAACATATAGAATTACAAAAGAACCAAGTATAATGAAATAGGAGTTGTAATTTTTTTTTAAAAAGGATTTATGAGCTCCAAGTTGATCCTCTGTCCTAGAACCTTTTACATAACCATCATAATCAATACTATTTTATTCAATAGAAAGAATTTATAGGAATCTTGGATCTTATAGTTCCCTGGGAAGCAAAAGATAGAGGGGAAAAAAGATCTTCTCTTTGCAATATGACATTTTCTTCATGTGAGACTCACATGAGCAGATTCCCTATAGCTGTCACCGTTTTTTTCCATTTGTTTTCCAAGCACGCCCAAATCCCTCACTTTCCATTTGTTTCCCCTTCAATGTGACCAAAAGAGCCGGTTTTAATTTGCTGTTTTTAAACAGTTCTTAACATCTCCGAACCATTTGAAATGTGTAGTTTATTATGGCTGGAGAAGCCTAACAGGTAGCAGACCCATTCAGACTAGTGGGGATCACCCTAACAGAGAACAATGATATAAGTAAATGTCCTCGCTGTGTATTGGTGTGACCTCCCTTGGTTTTCAGAAAGGAGACCCTTGCAATGTCTTGAGTGGCTGGAAAGAAAAGCATTTGCCTTGAAGGTACACTGAAGTTTTGCTCCAGAAGAGAATGACCACGGTGCTTTCAAATCATAACTGACCATCAGCGTTTCCAGATGTGGAACGGTCCAGCACACATTTCCAAAGCTCCTTTTCTATTCACAGTCCAGCCAGAAACACTGTTCCAAACCCATATGGAAAAGGAACCAAGACACTGACCTTCTCCTTTGAGAGACCTTTACTTGTGATCCACCCAATGTGTATCTGACATGGAAACCAGCTCTAAGTACACAAAGCAAAACCACATTTCTGGCTGCTTAAGGACAAATTGCAGAGTGTCCTCTATACTCTAGGAGAGCTAGAAGGACCAAAAAACAGAGAATTGGGTGGGGGGAGGGCCAGGAAAAGCAAAATGAATCTAAAATGCATGAATCTCAGGCTTTATTTCAATGAAAATATGATCACTTTTTTTTTTTCACAGAATGCTCCTTTCAATGAACCTTAAGCAAATCACTAGTGGGACCTAGCCCAATGTCATGGAAGGAGAACTGGATTTAGAAACAGGACAAAGGTTCTAATCTTGACTCTGACATTTATTCGATAGATGATGGTGGCCACACATGAGCACTTGTGAATCATTTAAAATTAAAATAAAAAAAGAGACCAGAAAAGCAGTAAATGAGTATTTAATAAACACCCATCTTGCACGAGATCCTATATATGAGGGTAGGTGAGTCAGTCAGTCTGCGAGCATTTATTAAACTCATACCATGTGCCAAACATTGTGCTCAGTGCTTGGAATATAAAGAAAGGTAAGAATTCTGCCCCTGCCCTCAAGGAGTTTGCATTGCTAAGGGGGCAGACAATGTGGGGAAAAACTGAATGTACAAGATATATGCAACATAAATGAAAGGTAATCCCAAAGATCCAAAGAAGATCATGAAAGGCATCCAACAGGTCAGGTTTGAGCTGAGCCCTGAAAGCTTAGTAGGTATACATGACAAGAGAAAGCAGGGCAGTGATGGGCAACCTTTTGAGCTTTGTGTGTCAAAATTCACCAAAAAACCGAGCAGAACTCAGGTGATGTGTCACTTCAAGAAAAAAACCATAATTTCATGATATTTATAGTTTAAATAGCAAAAATGTATAATTGTAATATGTAACTGTATTTAATAAACCAAAATAGGTAAATTAATATAGGTAGAATTGTTATCTATAGTGCACAGAGTGCCTACACTACATTACAGCAAATGTTTCATCCTCAGCATGCAGCCCCAGACTTCTCTGTATGCAGCCGCGTGTCTTTGAAAATGGCTACATGTGTCAGTGCTGACATGCGTGCCATAGGTTCGCCATCACTGGAGCAGGGCATAAGGGACAGCCAGTGAAAAGGTTCAGAGTCAGGAATGGAGTAAAATGTGTGCTGGATAGCAGATGGACTGTCTTGTGCAAGAAGCAGCAAGGTCAGTGTCTGTGGATCTTAGAATGCATGGAAGGGAGTAAAATTCAAGAAGCCTGAGAAGGCAAGGAAGGGCTAGGTTGTGAGTGCCAAACAGAAGGCTTTATATTTGATTCTGGAGGTAATAGGGAGCCACTAGAGTTTAATGAGTAGTGGGGGAGTGATGTGATCAGACTGGTGCTTCAACAAGATCACTTTGGCAAGCTGAATGGAGACCCAGAGCATGGTATATCCCCTGGGATAAAGGGAGGTTGGAGAAATTTTGGAACAAGACAGGGGAGTCCTCACAATATTCCTTTTTTGGTAAGTACAATTACTATTCTTATTTTACAGATAAAGAAATTAAGGTTCAGGAGTATTGGATTACTTGCTCAGGATCATACAGGTAAGAGGTATCTGAGACAGGACTGAATCCAAATCTTTTTGATTCCAAGTCCAGGATTCTTCCTACTATTACATCCTTATCTATATCCTGCAGAACAACACTATTCTGTAAAACACGGTTTGGGGAATATTACCTTATGTCATCAAAAGTTTATAATGAAGTAAGATTGAAATAGCATCTGAGGCAGAACCACTGTAGTCTCCTGCCTTGCACATGGGGCTTAGAGAAAAGTTATCTGAAATTCAAGGTACTCTGTCGGGTCATATCTATTAAAAACAAATAAAACAGAGAGTATGAGCCCCCACTGGTGTGCTTCTATTTTCTAGTATGTCATAGCACCCAAATCATTCAAATTTAAAGCATTTAGTGAAATTAGTATAGTAAGAAAGATACCATTGAAAAATTCCTTTCAAAATCTTGAGGCACACTCACACAAATAGATGCCAGATGTTTGAAGATTATACACACATAGGGAACATATATGGGGAATCATGGCCATGGTGCACACATGGAGGAGTACATACATAAAAAATAAACATTGACAAAGGAGCATATCACCAGGAACTAATGTTAGAGCTCATGGTATTTGGGCGAAAGTTTGGATCTGAAAAAATTCCTTTACCCTTGAGGACACTGTGATCTCGCTTTCCTCTATTATGCTATCTTATTTGTTTGCCTTTCAGTAGTTATTGATTAATGCTAGAAATGCACTTTGAAGAGGAGTGTGAAAACACTGAGAAAAATAATGACACTATAATAAATCATATAAGGCAGTACAGTAAAAGGAGGATCACATAAGATCTATAAAATTTTTCTGCAGCTACAAGAGAAAAAAATCTTTTGTCTATAAGTGCTTAGACTCAGATAGGACCCTTTTTGGAGCTCATTGCTACTAGGCTGAGGAAAATCAAATCACTCACACTTAATATTTTATATAAGTGAAATTCAGGTTAATATAAACACCAAAGAGAGACTTAAAATGGGGAAGTAAGTTATAAAAAGATAATGCATTGTCTAAAGGGAGTATATAGAGGGAAGTTGTTGGGATAGGTGATCATCCCCAGTAGGATGATTATTTGTCTCTTTTTTTTCCATTTTAAAACTAGCTGAAAGTTAGGTGGGATAGTGGAATGAACCTTTGACCTGGTTTTATATGGCTTCTTAGTCATCTTGGGACATAAAAAGACCCACTTCTATGGAATTTCCGCCCTTCAGAATTGATAGATGTCCTTACAAGTTATACTCTCCTTTGCTGGATTAGACTCATTTTCATATGGGGAAGGCGAGGGAGGAAGGGTCATGGCTACCCAAGCTAACTGCTATAAGCATCCTTGTGAGGCTGTGAATGAGCACAGTGGGTAGAATACTGAACTTGGATTCAGGAAGACCTGAGGTCAAATCTAGCCTTAGACACTTTCCAACTATATAACCCATGGCAAGTCATTTATTCCTGTTTACCTCATTTTCCTTATTATAAAATTAGAATAATAAAAGTACCTATTTATGAAGGTTGTTGTAAAAATCAAATGAGATTATAATAGCAAAATACTTAGCATAGTGGCTGGAACTTAGTAAGAGCTATAACAATGTTATCTGTTATTATTATTAGCTATGTGATCCTGAGTAAGCCATTAAACTTCTCTGACTTGGTTTCCTTTTTTGCAAAATGGGAATAAAAGAACCCAACTCCCAGGGCTGTTGTGAGTGTTAAATGAAATAATATTTCTAAGACACTTTGCACAACTTAAAGCATTATGTAAATGCTGGCTGATATTATTGTTGCTATTGAATAGTCTATCCATGATATACCCAAGTAAACTTTCTTTTGTTAACTATTAAATGACCTACACATTTTCAATATGGAAGCTAAACTGGCCTAAGTCAGGCATGCTCACACCCCACCATGCCCCAGTAAGAACCTTGAGAAAAACATCATTTATTTTTTTAACTTGTGATGGAGAAAGGTATTTGACTCTTTCACTCCCATGTCAATTTAAATCTAGGGGAGGTGGGACTGGAGCTATTATGAGTGAGAAGAAAAACAAATATGGCAAGTGTAAGAGACAAGAAAGATTAAATAAGGTGTCAAAGTGTGGACATAAAGCTGATTTTTAGGCTATTTTTCCTCCCTCCTCTCATATGGTAATTTAGTGTTCAATACAGGGAAAACATGGGTCTCAATGACATTGAACTGACTGCTGGGGGTTGTGTTTATGTTTCCTAGCTCTTACACTCTGTCACCCCCAAGCCTAAAGCAAGACAGCCCATTAGATTTAGCATCATTTCTCATGGTTCTGTCTCCTGCTCTACTCCATCTCTCTGGTTGGTGTAGACCAGTGATTCTCAAAGTGGGCGCTACCACCCCCTGGTAGGTGCTGCAGCAATCCAGGAGGGCGGTGATGGACACACTTTTTTTGTATTACATTCTATTCTGAGTTCAATAAATAGTTTCATAATTTCCAGGGGCGCTAAGTAATATTTTTTCTGGAAAGGGGATGGTAGGCCAAAAAAGTTTGGGAACCAGTGGTATAGACAAACTCTAAGGCATTCTAAGGAATGGAATGGCTAGTGAATATCAGTGTCTGGCCTCACAGAAGATAAATAGAGCTGAGCTGTGAGAGCACTGGGAACCTTCTTCAGATGGAAGTATTATATTTGGTAATAGGGGAGAAATGATCAGTTCTGAATCTTTGCCTACTCTAATGCTTTCTATTTTTCCAGAAAATGAGTTTTGCTCTCCATTAACACCAAAATTGGGCCAAAGGGTAGTGTAGTGGAGGGACAGAAGTCCAATCTTGGAATTGGGAAGACAAGGGGTCAAGTCTTACCTCTTGCAAATACTACATGGCAAGTCAAGTCAAGTCAATAAGCATTGATCAAATAGGAATTAACCTCTCCACGCCCTAGACAACTTTCTAGGAATAAAAATTACAAAGGAGTTGCCAATCTGCATTGGTGTTTCCACATTGGAAGTTTTCCATACCAGTGGGTCAGAGGTCTGGACTTGAAAAACCCAATAAACACCAAAAAAGAAGGATACACTCATGCTGCAAGGAAATAGCTTGAAGATTGTAGAAGAGAGAAACTTGGGACATAGGCTTATTGCTACCAAGCTGTGTTCCTCTCTCACTGTGGTGAAAGAGAATTCCCAGGGACTTAGCACTGACATTTAGATCAAATGCTAGGAGGGAGCAGCACAGTGATCACCTATCATGGGAGTTACGTTCCAGAGACCCTCACGATAGGTGAAAATCCTCGAAGCAGTGGTGTAATATTTATTTTATTATTTATATATATTTTAAGACTTTATAAACCCTTCCAACTCTCCTATAAACCTTTTCCACACTCTTATTAACCTACATTTACTGAGTCAATCAGTGCTCAGGATACAGAACACAGTGCTGTGGTTGGTTGTCTTTCATTCCATCAGCCAATAATAGTGTGCTATGATAAGTGTAACTCCATGATACAGAATTAGATATATTTTTTTAAATTATGCCCCCTCCCAATAGAGTGAAGCATAATAGATGACTGTAATTACTACCTATGGGTATGTTTTAAATTTTTTAAAATTTAATTAATTTAGAATATCTTTCCATGGTTACATGATTCATGTTCTTTCTCTCCCCTCTTCCCTCCTTCTTCCTGGTGCCGACAAGCAATTCCACTGGGTTTTAAATGTATTATTGTTCCCAACCTATTTCTATATTATTAATATTTGCAATAGAATGATCATTTAAAGTCAACATCCCCAATCATATCCCCATTGAACCATGTGATCAATCATATGTTTTTCTTCTGCTTTTCTACTCCCACAGTTCTTTCTCTGGATGTGTGGGTATGTTTTTGAAGAAAGCATTTACATAGTAGGACTGTTATTATTTTAAAATTTAGTGGGTTGGTTTTTTCTTTTTCTTTTTCCCCCCTTTTTCTTCTAGTATTTGAAAAGTTTTATTGATGCCTTTTTTTTACATTGTGTATTTATTTGTAAATATGTTATCTTTTCTCTCTCTATCCCCCACTAGATGTATTTTTGAAATTGTCATATGTATATAGAATTTTTATAATTTGATTCATTTTTTTAAACCCTTACCTTCCATCTTAGAATCAATACTGTGTATTGGTTTCAAGGCAGAAGAGTGGTTAAGGGATAAGCAATGGGACTTAAGTGACTTGCCCAAGGTCAGACAGCTAGGAAGTGTCAGAGGACAGATTTGAGCCCAGGACCTCCCATCTCTAGGACTGGCTCTCAATCCAATGAGTCACCCAACTGCCCCTGATTTTGACTTATTTTAAATGTGCTAGAAGAACTCACTAACCGAATCTAACGGAGGACATTTTGTTCTTGCCAATGATTGTGCCTTAATTTGTTGTTCCCTCCCCACCCAGTTCCTGGCTTCCAGGCTTCCAAATCATGCTGTCTTATACTGGAGCTACCCTTAGAACCTGGGCCCTTCCTGCCTAGGAATATTTAACCATTCTTGTAGGCTTCTCAACATGGAACATTCTACTACAAGGTCCTTCTCCCATTGATGAATTCCCTCTGAAACCTCCTTTTTATGGAAAGAACCAGAGTGGCCCTTGTTCTCTTCCCATCCTATTCTTGGCTTCTGGACTTTAAAATTAGGTTTTTTTAAAAAAAAAACCCTTAACTTCTGTGTATTGGCTCCTTAGTGGAAGAGTAGTAAGGGTGGGCAATGAGGGTCAAGTGACTTGCCCAGGGTCACACAGCTGGGAAGTGTCTGAGGCTGGATTTGAACCTAGGACCTCCCATCTCTAGGCCTGACTCTCAATCCACCGAGCTACCCAGCTGTCCTTTAATTTAAAATTTAATTTAAAATTAGTTTCAGCCTTCAGGAAGCTTACAGTCTACTAGATAGTTTCCATTAAAATATTCCTATTGAAAATAGGAGTGTATCATATAATACGTTCTGATAGCATGAACTTGTTCATGTGGATGCTCATTTATATTTACCATGTGTCCCCATTTTTGTTTAAAAGAAAAGTCACAAAGGCTGTTTTGAAGAGGAAATATTTTCCCCCTAGACCTCCCCAGATTTCTGGCTCTTCGCCATCTGCTATAAATGATATATCCTCACATGGCACATTGTTGGGAAAGGCTGCTCTCTTTTTCTCTGTCTCCCATTAGGCACATTAGAACCCACAGCCTTTCCTCTCTGCTTCACAGGAGAGGACAATTGTCGTGATCCCAAGAGTATGAGCTTCCTTGCCAAGCACAAAACAAATCAGGCCCCGTCCTTTCTCATTCAAATGGGAGGAGGAGGGAAAAGGGCGGTGAAGCTTAATATTAAACAGGGCTACATATAGGTCCCCACATGAGCTGTGGCAGAAACCCGGGTGAAAGATATAAACTAGCTGCAGGTTTTCTGAAACCTGCCAATGAGGCCTCCAAAGGGATGCTCAAAACTGCTGTGTTCACACTCAGACTCCTCTGCCCGATGCTACGGCATGAGGCTTGTGGGCCACACCAGGGGCTGGTCTCAAAGCGAACCCAGAAGGGCATGAGCCATCCGGATCTTAACTGGGCCACGAGCGTGCTATAAATGGGACTTTTGGAAGCATTAGGAGGACTCTCCGGCTCTTAGTCCATTTATAGGCACGCACAGGCTGCGAATGTGATTTCACAACAAGGGTCTGTTGCAAACTGAACAAACAAACAAATAAGGACCGAGTTTGGGGTTATGGAGCATCATTCCATCATTTGAGGGTCATCGGGGTAGATGTGCTAGGACATCCTGTATCCTGAGCAGCCCTCTAGTTAGAACCTCACTGAACCTCCTACCGAGGAAAGGAGAACCTTAAAATGTGCCTGCTTTACCCAGACGAGGCTTCCTGGCTTCCCAAGACTCATGGAACTGTGTTGAAAAACAACTCTCCCAGCAACAAAACAACAACAACAACAAACCCCAAAACAGAATAGATCCAAACGTAGGATATTAAAATAAAATGTTCTGTTTCTGTGTACGTGTGTGAGGAGATGTAGCATGTAGGTCACAAAAGCCTCGAGCCAAAGCCCTGCTCTCCTGACTGGTGACTCTGTCATCAGCCTTGCCATCAGGGGCCCCAGCCATGCTCGCTTCACTCTCCACGTGTATCCCTCTTGAGACGTTTTCTCCACTTCCTCAATAGCAGCCTTGTCTAGCCAACTCTTCTATATATGTTATCTTTCCCAATGACAATGGGAAGTCCTTAACATCTTCTCTTATATTTGTAATATTTGCATGTCAAGCACTTAGTACAGGGATTGGCACATAATAAACACTTAATAAATTTTCTGTCTGTCTGTCTTTCTCTGAATCTCTCTCTCTGTCTCTCTCTTTTTCTTGGTCTCTCTCTGTCTCTACCTCTCTCTCTGTCTCTCTGTCTCTCTCTCTCCTTCTCT
>NC_058135.1:164333895-164472806 GCF_016433145.1 Gracilinanus agilis
AGAGAGAGAGAGAGAGAGAGAGGCAGAGATAGGCAGAGATAGGCAGAGAGAGAAAGAGACAGAGAAAGACAGAGATAGAAAGAGACAGAGATAGACAGAAAAAGACAGACAGACAGAGAGAGGAGGGAGGGAGGGAGAGAGAGATAGATGGAGAGAGAGAGGCAGGCAGAGACAGACAGAGATAGAAAGAGACAGAGAAAGAGAGACAGAGATAGGCAGAAATAGAGGGGGAGGAAGGGAGAGAGAGAGAGACAGAGAGACAGAGAGACAGAGACAGAGACAGACAGACAGAGACAGAGGGAGGAGGGAGAGAGACAGAGACAGAGACAGAGACACACACAGAGACCGACAGAGACAGAGAGAGAAGCACTACATCAGAATCCCCCTTTGTGACTTCATTATGTTGTGGTGCTGAGCCTGAGTTTTTACAAAGCTAGAAAATATTTAAATCAGCTCCACTGATGTATTGACTGCATACGGGTTGTCCCAAGACCAGTCTTGGACAAGCTCATGGCCAGTTGATTTCAGGCTAATAAAATTTTTAGTCACAGTGGCTCTCAAAGACTATCTACTGAGGCAGGCATGAAAGGGCTTAGGATTCATGTCGTGTCAGTAGAAAATTCCTTTAAAAAAGAATTAGAGGGGCAGCTGGGTAGCTCAGTTGAGTGAGAGTCAGGCCTAGAGACGGGAGGTCCTAGGTTCAAATCTGAACTCAGACACCTCCCAGCTGTGTGACCCTGGGCAAGTCACTTGACCCCCATTGCCCACCCTTACCAATCTTCCACCTATGAGACAATACACCGAAGTACAAGGGTTTAAAAAAAAAAAAGAATTAGAGATTCTTGAATTTGGTAGAAGAGTAGCTAATTCAACTTGACAAAATAAATATGTAAAACTCTGTTGCATATTGTAGGACCACAGACCTACGGGTAGAGGGGACAGTAGAGGTCTTCTTGTTTAACTAATTTTATTGTTGAGGAAACGAAGGCCTGGAACAGTAAGGTAGCTTGTTAAAGGTCCCTGCAGTAGTGAGTGGTAGAGTTGAGATTTGTACCCAGGCCCTCGGACTCCAAACAGACTACTCTTTCCACTATTTTTCACTGAGTCTATAAAACACCCACAATTTAAAAGAATAAAATGAATAAAAAAGTAGCCTTCATTTGCCCTTCATTGGCTAGAATGAATTTTCGGGGTGCTTATTTCCTTGCTCTCTTTTCCATTTGTTAACCATAGTATTCTCTATTAAGACACATTGAGTCCTACTATAAGGTCTTCATTTTTCATGCATTTTCTGGGGTCATCAAAGATATCTTTTCCTCATGTGGCATTTATGTCTTGTTGCAGCATAATCAACTGACCATTCTAGATCTGGTTTGCTGGATCATCTCAGACCCCTCAGAGTTTTTTAACGTTGTATCAATTTTTTTTCTCTTTACTTAAAACATAATTGTTATTTCCTGTTGACTATCATCTCCTGCCAAAAGAAACTCCTCCTGTGACCAAAAAAAAGTGTTATTGCTGTTGTGTTCTCCACCTCATTATGAGGAAAACAGAGTTAAGTGACTTGCTCAGGGTCACACAGCTAATACTTACCTGAAGTCACATTTGAACTCAGGTCTACTGACTCCAGACCCACAGCACCACCTAGCTGCTTCTGAATTAGTGTTAACTAGAGTTAAATGACATCTGTATCACCGCCATACACATTATATAAACATAGCCCATTACCTGAAGCCCCTGCTGACTCCATTTATAAGTTTGTTCTCCTTCACAGACTTAGTGGCAGTATGACTTACATATGATTTAAAAAAAATTTTTGTTGTTTTTTCTCGATGGTGGGGCTAGATTGTTTTAAGTGCTCATCTACGGAGAATGACTTGTGTATTTGTGTTTATTCCCACCTCGATGCTGTGGTTCTTTGCCCTACCTTTGACTTAAAATGCTCCCTCTCTTCTCCTTTCTGCCAGTCCAAAGCCTACCCACCCTCCAGGACCCAGTTCAATTTCCGCCTGTATCCAGAACCTTCCCACACCCCACATTTCAGTGATTTTTACCATTTTCTGCCCACCACATTTTTTCTGTCGTTGTCTGTACAGTAGAACCTGTCCACTTTTTGAAGTTATATTTGAGATCTTCGAGCTCTTGAAGTAGAAGGGTCAGATAACCCTCTGCCAAAGAGAATATTAATACTCTGAATTAATATTCAGATTTAATAATATTCAGAATTAACATTCTGAATTTTAGGCATGGATCTTCCAGAAAAATGTTACTTAAATCATCATTGAGCAGTTTCTAAGAATTCTAGCCTAGAGAGGGAGATGGCCAGATCGGCATAGTCACCCATGCCTCCAACATGTTTTTCTACCTCAAGATGGTTTGAGGTAACCTTTAGAGGGATCCTGAACAAGGAGAGGATTGTAATATGCTCAAATACAGCTTGAGGTGAACTTCCCTGAATAGTCCTTCCTGGCCCACTCCCCTCAAGGACTGAAAAAAGATTTCCTCTCTGCAAATCAATATCTTAACCTTTTATGCCAAAGATGACGCTGCCTCTAGCCTGTGTTAGGGGGTGGGGGGCACTGATCTGAGTTAGAAAAGACAACTTTGGGCATCACCCTTAATCTATTTCCCTATGAAAGGCCCTCTATTCTTGGTTTTCTGCAGTCCATTCCTAAACACGTAAAATCACATAATAAAAGCTATTAAATTTATAGGGGAAATGGGGTTGTGGGCACATTTAAAAGCTGGGCCTGCACTCCAATGACCCCAGTTAGACTGGAAAAATCTCAGGCAGGTTAGGTAGGCCAAAACTCCAGGGCTGTTGGGGGAGAGAAGGATGGGGTTGGTGACCATGGAGAAGTGTGAATCATAAGACAAACCACCCCACCTCTGCCCTTAGCACTAGAAGAGAAACAGTAAATCTGATATTTTGACAAAGACTTGACGTTTGCTTGTGGAAGTAGATTTTGGAAGGGCTGAAGCTTGTGAGTTATCGTGAAGTAGTTTTTTATATTTTCTCCATATTTTGGAGGAACAAAATCCCTCATGATAAGCAAAAAAGAAATCTAAGTTATGCTTAAATTGTTCCCTAATATATCAATCCCATTGGAACAAATTTGCATTTTCAAAACAAGCATTACAGCAGAACCAACTGTACTTTTAAGTAGGAAAAAGTCTGGAAAGGTTTTTTAGATTAGAGAAATAGATAGTTCTTAATATTTTCAGTTGAACTTGAAAGGAGGTTTTTATTATGCTTCCAAACCATATTCACACTGAATCTGTTCCCTTGCTTTCCTCCTAAAAGAATAAAAAAAAATTCTTCCATCTTTGAGCCTGATAGAGGATCTATGTGTATTTAGAGATGTAATAATGCTTTATTCTGAAATAGAATTAGAAGCTCAAGAGTTTTTTCATTTAATACTATAAGGATCGATAATTTTTGTCAGCATGGGCTAGTCCCTCTACCAAAGCAGATTACCACCCTCTGTAACTTCATACATGGTTGTCAAGAATTGCAGTGAGCACAAATACCACCTCTTGGTTGCCAATCTGGTGATGTGCTTCTCTCTTCTTAGGCTGATCCTTAGGGAATAAGCATTGTTCTTATTTCATTTCTGGCCCCATAGTTGAAGCCTGTCCAGCTTAGTGAGACCACCAGAACTTGAGCTCCCTGGGCATATCCTTTGAGAATCCCAGGCTCACCACCACACCAACATGAGGTATTATTATGCTATCAAAGGGTAATGGTAAGGTAGGGGGTTGAGTTAGGTGGCTCTTTGGTTTGAGAGCCATGCCCAGGGATGGCTTCAAATCTGGTCTCAGACACTTCCTAGCTGGGTGACCCTGGGCAAGTCACTTAATCCCCATTGTCCAGCCCTTACCACTCTTCTGCCTTGGAACCAGTACACAGTATAGATTCTAAGATGGAAGGTAAGGGTTTTAACAAATACTTAGCATTGATTCTAAGACAAAAGGTAAGAGTTTAAAACAATTTTTATAAAGTATTATAAGGCCACAGATTTTAAGTTGGAAGAGAACTTGAAGAATATCTAAACCGTCTGCATTACAGATGAAGAAACTGAGGCACAGAAAATTTAAATAATTTGCCCAAGGTCACACAGGTATCATGAAATTTAAGAATTAAGGAACTTCAAAGACTGTCTAATATAACTCATATACTATAATATTCCCTTCAGGTGGTTGTCTGTCTTCTGCTTGAAGACCACCTAGGAGAAGGAACCCACCACATCTTGAGGCATCCATTTTCCTTTTGGGACAGCACTGATAAGAAGATTCCTTCTTTTTTCTTGTTAAAACTGATAGTCAGTCTATATTGGCCCATTCACAATCTCCATGCATTGCTCTTGGTTTTCCCCCCTGGAGCCCGATAGGAAAAGGATGGCACCTTTTCCACACAATGGCCCTTTGGATATCTAGGAACAGCTATTCTGTTTCCTCTGAATTTCCTCTTCTCTAGGCTAATACATCCTGTTCTTTCAGCCTATTCTCATCTGATGTGTGCGCAGGGTCCTATGCCTGTCTGTTCTGGTTGTCTTTCTTAAAAGGTGGCCCCCCAAACTGACCATAACACTCCAGATGAGGGCTAATGGTGCACCCCCTTAATGCATCTCAAGATGGAATGAGAGCTCGTCAGCTGCTATATCACATGGAAGGTTCATATAGATCTTGCAGACCACTAAACCCTCCAGATAGTTTTCAGAACAACTACTAGGTAGCCATGCCAAGGAATAAGGAGCCGAGCTGGGGTTTCACCCCAGGGCTTCTCTTTCCAAACCCGGTGCTCTGCCCTCTGCTCTTTGCTCCTTCATTAGCCCAAGTTGTGTGTGTGTGTGTGTGTGTGTGTGTGTGTGTGTGTATGTGTGAGAGAGACAGAGAGAGAGACAGAGAGACAAAGAGAGACAGAGAGAGAGAGACAGAGAGAGAGACACAGAGAGAGACACAGAGAGAGAGAGACAGAGAGACAGAGAAGTAGTATGGTAGTATGGCATAGGCTTTGTTGAAAGCTTATTTGGCTATAAATCACTACTGGTACTATCTACTTTACCTCTCTTGCAGAATTAAATTTGACTACTTCCCTACTGAGGAACCTCTTTCCTCTTTCAAAGTGGATGGCAGTGATGGGAGAGGAACCATCAATGGGAAATTCGATTCTGGATCTGATTCTCACCAGAAAAGGAAGCATTGAACAAACTGTCTCAGGCTATCTTTGTGCTAGAGATGGAGAGGTGCCAATGGGATCATAATGCAAAGAAGTGGAGTCAGCATGGGTTGCATGGCAGGACCCAAAGATTAATCACGAATATTCAATGCCACCTTGGAGAGAGGTCTTCCGTGGTAAGTCTCTACCATCTGTGCTTGGCCTTGTGCCATTGGATATTTTTGATCTATAACTTCCCTATAGGCATAGATGTTCTTCTCAGATTTTCCAGTGACTCAAAGGAGAGAGAGATAGTGAACCCACTGTATAGAAAAGGCAGGATAAAAAAGATCTTCCCTTTGGGCTCATGAATAGTATTAAGTTAAATAAAGTTCATTGTTATGCCTGAGTTAAAAAAAATCACTTCTATAAGTATAAAGTGGGGGTGACACAGTAAAATAGCAGTTTATCTGAAAAAAAAAAGACCTGGGAGTTTCAGTGGACTTCAAGCTCAATATGAGTCAACAGCCAATAACTTTAATATGGCTTTAGCCTGAGTGAAGGGGTATAGTATCAAAAATCGAAGCTATGACAGCCCTGTTGTACTTAGATATCTAAGTCAGATATCTGTGTTTAATACTCCCTGCGTTCAGTGTATTGGGAAGGACTGGAGTTCTATGTTCAGTTTGTAGTACAGCCTCTTAGAAAAAACTATGAGGGGGCAGCTGGGTGACCCAATGAATTAATATCCAGGCCTCAATATTGGAGATCCTGGTTTAAAATCTGTCTGCAGACACTTCCTAGCTGTGTGACCCCGAGCATGTCACTTAACACCCATTGCCTAGCCCTTACCACTCTTCTGCCTTGGAACCAATACACAGTACTGATTCTAAGCTGGAAGGTAAGGGTTTAAAAAAAGAAAGAAAGAAAGAAAGAAGGAAGGAAGGAAGGAAGGAAGGAAGGAAGGAAGGAAGGAAGGAAGGAAGGAAGGAAGAAAGGAAAGAAAGAAAGAAAGAAAGAAAGAAAGAAAGAAAGAAAGAAAGAAAGAAAGAAAGAAAGAAAGAGAAGCTGGAGGATGTCCCAAGATTGCCACCTAGGATAATTATATTAATGATGATGATAGTAACAATTAATATTTATGTAGTGTTTGCTATGTGCCAGGCATTGTGCTAAGCACCTTATAATTTGATGATCTCCTTTGATCCTCACAACCACCCTGGAAGGTAGATGCTATTATTATCTCCATTTTATAGATAGTGCAAATGAGACAAAGAGAAGTTAAGGGACTTGCCCAGAGTCACCCAGCGAGAAAGCACCTGAGGCTGGATTGAAATTCAGGTCTTCCTGACTCCAGACATGACATTCATCATTTAGCTGCTCCTAGGCTGGTGGAGGGCCTTTTGAGGACCAGTTGGAGTAACTGGGGCTGTTTACCCTGATGAGGAGATGACTTAGAAAAGACACTATAGTTGTCTTCAAGATTTTAAAGGGCAGTCACATGGAAGGAGAGGGACATGTTCTGTGTGTTCTTGGAGGACAGAACTAGGAACAATGAATAGTTAGCTCTAAACAGGAAGATTTAGATTGATGTAAAAAAGAACTTCCAAACAATTAGAGCTGGGATACTTAGGCGGTAGTGGTTTCCTGCTCGCTGTAGGTCTGCAAACTAACACGGCATGACTAACTTGTCAGGTATATTATATTTGGGAGTGGGGGAAGGTGGAGAGTGGAGTGGAAGGCAGGTATTCTGGTTCAGATCTGAGTTGACTTAGATGGCCTCTGGATTATCTGAGATCATCTTATTCTGTGATGGGTTAGCTAGGATATTGGCAGCTGCCTTGTGCCCAGCTGCCTCCAGCCACTGGCAGACACCTAGTGTACAGTGAACCCTTCCAGCTGCCCCCAGGAACAGGCTAGGAGAGTTAGCACAAACACAATCAGATGGCTATGTAGCAAGGCACTTCATGTTCTACATAGTAGGGTCAAGTGTGCAGTCAATTAACAAACAAACACTCTGCTAGGTTCTAGGGAAAGACAGACAGAGACAGAGATGAAAGAAAGAATAATAAGAAATAAAGAAAGAGAGCAAAGGAAAGAAAGAATCTCTACTGTTAAGGAACTTACATTCTATTAAGAGAGAAAACATGTGCATATATAAGTATGTGAATAAATACAAGGTAGTTAAAAACGGGGGACAGGTAAGTGGCAACTGGTTAGAGGAAGATATGGTGAGGGAGAGTGAAGAACTAAGGATAACGATGAGGTTATGAGCCTCAGGAGACTGGGGAAGTGGTGGTGCTTTCTGTAGCAACAGGGAAATGTAGTAGAGGGTTTTGGGGAGAAAAGATGAGTTCTGGTTTTGACCTTTTCAGTTTGAGATGTCTGATAGGCATTTGATGATGTAGGACTGGAGCTCAGGAGACTGGGACTTCATATATAGATCTGGGAGTCATCAATAGAGAGATGATAATTAAACGTAGAAGATCTGATGAGGAAGTGCAATAAAAGAGAGGAAGTGCAATAAAAGAAGGTAAGAGGACCATGGATAGGGCCTTGAGGCCCTATCCTCAGTTAGGAGGCATAATATGGATGATGAGCCAGAAAGAATGACTAAGGAAGAGGGACTGGACCAGGTATAATGAGCTATTGAGAAGCAATGTAATTGCTCGGAGAAGTTAGATTTCTCAGTAGATAGAGCACTGGGCCTTGAGTCAGGGAGACCTGAGCTCAAAGTTGGCCTCAGACATGTAATAACTCTATGATCCTGGGTTAGTCACTTAACCTTAATTTCCTCATCTGCAAAAGGGGGATAATAATAGTAACTACCTCACCCCTATTTATTGTGATAATCAAATGAGAGAATGATTGTTAGTTATCATTATTATTGTAGGAATTCTAAGAGCCACACCTCTTCTAGGGTCAGATGTCAGAAGGTTCTGCTGGATTGCTAAACTTATGGCACGTTGCCAAAGATAGGGTGCATGGCATTTGTTTTATATCCTTCCCTGCCCCTGCCTCAAGCCTATCCTAGCAGAAAATGGGTGTCTAAGAAATGTCAAGTGATCTAAAGCTATCTAACCCTCAGTTCCTTCATCAGCAGAATGAGTGAGTTGAACTAAATAAGCCATAAGGATTCTCCCTGACAAGTTCCAGGATACTAATTTACAAACACACCTTTAGAGGGCTATTTCCTACTCTTCCCAAATTCTTATTTGGAACAACAGAGACAGCTAGCAGACTATGTATGGTCTGTATGTGCCTACTTAACTTTTATATTGTCTTCCTGTCTAGAATGTAAGCTCCTTGAAGGCAGGGACTGGTTTTGCCTTTCTAAATATACCCAGTATTTAGTAGAGTACCTAAGAAATGCCTATTGAGTGATTGGTTGATTGACTGAAATAGCCAGAACTATGGAAGATGAGGGGACAACACTATGGCATAGTGGATAGCATGTAGTCTACAAGACTCAAGTTCAAGTCCTTCCAGTAACACATATTAGATGTAGGTGGCAAATAATTTAATTTTTATGAGAGTTCTCTTATCTGTGAAATGGGGACAGTAACCTCACAAAATTGTTATGAGACTCAAATGATATCATGTGTTAGAAGCATTTCGAAGACTTCCATGTGCTTTGTCAGTCATCTTCCCTATCTCCATTTTTTCTGGACTCTAATTCCATTTCTGTCCACCTTCCCATTAGCAAAGATCTGAGATTCTAGGGGATATGGAATGGAAATCCAGCTATGAATGACTAAGGAACCATTGGGAGGATTGGCTACTGATAACCACTCACCTGTTGGGGAATCACCCAACTGAACCATCATGAGGCCCCTTTATGAACTTTAGGTGAGGGTAGCTGTAGCCCCTGTTCTAACTCCCTTTTCTCTGATAACCACATGTTCTGCAGCAGGGGAGTCTTTCCCAGTGTTGAGTAAACTTCAAAGAACACAGGATCAACCAAATGATTGCACGTGGTAAGAAACTGATAGCTGTCTGAGAGACCCTGGAATTACCTTTAAATATGGCCTATCCAGGACAGTGTCTGAGTCTGGCATCAGCATTTCCACATGATCCAGAGTGAAGAACAGGCTCCACAAATTCGGCTTCCCCTCCCCATTGCGCAATCTATCCAGCTGAGATCATTCAAAACCAGCTGGAGAGTCTGGATTAGATTTAGAGCCCTTTGCAGGGTCTTATACACGCATATTCTGTAACAAATAATGGCTAGGAACACAACCCAAATGCGCAGGGATCCTCATATCGTTTCCAGCCATGACATCACCCATCTCCTCTCTTTGAACATCAGGGCTACTCTTGACAGTGCACAATAACAGGTGATGACTCTCCGTCTTGGACATGGTGTTTGTTTCCATTTTAACCCTTGAGTGGGATGAATGCTGCACATACAGTAGGCACCCAATAAATGCTCTTGGGATGAAAGTTTGTGAGCCTCTCTTTTCAGTTCTGCTCAGCAGTGAACTCTGAGCTGGCAGTTCCTGTAGGAGATAAACTGTTCTACCAATCCAGCCCCTCAGTCATCTGAACCAGTCAGTAATCACGGCATCAGAAAAGTAATTTGTTGTTCCCATACCTTATATATCAAGCGAGTCTGGATATTCTGCTTTGATATTCTAAAGCTTTCAAGAATCACCGATGAATCCTGGCTGAAATACACGGCAACTCAACTCACACATTTTCACATTGACTGAAAAGGCTTTGGCTGATGTAAATTCTTAGCTATGACAGGAAGGGGTGAAAGGATGGTTAAAAGTAGGTTTTTTTTTTCCTCTTCCTCTTTGGGATCTTATTTCTGAATCGCTTTTGATTCTCTTGGCAGCAAGGACCTAGAGAACAAGACCTGTCTGAGTCAATTGGTTCGGTTGAAGATATGTCAGTAAGGCCCTTTCATCTATTTATTTATTTATTTATTTATTTATTTGCTTATTTATTTAGTTATTCATTCATTCATTCATTTATTAATTAATTTATTTATTCATTCATTCATTTATTTGTTTATTTGTTTGTTTGTTTATTTATTTATTTATTTATTGGCCCTTTTATACTATTTCCTTATTTAAAAAACAAAACAAAACAAAAACAAAACCTAAGGGTAGCCACTCCATCTCTGTTACCACGTATCCCTAGGACATAGTAGGTGCTCCATCACTTTTTGTCGATGATGATGATGATGATGATGATGATGATGATGATGATGATGACAGTCATAAGTTTGATCTCGGTATCAGCTTCACAATATCCCCTGGTCACGTATCATCTTACATATGTGACAGTACATAAAGCTGTGGTGAGAGGATGTGAATAGACGAACAGAAATCCTTTACCGATTCTGCAGAGGATAGAAAGTAGAATTGTGATTTCACTAATATAAGGGACTCCCAGGTGAAAAAATTCCTTTTGCCAATGCAGATGGGCATCTTCTGTGCAATTTAGAGTCTTAGAGAGTATCCTAGAACAGCATAAGTGGTTGCCCAGGCTCACACAGCCTATATTGTGTTAGAAGTGAGACAGAACACGTCTTCTTGGAAGCAAATCCTGCTCTCTAACCACTGTGCTACATTCTGTCAATACACAAAACCAACTCAAAACAGGCTCTGAGAGGAAGCATTGTAGTAAAGGAAAGGAAAAGCAGAGGCAAACATTGAACAACTGTAGTGGAGGCAGAAGTATTTGTCATCTGAATTACCTGCTTCCATCTGGCTTCAGAAATCACATATTCAGCACTGATGGCTCCAGGGAGTCCCACGAATCTTAGAGTTTAAGAAACAGGCTACAGCCCCTGAGATTCAATCAGCAACGTATTCTTTCTCTGTGTTCAGAAATTACCTGATAAGGGGGAAATATTATCTCGTGTGTGTTTGTGTTTCTTCACAGTATGACTATTAGGAGTACAGTTTGATTCTCTTACGATTCCACTCATTTAGTCCTAGTATTACCCTCTGATTTCATGGCACAGAGATGGAGAGTCAGCAGCAGGAGGTCTGAACAGGATAGAAAAGGATACTAAAAAGTACAAAAAATATTTTGCTTCCTTTCTGTCCCTTCCTTTCTAAGTTTCAGTTTCCTTATGTGAAAAAGGGGGAAACAGGAATGCTCGCAAAACCTTCTTTACAGGTTTGTTGTGACAAAGGCACTTTGTCCATTTTAAAGCACTAAATGAGGGGTGAGGGGTAGCTAGATGGCTCAGTGAATTGAGAGCCAGGCCTAGAAATGGGAGATCCTGGGTTCAGTGGCTGCAGACACTTTCTGGCTCTGTGATACTGGGCTAGTCACTTAACCCCCAAAAGTGGTCTTTGCCACTTTTCTGCCCAGGAGCCAATACACAGTATTAAGTCAAAGACAGAAGTTAAGGTTTTTTTTTTGAAAGGCACTAAACAACTGTAAGTTTTCATCCTCATTGTTAATATGTTATCAAATGTAATTTTCATCATCATTATTCCTAATATCCTTCTTAACAGGGTCTGTTTTCCTCCTTGTCCTATTTCAGCCAGGACAGCTCATAGCCAGGTATGTTCTCTTTCTGCCTCTTCTATGGAGCAATAAGGCAACATTCGTGCCAGTTGGCCTACAGACCAAAAAAACAGAGCCAGACCTAAAAAAAAAATCAGATGGTGGGCAATTATAAAGTTTAATTAAATGGAAAAGATAGTCTATGGTCCTTATTCAAAACTAAGTCACTGGAAAATTTGCACAGGTTTGGTGAAAATACTTGGACGGGGATAATGAGTGTGCTGATAGGTTGCTCCTCAGGGATCCTTTCTATCCAGGGTCTGGTCTGTCTTTAGTTGAGCATGAAGAGTGTTCTTGGCCATGCTGTTAATTTTTAATGTTGTTAAACAGTGCCATGTCCAGCTGGGCAAATAATCCCTTACCCCTAAGCCCTGTCTTGGTCCAAATGGTAAAGCTTTACATCTAGGGGATAAAATTGATCTCCATCACTTAGATCCTTCTTCTAAGTGTTCCTTCTGTGACCTCGGATTTTTCCCTTTCTCATTTGGTTCTGCCTCTAAACATAAACCTTTCTAGCCCCACTCCCCAGTAGCACTTTTAATGACTTCTGTCCAGGTGCTTCGGTATAGAAGGATGGCCTTGTAGTCATTTTATTTGGAACAGTTATGATAAGAGGAGAGAAACATAACTTTTAAATGGCAGGAAATAATGAATCATTTTGTACATGTTGTCCTTTTTTATTATAAATAAGATGATACAGTAAGGTGGGATGGCTCCAGAGACAGGATATTACCTTAAACGTTTATAAAACTGTGGTTAAAAGTCTTCTTAGAGTACCTTTTCAACCCATGCAACTTATATAAATATTTAGTTTCCAATGATAGCACTAATAAATCTGTTTAGAATGTTGCCGTAATGTTTACTTATAGAGCAAAGACCTAAGTCCACTCTGCAAACAAGTTGAAGCAGGGGAAACGCTACTTTTTAGCACCTAGCATAAATATTTGTAGAACCTGTAAATCCCAGATAACCTTGGCTTTTTCTTAGGGATATTGACAATGTTCTAGCTCGGGTCCCCTCAAATATCTGTTTTTTAAGCTCATGTCAATTTGATGAGTTGGACATCGCTTGAAATGTATTACGTTTCTAAGAGCTGTAGACAACCATTTAGGGATCCCTATGAATTTTAGATACCACATAGTCTACAGGTCCTTCAGGAGGAGAGAATAACATTTCATCCAAAAAGTTGGTGCATTTTCAATTTAATGAATCTTTATTTTCATTCTCTACAAAGTAGGGATAATACTACTTAATTAAGGTCCATAAGCGTTTCTTTACCATCTACTATGCTTGGCGGTAATACAAAGATGGAGCACATTCTAAGGGTTAGGTTTGGGGAGATATCAGAAGTAAACAAAGAGGCAACTACTAAGCAGAAGTGGAGTGAGTACAGACTAATGTCAGGGGACGGGAGGTGAAATTCTTGTGCAGAAGGTGGCACATGAGCTAGACCTAGAAGGATTCCAAGAGATAGGAGCAAAAATGGTTAGAGTATTTATATTATTTACCTCATAAACTGTGTGTATATATGGGTAAATGCTTTGTATGCTATGGGAAGGTGAGCTGTTATTCTTAAATTGTAGTATTAATTTCATCAAGGTAGAAGCAATGTGGAGAAAAAAAAACGTGTTCAAATAGGAAATTTGAGAAATAAATCTCAACAAATCTCCCCGCTTAAAAAGAATGCTCTATTCTGTCTCGTCTCTCAGAGGAATCATAGGATCTTTCAGTTACAAAGGACCTTAGAAGTATTTTGATCTACCTAATGTAGGAATTCCCTCAACAATATTCCCGACACTTTCAGTGTTTAAAGTGAAGGTAACTTTATAGACAAAGTTCAGAGAGACTTTTGAAGACTGTCTAGCCCAGGGGATTCTGAAACTTTTTTTCTCATGAATCTTTGGCAGTCTAGTGAAACCTATGGACTCAAGCCCCCTTCTCAGAATAAAATTTTTAAAAATTCACCACTGAAGTGTCTTTGGAGTTAGTGTATGAGCATACCTCATTGGCGGCTCAATTGATGAAACTCTGCATGTGGACAGGCCAGGAGCTTTCTGGGAGAGTCATGATGACTTGCAAGGGAAGTACCTTGAAGAGACTTTGCCGCAATTGGCTTTGGTCAGCTAACCACATGTTGAAGAGGAAGCTTGTTGATTGTCTGTGGACGTATTTTCAAAAGCTCATCCACTAACTTCTTCCTCTTGGTTTCATTTGGTGACTTTTCTGTTCATGTTATCTGATAAAAGATAACCCCTTGGGAGCCATAGAGCCCCATCAAAGGGCCTTGGCCCTTGCCCTCTTGTTTTTTTCCTTTTTAGTTAAAGGATAGTGGAGCTCCTCTGTGATCAGGAGAATTCAAGGGGTCAGGAGGGCATTTCAATGTTCCAAAGTCTAGATTCCAGAGCCAAAGCAGCATAGTTTCCCTTAAGAGCAAGAAGTCACCTTCTGGAGTGCCCTTTGGCACTTAGCCCAGAAGTAGCTGGGACAATAGTTGCCTTTGTACATGAACTTGGTGGGATCAATATTATGTAAGAACTGAGTAAAAATGAACCTATTCTCCTGAGAGACTGAAGTCATGAAGGGAAGAACATGCCCTGAAGTATTTAGGCAATTATAGTTTATTTTTCCTATATCTTCCAAGTAAATAGCCTTTGGTAAAAGCTAACCAATCTTAAGTAGTTAAATGGAACTGAGGAGCTAGTCATTGGCTCCTAACAATAGGACAAATATTGCTAGTAGGCACTTAAACCAATGGGAGGACAGAAACATTCTGACCCCTCAAGTACCCTAGAACCATGAAGGAGATAATGTAGCAGGACTGATCCTGAAAGAGAGAACCAGAGCATTCATGCTACAAAAAGAATTGCAAATTTTCAATCAGAATTTAGTGAAAATAATGATTTTCTTCCCATTTAAATTCACAGATCTCCTGAAATCTATCTATGGACTATTTGAGGTCCATGGACCCCAGGTAAATTACTTCTGATTTAGCCTAACCTATCATTTTAAAGATTAATAAATAGTGCAAATAAATTACTTGCCTAAGATCACACATGGTAGATGATGGATCTGTAATTTGAACCTAGGACCCCTAAAGCCAAATATTGTTCTCTTTCCATCTCTAGCACATAGCACACTGCCTTGCATATAGTAGGTACTTTAGTTATTGTTGTTTAGATTTGGTTTTGTCTATATAAATATAATCACCATGTAAGATTGAATGGAGTTCCACAAGAAGGTTCAAACAGAATAATTTGAGCATTCAAAAGGAGGGATCGCTTGAAATTGTGGAGAGTTTGGGAGAGTAGAGAATGTCAGGGAAGGTTTCATGGAAAAGTCATGTCATCTTGCATTGGAAGGATTGATTTTTATAGGAAGAAATTTGGCAGTGGGAAGGAGAGATTGTAACAGAGGGAATAACATGAACAGAGCTATTGTGGTGAGAAAATGTAGCTTAAATTTGGTGGACTGAAGTAGTCTTATATAGAAGCATGGGCATTTTGAGACCATAAAGGCAAAAGTGACAGCTACTTCTGTCTGAGAAAACCTTTTCCATAACAGAAGATGGCTAGTAAATGCATTGGATAAATTTAAAAGTGAATAATTTAGCCAGTACTAAGATTACTAAAGGATGATAGGATGATTTCAAATTCTCCTGAATTCAAACTCCTGAAAGGGAGAAGGATGTCATTTGTCTTTTTCCTCTCCCATTTCAAGCACTGATTACAAAAGTTGGGTTCTCAACTTACAAAATATGCTTCTTAAAGAAGTTAAAATGCACAGCTCATGTGGGCCCATATGCATGCATACACACACACACACACACACACACACACACACACACACACACACACAAAGGAAACCAGCCTTCTATAAAGGCCCAACATGAAATGAACTCTTGTTACCCAATCCCATCAACATGCCACCATTTTTTTTCATGACTGACTATTTAAAAAGTTATATTTAATGGAGGCAGCTGGATAGCTCAGTGGATGGAGAGAGAGGCCTAGAAATGGGACATCCTGGGTTCATATCTGGTTTCAGACATTGTCTATCTGTGTGACCCCAGGGAAACCACTTAATCCCCATTGGCTAACTCTTACCACTCTTCTGCCTTAGAACCAGTACACAGTATTAATTCTAAGATGGAAGGTAAGAGTTAAAAAATCTACACTTGCATACTTTACATGAAATATTTCCTATTTATGAGGTAATATAGAGAAGGAAAGTTAGGAAAATTGCAAAACAGCATGGGAAAAATTAGGTTTAGGTCAACATTTCATACCCTATACCAAGAGAAATTCAAAATGGGTAAATGACACATATAAAGAGGGAAATTAGAAATAATTTAGGTGAACATAGAATATTATACCTGTCACAGAGCATTACAAGTTGTAAAGTGAATAATTTTGATTATATTAAACAAAAAAGTACAAACAAAATGAATGTAAGCAAAATTAGAAAGAAAGCAACAAATTGGGGAAAAATTTTATAACAAAATTCTCTGACAAAGGTCTAATTTCCCAAATATATGAGGAACTCGGTCAAATGTATGAGAAATCAAGTCATTCACCAATTGACAAATGGTGAAGGGATATGAATAGGCAGTATTAAGCTGAAGAAATCAAAACTATCAATAATCTCATTAAAAAAAGTGTTCTAAATCCCTCCTTATTAGAAGAATACAAATCAAAACAACTCTGAGGCACCACCTCATACCTGGCAAATTAGCCAACATCACAGCAAAGGAAAGTAATAAATGTTGGAGAGGATGTGGCAAATTTGGGACACTAATACATTGTTGGTAGAGTTGTGAATGGATTGTGAATGGATCCAACCAATCTGGAAGGCTTTAAAGGATTGCATGCCCTTTGATTCAGCTATATCACTACTTTAGGATTGTACCCCAAAGAGATGAAAAAAAGTTTATACAAAAAAATTGATAGTCACACTCTTTTTGGTGGCAAAAAATTGGAAAGCAAGGTGGTGTCCTCCAATTGGGGAATGGCTAAACAAATTGTAGTATATGATGGTGCTGTAAGGAATGATGGTCTGCTTGATTTTTACATGAACTGGGAAGACCTCCATGAATGGATGTGGAGTGAAATGAGTAGAACCAGGAGAACCTCGTACACAGTAATTGAAACATTATGGGAAGATCAAATGTAATAGACTCTGCTACTAATAGCAATGCAATGATCAAGAACAATTCCATGGAACTTATGAAAAAGAATGCTGTCCTTATCTAGAAAGAACTGTGGGAATAGAAACAAAGAAGAAAAACTTTTACACTTGATTGTATGGGTATGATTTGGGGTTCTGGTTTTTAAAGATTATTCTATTACAAATATGAATAATATGGAAATAGGTTTTGAGTAATAAGATTTGTATAAACCAGTGGAATTGCTTATCAACTCTGGGAGAGGGGAGCAAAGAGGGGAAGGAGAGAACATGAATCATGTAACCATGGAAAAATATTATTAAAAAAATAAAATAATGTGAAAATAAAAAATAGAGATAGAAAGTGTGGTGCCCTGGAAAGAGTACTGGATTAAAATTCAAAGGATCTGGCCTGAAGTCTGGCTCTGTCATCGACTCCCAAAGTGGCTTTGGTCACTTAAATCATTTGATCCCTCTGGATCTCAGTTTCCTCATCAACAAAGTGAAGGGTTGACACCTAAATGCACAGAATTTGGCATTAAAGGACCTGGGTTCAGATTCTAGTTTTAAAGTCTCTTTTGGCTCTGACTCCATAGTTCTATGGACCTAGAAATACATGAATATAGGAGACACACCTCTGGTTCAAGCATTAGAGAATTCCAAAGTGATTCCATTGTTTTACTAGAGTTTCATCTTAATGATCAATTGGTAAGAAACTGCAAGTGTTTGATAGTTACACTGGGATACAGTGGAAAGAGCCTTGAATTGGAAAGCAGAAGACCTGTATTCTAGTAGGTCGTGTGACCTTCTTGTGCAAGGTGCTTAACACTCTCTAGGTTTCTTTTCCTAATCTGTAAAATGAGGGGATCTCTAAGGGCCTTCCCAGCTTTGATTTTATGTGATTCATATAAAAGGGTCACAATTTGTAAGGAAATAGTGATTGATTTATAAAGATGGTACCACTTCAGAGTTTCATCAACATTTTTAAAAATTGCCCTTTTCCAGGCTTATAATGGAGACTTCTAGTTAAAAAAAAATTCTTGGAGGAGAACAAAAGAACTTCAGTCTGGTATTTGGTATATTATCTGGGGTAAAAAAAAGGGCTTTGATGTTCTAAAGAAGAGAAGAATTGATATTTATTCTTTTTTTAGCCAGTGAACTTATACCAGATGCTCCATTAAAAATAGACCCCCATTTAAAACCATTTTATACTAAATGGGGCCATTGCCATCCTGAAAGTCTTCACTTCCTTTCTGGTAAAAACGAGTGCAAAATCGGCCTTGCTGGAGTTTCACTGATGCTGCTCTCAATTCTTTCTGCCTTTTCTATGGCTGTTGACAGATAGCTGCTCAAAATAACTTCAGGTAAAATCCTACTGCAATGAGATTAAAAGAGTTTATATAGCAAAGCTTTTTCTGTGCACCTGGAGAGAGGGCTCATAGTAAGGGTCTTAGTGATAGAATTACATGAATTCTCTACAGTGGAATTACTTGGGCAATATAGGTTTTCTTTGGCACTGACAAGTGTCACTCTATTGGAAAACACCTTGGTGCATGCTCTTTGCATTATCAGTAGGGATGAGAGAGGAGTAAAGAGTGAACTGTAGGGAACATTTTACAGTTCTTTCTCTGTTATCAAGTAGGAAGTAAATCATCATAATGTAGTGGCTTGAGGGTCCATCTGCCTTGGAGTCAAGAAGACCTGCTGTCAAATCCTTCCCCAGCCACATTCTGGCTGCCTTTCCCTGCACAAATCCCTTAATTTCTTAGCATCCCAAGCAATGCTCTAAAATACAAATTACTAAGGAGTTGCTAATTTGCTCTGGTGGAGGGAAATTTCACATGAGGAGCTCCCCAGAAAGTTGCCAATTATGGAAACCTAGACCAAAAATACATGAAAGAGAAACTACCTTCCTCATCCTTCAAACTTGCTACCCTTTTCCATTAATCAATGAGCTGCACTCTTGAACCCTAGTCATCAGTAAGAGAGAATGTAAGACTTTATTTTCCTTAGCTCCATAGAATTTAAGAGCAGGAAGAGGCCTTTAGCATCTACTTCTACCTTTTCAATTTAGAGGATGCTGAGAACCCCAGAGAGGTGTAGAATATGAAATTAAATCTATGGTGAGGGGAATAGAAAGGAAGATTTACATTGCAGAGGAGGGGAAAATCTGGAGAAAATATTTTATAGCAAGTGTCATTGATAAAGGCCTTATTTCTCAAATGTATAGAGAACTGAATCAAATTTGTAAGAATACAAGTCAATCCTCAATTCATAAATGGTCAAAGAACATGCAGAGAAATTAAAACTATCTATAGCCAAATGAAAAAATGTTCCAAATCATGACTGATTAGAGAAATGTAAATTAAAACAGCTCCTAGATATCATCTCACACCTATCGGATTGGCTAAAATGATGAGGGCAAAATAAAACAACTCTGAGGTATCACCTCACTCCTATCAGATTGGCCAATATGACAGAAAAGGAAAATGATAGATGTTGAAGGGGATTTGGGGAAATTGGGAGACTGATGCACTGTTGGTGGAGTTGCAAACTAATTTAACTCATTCTGGAAAGAAATTTGGAATTATTCCCCAAAGCTTCTAAATTGTGCATACTCTTTGATCTAGCAATACCACAACTAGGTCTATATCCTAAAGAGATAAAAGAAATGGGGGGAGGGAATGACATATTTGTACAGAAATTTTTTGTGGTGGCAGAGTTGGAAATTGGAGGGATATCTATCAATTGGGAAATGGTTGGATAAGTTGTGGTGTATGATTATAATGAAATGCTATTGTGCCATGAGAAATGACAAGCAGGATGATTTCAGAAAAACCTGGAAAGACTTCTTTGAACTGATGCAAGGTGAGAAGAGCAGAGGAGGACATTGTACACAGTAACAAAAAATTTTTATGATGAGCAACTTGTGAATGATTTGACTATTCTCAGGAATAAAATGATCCCATACAATTTCAAAGGACTTATGATGAAAGGTACCATCCACTTCCAGAGAAAGAACTGAAGGAGTCTGAATATAGATCGAAGCTGACCATTTTTCACTTTATTTACATGTTCTTTTTTCTTATAGAAATCTTCTTCCACAACATAGCCAATGCGGAAATGAAATAAAAAAGACTAGATAACAGACAAATCAGTTCATCTGAAGCATAATTGCAGTTTTTAGTATATTGTAACCTTAATGTGGGTCATCAGTGTGTTATGATGACTAAGACAACAAATTTAGTATCCAGGCATGGTGTTCAGAAAGAAGCTGGTAATAACTATTTTCAAGGATTTGAATAGTTGTCCCATGGAAGGTAATGGATAACATGGAGTGAGTGCGTAGAGAACTAGCCTGGGAGCAAGAAGGTCTGGGTTGAAATTCTGCCTTTGGCCCATAATGACAAATCACTAAACTTCTCAGTGGTTTAAGTGTTTCTTAAAGACTGTAAGTTTCAGGGAAGGTGCTGACCTGCATTGATAGAAGAAGGCTCTCTTTCTCCAGGAGATCCCTGTATCAAAGATATCTGAGGTTCTACTCCAGAATTATATTGTTAGAACAATTGATAGAAATCACAGAGGGAGATTTAGACCCTAGGTAAGGAAAAACTTCCTAACAATTAGAGCTATTCAGAAGAGGAATGGGCTGCTCCAATAAGTTCTGCTTTACTTGTATATATTATTATATAGTTGTAAAGAGGATTCTCCCTTAGGTGTGGCTTTGACTGGATGAACTTTGGTCCCTCTCAATTTTGAGAATCTGCAGTTCTGAGACTGATAGAACTTGGCCATCCTGTGCATGGGTACAGGAAAGAGAAAGGGGGAATGAGCTTGAGGAGGAGAGCAAATTTTAAAAGGGAGGTTAAGGGAGAGAGGTAAAGAGCACAGTGCACAAATGGGAGATTCTGAACTACAACAGTGCATGAGCTGCCCTCATCCAAGTAGAGGGAGAGAGGAATAGAAATCTAGTTAGAGGCAATGGCAGAGAAATAGAAAGTGGGAACGAGAGGAGGAAGACCAACTTTGGCTACTTCAAAATTTTGCTCAGGTATATAATTGAAATGGGCTTTTATCTAAGGCTCATTGAATTAGTTTTTAAAATTTATTAGGAAATATTCCAAGGGTGTGGTGTGTGTATTTGTGTACATATTTACTAAAACAATAAAATATTTCATTTTCCTGTTAGTTCATGATTTTAAATACTTCAACTTTGAGATTTCATCTTGAGTAGTGTTTTATAAGTTGATCATTATTTTTTCTGAAAGTAAAATTCTAGTCTTTTATTTAGATTGTTTGCATTTTGTATTTGTAGTTTTGTTTTTGTTCCACTGATAGATAATTCATATTTATATACTGAATTGTAGAGAGGAAGAGGTCACTGAAAACCACAAGTAACCTTTTCTGAATTAATTCAAGTGTAAAGGCGCATATTATTTCAGAAGTTTCAACTGAATATGTATCTCACCTGTCAAAGAAAATGCTATTGAATAGATATCACAAAGAAAACAGTATTCCTCTACCTTCTACCTCTTAACCCCCCTGTATGGCCCATTCATCTTGGCCTCATGCCCAGAATCCTTCCAGGGTATTAAATGCAGATGTCAGTTCAGTATCTGACATCCCAAAATGAAATAATATGAC
The DNA here is from genome assembly GCF_016433145.1 of Gracilinanus agilis. Lineage (NCBI taxonomy): Eukaryota > Metazoa > Chordata > Mammalia > Didelphimorphia > Didelphidae > Gracilinanus > Gracilinanus agilis. Next base: position 164,355,386 of record NC_058135.1, read on the forward strand.
CTTACTTATAATAGATTGCCAATCTGGCTATATTGGATGTATTTCAAGATCAAGGGGAAAATAACAGGAGTAAAGTTTATTTCTTCAAATTAGAACTTGGAGCATTCAAGCAAAAGTCAAATCGAAAACTCAATTGTCATGAAGCAATGAAAATATCAGAACGAAATGCAATTTGTGAGAAATCCCATTGTAAATGTGACAGGTTAAGGCAATCAACATTAAGGAAAGGCAAACTGTTTAAAATGTCTGGTTAAATTTCTCCCTTTCCTTCTCCCCTCTAAGTTCTTTTCATGTGCAGTAAGGTAAGTTCAGTACACTTAGTTCTTCAGAGATGTTGAAGTGATTCAGGAACGCTCATCTCCTCTAAGGCTTACACTGCTGATGAGTTTTAAGGAAGGAGAATGATCTCAAGTTTTATGTTAACTCTAGACCATGTAATCTAGAAAATGACGGAAGGGACTTCCTTCCTAACAGAGATTTCACACTGAGTTTATTGTGGGCTTTACTTAGGAAATAAATTATTTATAAATTGTTTCTTCCATAATAATGGTGATACTCTGGTGTCCTGAAAGATCTTGCTACTATGGCATAGTTGGAGGCAGTTGTTGGTAGTGCGGAGGAGTGGCTGCTCTATTTAACCTTCTTTGTGTCAAGATTTCCTCATCTGTAAAATGAGGATAATAGTACCTCTTTTATGTGATACATACATGGACAAAAATAGTTATGAGAGTAAAATTATATAAGTGCTATACTTCTAAAACTAAGGAGACCAATTCCAACTGTTTGGGATATGGATGAGGATGGACTCCTTATTTCATTTTTTAAAAGAGATTTTATTCTTCCAATTACATATAATAATTACATGATATAATAATATAATAACATAATAATTCAGCATATGTTTTTTCAAAATTATAATATCCAATTTGTCTCCCTTTTTATCTTCCTTCCCAATTCCCTGACATGGTAAGTAATTTGATCTTGGATATGCATGTATCATCATGCAGAACATGCTTCCATATTCATTATTATTATAAGGTAATACTCATATAACACAAAACCCCCAAAATAAAAACAAATAAACTAAAGCGAGAAATAGTGTGTTTTGTTTTGCATTCTGACTCCAACAGTCCCCCTCTGGAGTTGGATAACATTCTTTATCATAAGTCTTTCAGAAGGGTCCCAGATCATTGTATTCCTAAGAGTAGCTAAGTCTTTCACAGTTAATTGTCATATAATATGTTATTGTATACAATGTTCTCCTAGTTCTGCTTATTTCACTCTACATCAGTTCATGTAGTTTTTTCCTCAGCTTTTTCTGAAATCATCCTATTCATCATTCCTTACAGCACAATAGTATTCCACTACCATCAATAGACCACAATTTGTTCAACCATTCCCCAGGACAAGGGCTACCCTTTCTTGGTATAGGATGTGAAACATTGATCTATAATAAGTTTCTCTTGAACTGTTTTCCAGTTTTCCCAGCAGTTTCTGTTAAGTAGTGAGTTCTTATTCCCAAAGCTGGAATCTTTGGGAATTATCAGGCACTAGATTGCTAAGATCATTTACCCCTGTATATTGTGTATCTAATCTATTCCATTGATCCACCATTCTGATTCTTAGCCGGTACCAAATTGTTTTTAGAATTACTACTTTATAATACAATTTGAGATCTGGTACTGTTAGACCACCTCCCTTCACATTTTTAAAAATTAATTTCCTGGATATTTTTGACCTTTTGTTTTTCCAGATAAATTTTGTTATTATTTTTTAAGTTCTACAAAACACTTTTTTGGTAGTTCGGTGTGGCATTGAATAAGCAAATTAATTTAGGTAGAATTGTAATTTTTTAAACATTTTTTAATATTCATTTTTTACATGTTTACATGCTTCATGCCCCTACTTTCCCCTTCAACCCCCGCTCTCCCCCACACCCATGGCCGACGCACATTTCCACTGGTTGTAACATGTGTCATCAATCAAGACCTATTTCCAAATTGTTGATAGTTGGATTGGTGTGGTAGTTTCGAGTCTACATTCCCCAATCATGTCCACCCCAACCCATGCGTTCAAGCAATTGTTTATCTTCTATGTTTCCTCTCCTGCAGTTCTTCCTCTGAATGTGGGTAGCGTTCTTTTCCATAAATCCCTCAGAGCTGTCTTGTGTCATTGCATTGCTGCTGGTACAGAAGTCCATTACATTCTATTTTACCACAGTATATCAGTCTCTGTGTACAGTGTTCTTCTGGCTCTGCTCCTTTCGCTCTGCATCAGTTCTTGGAGGTCTTTCCAGTGCACCTGGAACTCCTCCAGTTTATTATTCCTTTTAGCACAATAGTGCTAATTCCATCACCAGCATATACCACAATTTGTTCAGCCATTCCCCAATTGAAGGGCATACCATCATTTTCCAGTTCTTTGCCACCACAAAAAGTGCAGCTATAAATATTTTCATACAAGTCTGTTTATCTATGATCTCTTTGGGGTACAAACCCAACAATGGTATGGCTGGATCAAATGGCAGGCATTCTTTTATAGCCCTTTGAGCATAGTTCCAAATTGCTGGCCAGAATGGTTGTATCAGTTCACAACTCCACCAGCAATGCATTAATGTCCCAGTTTTGCCACATCCCCTTGAACATTCATCACTCTCCCCTTCTTTCATTTTAGCCAATCTGCTAGGTGTGAGGTGATACCTTAGAGTTGTTTTGATTTGCATTTCTCTAATTAGAGATTTAGAACACTTTCTCATGTGCTTATTGATACTTTTGATTTCTTTACCTGAAAATTGCCTATTCATGTCTCTTGTCCATTTTTCAATTGGGAAATGGCTTGATGTTTTATACAATTGATTTAACTCCTTGTATATTTGAGTAATTAGACCCCTGTCAGAGTTTTTTGTTATAAAGATTTTTTTCCCAGTTTGTTGTTTCCCTTCTGATTTTGACTACATTGTTTTTGTTTGTACAAAAGCTTTTTTAGCTTAATATAATCAAAACCATTTAATTTAAATTTTGTAATTTTCTCTAACTCTTGCTTGGTTTTAAAATCTTTCCTTTCCCAGAGATCTGACAGGTATACTATTTTGTGTTCACTTAACTTATTTATAGTTTCCCTCTTTATATTCAAGTCATTCACCCATTCTGAATTTATCTTGGTGTAGGGTGTGAGATGTTGATCTAGACCTAATCTCTCCCATATTGTTTTCCAAATTTCCCAGCAGTTTTTGTCAAATAGTGGATTCATGTCCCAAAAGTTGGGCTCTTTGGGTTTATCATACACTGTCTTGCTGACGTCATTAACCCCAAGTCTATTCCACTGATCCTCCCTTCTATCTCTTAACCAGTACCATATTGTTTTGATGACTGCTGCTTTATAGTATAGTTTAATATCTGGTACTGCTAGGCCCCCTTCCTTCACATTTTTTTCATTATTTCCCTTGATATTCTTGATCTTTTGTTATTCCAAAAGAAATTTGTTATAGTTTTTCCTAATTCAGTAAAGAAGTTTTTTGATAATTTGATAGGTATGACGCTAAATAGATAAATTAATTTGGGTAGAATGTTCATTTTCATTATGTTAGCTTGACCTACCCATGAACAATTAATGGTTTTCCAATTGTTGAGCTCCAGTTTTATTTGTTTGGAAAGTGTTTTGTAGTTGTTTTCGTATAATTGCTGTGTTTGTTTTGGTAGATAGATTCCCAAGTATTTTATATTGTCTAGGGTAATTTTAAATTGTGTTTCTCTTTCTACCTCTTGCTGCTCTAATATGTTGGAAATATATAGAAATGCTGATGATTTATGTGCATTTATTTTGTATCCTGCAACTTTGCTAAAGTTGTTGATTATTTCTACCAGTTTCTTAGTTGATTCTCTAGGATTTTTTAAGTAGACCATCATATCATCTGCAAAGAGTGATAGCTTAGTCTCCTCATTGCCTATTTTGATACCTTCAATTTCTTTTTCTTCTCTAATTGCTATTGCTAGTGTTTCTAGTACTATGTTGAATAATAGAGGTGATAATGGGCATCCTTGTTTCACTCCTGATCTTATTGGGAAGGCTTCTAATTTATCCCCATTGCATATAATTCTTGTTGATGGTTTTAGGTGTATACTGTTTATTATTTTTAGGAAGGGTCCTTCTATTCCTATACTTTTCAGCGTTTTCAATAGGAATGGATGCTGTATTTTGTCAAAGGCATTTTCAGAATCTATTGAGATAACCATGTGATTTTTGATGATTAGACTGTTGATATGGTCAATTATGTGGATGGTTTTCCTAATGTTGAACCATCCTTGCATTCCTGGTATAAATCCTACCTGGTCATGGTGGATGATCTTCTTAATTACTTGCTGGAGTCTCTTTGCTAATATTCTTTTTAAGATTTTTGCATCTATGTTCATTAGGGAGATTGGTCCATAGTTTTCTTTTTCTGTTTTTGGTCTACCTGGCTTTGGAATCAGTACCATATTTGTGTCATAGAAGGAATTTGGTAGGACTCCTTCTTTGCTTATCATATTAAATAATTTGTATAGTATTGGGATTAGTTGCTCTTTGAATGTCTGATAGAATTCACTTGTGAATCCATCAGGTCCTAGTGATTTTTTCTTAGGGAGTTCTTTGATGGCTTGTTCAATTTCTTTTTCTGATATGGGATTATTTAGGTATTCTATTTCTTCTGCTGTTAATCTAGGCAATTTATATTTTTGTAAATATTCATCCATATCTCTTAAATTGTTATATTTGTTGCCGTATAATTGGGCGAAATAGTTCTTAATGATTGCCTTGATTTCCCCTTCATTAGAGGTGAGGTCTCCCTTTTCATCTTTAATACTGTCAATTTGGTTTTCTTCTTTCCTTTTTCTTATTAGATTGACCAGTACTTTGTCTATTTTATCTGTTTTTTCAAAATACCAGCTTCTAGTCTTATTTATTAATTCAATAGTTCTTTTACTTTCAATTTTATTAATTTCTCCCTTAATTTTTAGTATTTCTAATTTAGTTTTCATCTGGGGGTTTTTAATTTGCTCACTTTCTAATTTTTTGAGTTGCATTCCCAATTCATTAATCTCTGCCCTCCTTAAATTGTTAATATATGCACTCAAGGATATAAATTTCCCCCTGAGTACTGCCTTGGCTGCATCCCACAGAGTTTGGTAGGATGTCTCATCATCGTCATTCTCTTCGATGAAATTGTTGATTGTTTCTATGATTTCTTCTTTGACAAATTGATTTTGGAGAATCATATTGTTTAACTTCCAATTGGTTTTTGATTTGCCTGTTCAGGTGCCCTCACTAATTATTATTTTTATTGCATTATGATCTGAGAAGGTTACATTTATTATATCTGCTCTTTTGCATTTGTTTGCAATGATTCTATGTCCTATTACATGGTCAATCTTTGTGAATGTACCATGTGCAGCTGAAAAGAAGGTGTATTCCTTTTTTTCCCTATTTATTTTTCTCCACATATCAATTAAGTCTAATTTTTCTAGTACTTCATTCACCTCTCTTACCTCTTTCTTATTTATTTTTCAGTTTGATTTATCTAGATCTGAAAGAGGAATATTTAGATCTCCCACTATTATGGTTTTACTATCTATTTCCTTCTTGAGCTCTGCCAATTTCTCCTTTATGAATTTGGATGCTATGCCATTTGGTGCATACATATTGAGCAGTGTTATTTCCTCATTGTTTATACTGCCTTTAACCAGGATGTAATTACCTTCCTTGTCTTTTTTTAATCATATCTATTTTTACTTTGGCTTTGTCAGAAATCATAATAGCCACTCCTGCCTTCTTTTTCTCATTTGACGCCCAAAAGATTTTGCTCAAGCCCTGAACCTTAAACTTGTTATGTCCCCCCGCCTCATATGTGTTTCTTGTAGACAACATATGGTAGGATTTTGGTTTCTAATCCACTTTGCTATTTGCTTCCGTTTTATGAGCGAGTTCATCCCATTCATATTCAGAGTTATAATTATAAGTTGTGCATTCGCTGACATTTTCGTATCCTCCCCTATTACTACCCCTTCTCCTTAAACTATTTCCTTTTTAAACCAGTGGTTTGCTATTAAGACCCTATCCCTTATCCCCTCCCTTGACTAACTTCCCTTTCTACCCCCTCCCTTATTATTCCCCTCTTTTTGCTTTTAAAGACCTAATGAATTCCCTCCCCCTTCTTCTCCCCTCCCTTTTTTTGACCTCCCCACTCCCCTGCTCCTCTTGGTTTATCCCTTCTGACTTTCTCAGTAGGGTTTGATAAGAGTTTTATATCCCAATGGATAGTATAGCTACTCTTCCCTCTCCGGGTTGATTACACTGAGAGTAAGGTTTAAATATTACCTCGTAATGCTCTCTTCCTCTCCTTCTTATAATAGTATTTGTCCCCTCTCCTTCCCATGCCCTCTTTGTGTGTAATAGAATATCCTATTTTTCTTATTCACTCAAGTTTCTCTTGGTGTCCCTACTATTCACCCCCCTCTTTCCCACCCCCCATATCATCTTAGACCATTTAGTATTCCACCCTCTCCCTGTGAATTATTCTTCTGATTAATATAATAGTGAATACTATAATAGTGAATAGAGTTCACTACCGAGAATTATACATAGCATTTCTCCACATAGGAATACAGATAATTATATCTTACTGAGGCCCTTAAAAAGGCAAATTTAAAAGTTATGAGTTTTCTTTCTTTCCCCTCTGTTTCTTATTTACCTTTTCATGTTTCTCTCGATTTTTGTGGTTGGATATCAAAGTTTCCATTTAGCCCTGGTCTTTTCTGTGCAAATACTTGGAAATCTTCAATTTTGTTGAATGCCCATACTTTCCCCTGGAAGTATATAGTCAATTTTGATGGGTAGTTGATCCGTGGTTGCAGGCCCAGCTCTCTTGCCTTTCTGAATATCATATTTCAAGCCTTGCGGTCTTTTAGCGTGGAGGCTGCCAGATCCTGTGTGATCCTGATTGGTGCTCCTTGATATTTGAATTGTCTCTTTTTGGCTTCTTGTAAGATTTTTTCTTTCACTTGTAAGCTCTTAAATTTGGCAATTATATTCCTGGGCGTTGTCTTTTCTGGGTCGAGTATCGAGGGTGATCTATGGATCCTTTCAATGTCTATATTGCCCTCTTGTTGTAGGTCTTCAGGGCAATTTTGCTGAATAATTTCTTTTAGTATGGAGTCCAGGTTTCTATTAATTTCTGGTTTTTCTGGAAGACCAATGATTCTCAAATTGTCTCTTCTAGACCGGTTTTCTTGGTCTGTCACTTTCTCATTGAGATATTTCATGTTTCCTTCTATTTTTTCAGTCTTTTGACTTTGTTTTATTTGTTCTTGTTGTCTTGAGAGATCATTAACTTCTAATTGCTCAATTCTAGCCTTTAAGGACTGGTTTTCGGCTATGATCTTTTGGTTTTCGGCTATGATCTTTTGGTTTTCGGCTATGATCTTTTGGTTTTCGGCTATGATCTTTTGGTTTTCCTTTTCAATCTGGTCATTTCTGGTGTTCACTTTGCTTATCAGTTCATTTGATTTCTGAGCCTCACTTTCCAATTGCAAAATTCTGCCTTTTAAACTGTTATTTTCTTGCCTGATTTCCTTTTGAGCTATTTCCCATTTCTCTAATCAAATCTTTTCCATCATTCTTGTCATCTCAGTTTTGAACTTTTCAAGAGCTTGTGACCAGTTTTCATTATTATTCTGGGAGGGTCCAGATGCTTCTTTGTTCTCCCCCTCTATTTGCTCGGTTGTCTGGATTTTCTCTGTGTAAAAGTTGTTGAGTGTTAAAGATTTCTTTTTCTTGTTATTCTTTCTTGTCTGAGCTTCCTGATTCTGGGTAACCATTGTTATCCCAGCAGTTTCTCAGCTTTATCCTCGCGCTCAGGGTCTGTCTGCAGTCTTTTGGGTCCTGAGGTCTGAGTTCTGGTTTTTCTCAAGGTCAAGCCCCCTGGTGGAACCCCTTGCTTGGTCCTCTGCTTGAGGTTCCTTTACAAGTCTCAGGGTGCTGCTTCCACAGTCATATATCTGTCTGCACTGGTTCCCCACTCAGGGTTTCAGAGCCTTCGCTCACTCGCCTGCCTGTGTCCACCTCCACCTGCGCCCGCACTCAGAGTCCGTGTGCATTCTTTAGCTTTTGGGGGTCCTAAATCTTGCTGCTCTCAGGAACAGGCCCTGAAGCTGCCAATGACTCAATGGGTGCCCCAAACTTGCTCTATTTCTTTTTAGCTGGCTTTGGCGTTATAGGTGGTGTATGTGAAAGGGGTGGGGGGTGGGGTGGTTGCTCAGCCCACAATTTAGTGAGAGCTGTTTCACCCCTTTATAGCATGTAAATGTCCTGATTCCACATACCTTCCACACTGCACCCTGTTGTGGGGTCCCTCCGTTTGACTGGGTTTGTTTTTATGTCTCCTTGAGGAGTCTTATATGTTTTGGTCAAGAGAAGTTAAGAGCTGCTTTTTACTCTGCCACCATCTTTACCCCTAGAATTGTAATTTTTACTATATTGGCTTGGTCTACCCATGAGTAATTAATCTTTTTCCAATTGTATAGGTCTGACTTTATGTGAAAAGTATTTTATAATCATGATCATATCATTTTTGTGCTTGTCTTAGCAAGTAGATTCCATGGTATTTTACATTATCTAGAGTTATTTTAAATAGAATTTCTCTTTCTATCTCTAACTGCTGAACTTTGTTGGCATTATATAGAAATGCTGATAATTTATGTGGGTTTATTTTACATCGTGGAGCTTTACTAGTTATTAATTATTTCAATTAGTTTTTTAGTTGATTCACTGGGATTCTCTAAGTATACCATTATATAATCTGCAAAGAGTGATAGTTTAGTTTTTTCATTGTATACTTTAATTCCTTCAATTTCTTTTCCTTCTCTTGTTGCTAAGGCTGGCATTTATTATACAATATTAAATAATCATAGTGATAATGAGCATCCTTCCTTCTCCCCTGATTTTATTGGGAAGACTCCTACTTTATCCCCATTGCAGATGATATTTGCTGATGGTTTTAGATACTTATCATTTTAAGGTCCATTTCTATACTTTCTAGGATTTTTAATAGGAAAGGGTCTTGTATTTTGTCAAAGACTCTGTACCTACTGAGATAATCAGGTGATTTCTATTAGTTTTGATATTGATATGGTCAATTATGCTGATAGTTTTTCTAATCTTAAACTAGCCCTACATTCCTGATACAAATTCCACCTGGTCATAATGAATGATCCTTGTGATATATTGCTATAATCTCTTTGCTAGTATTTTATTTAATTTTTTTGTATCCATATTTCTTAAGGAAATTGGCCCATAATTTTCTTTTTCTGTTTTTGCTCTTCCTGGATTGGCATCATATTCATGTCATAAAAAGAATTTGGTAGGACTCCTTTGCCAAATTTCCCAAATAGTTTATATAGATTATCCTTTAAATATTTGATAGAAGTCACTTGTGAATCCATCTAGCCCTGGTAACTTTTTTCTTAGGGAGATCATTGATGACTTGTTTGTTCAATTACTTTTTTTCTGAGATGGGATTATTTAAGTTTTCTATTTCCTCTTTTGTTAATCTGGGCAAAATTTATATTTTTGTAAATACACATCCATTTCACTTAGATTGTCAGATTTCTTGTCATATAATTGGGCAAAATAGCTCCTAATGATGGCTTTAACTTCCTCTTTTTTAGTGGTAAATTCACCCTTTTCTTTTTTTGACACTGGTAATTTGATTTTCTTCTTTCCATTTTAAAATCAAATTAACCAGTCTCCTATCTATTTTACTTGCTTTTTCATAAAACCAACACCTGGTGTTATTTATTAGTTTATGGTTCTTTTACTTTCAATTTTGTTAATTTCTCCTTCGATTTTTAGGATTTCCAATTTGATCTTTAATTGGAGATCTAAAATTTGTTCTTTTTAAAGTTTTTTTTACTTGCATGCCCAATTTATTTGTTTGCTTTTTCTCTATTTCATTGATGTAAACATTTAAAGATACAAATCTTCCCTCAAGTACTGTTTTGGCTCTATCCCATAAATTTTGATGTTATTTCATTGTCATTCTCTTTGATGAAATTGTTTGTATAATTTGTTATTTGACTCACCCCTTTTATAGAATTAGATTATTTAATTTCAAATTAATTTTTTGTCTTTCCATAGATTCTTATTGATTAAAATTTTTATTGCATTAAGGATCTGAAAAGGATGCATTTATAATTTCTGGCTTTTTTCCATTTGGTTGTGAAATGTTTATTTCCCAATACATAATTAATTTTTGTGTAAGTACCATGTACTACTGAAGAGAAGGTATATTATTTCCTATTCCTATTCAATTTTCTTCAGAGATCTATTAAATCTATCTTTTCTAAAATTTCATTCACTTCCTTCACTTCTTTGTGTTTATTTTTTTGGTTTGATTTGTCTAGTTCTGAGAGGGGAAAGTTGAGGTCTCCTGCTAACATAGTTTTATTGTCTATTTCCTCCTTCAGCTCATTTAGTTTCTCCTTTATAAATTTGGAGGTTATATCATTTGGTGCATCTATGCTTGGTACTGATATTACTTCATTATCTGCTTTAAGATGTAACTTCCTTCCTTATCTCCTTTAATTAGATCTATTTTTTTCTTTAGCTTTGTCTGAGATCACAATTGCTACTCCTGCTTTTCTTTACTTCAACTGAAGCACAATAAATTCCATTTTAGCTCCTTACCTTTACTTTGTGTGTGTTCCCCTGTCTTCAGTATTTTTTTTTGTAAACAGCATATCATAGAATTTGGGCTCTTAATTCATTCTGTTATATGCTTCTGTTTTATGGATGAGTTAATAATAATAATAATAATAAATATAAATGAGTTGGTCATTATTACCAACTGTGTATTTCCTTTTCATTTTATTTTCCCCTTTTGATCTTGCTTTTCTTCTCTTTTCACTCTATCCTTCCTGACAAATGTTTTGCTTTTAATCACTCCCTTCCGCTTTTTCCTCCCATTACCCTGTCCCCTTGTCTTATTCCCCTCCTATAGAAGTAGGTAAGATGAGGTAAGATAGGATTTTATACTCAAATGAGTATGATTGTTATTTCCTCTCTGAGTAAATTCTGATGAGAGTAAGGTTTAATGATTGTCTATCACCACCCTCATCCTCCCTTCTACTTTAATAGTTTTTCATGCCTCTTTAGATAAGATAATTTACCTTGTTCTACCTCTCCCCTCCTTTTTCTTTTTGTGAAAGTTGCTTTTTAATCCTTGATTTTTTTATATTTTGTACTAATCAGCTTTCTCCTGAACACTATGTATACTCCTAATTGTTCTAACGACAAAAATTTTAGAGTTATAATATCATCTTTCTATGTAGGAATATTAACAGTTTGATCTTATTGAATCTTAAATTTTCTCTTTCTTTTTTCTCTTTTTATGCTTTTCATAAGCCTTGTATTTGAACATCAGATTTTTTTTTGTTTAGGTCTGGCTTTTTCATCAAAAATGCATGGAAAATTTCCATTTTATTAAATGACCATTTTTCCTCTGACAGAATATATTTAGTTTTGCTGGGTAGGTGATTCTTGGTTGTAAACCTAGTTCCTTTGCCTTTCAGAATGTCATATTTCAAGCCTTCCAATCATTTAATGTAGAAGTTGCTATTTTCTGTGTGTGGCTCCATGATATTTGAATTGTTTCTTTCTGGCTGTTTACAGTATTTTCTCCTTGGCCTGGGAACTCTTGAACTTGGCTATAATATTTCTGGGAGTTTTTATTTGGCAATTTATTTCAGGAGTGATTGGTGGATTCTTTCAAATTCTACTTTACCCTCTTGTTCAAGAATATCAGGGCAGTTTTCTTTGATAATTTCTTATAATATAATATCAAGGCTTTTATTGTCATGGTTTTCATATAGTCCAATAATTCTCTCTTATTTTATTTTTCTTCATTAAAAATATTTTATTTTCCTGACTACGTGTAATTACACTTTTCAACATGTTATCCAAAATTATAAGATCCAAATTGTCTCACTCCTTTCCTCTCTTTCTTCCCCTTTCTCAGAGATGATAAACAATTGATCTGGGTTGAGTGTGTATGTGTGTGTGTGTGTGTGTGTGTGTGTGTGTGTGTATACAATCATATAAAACATGTAGTCTAATAATTCTTAAATTGTTTCTCCTGGATATGTTTTCTCCACCAGTTGTTTTTCCAATGAAATATTTAATATTTTCTCCTATTTTTCAGTCTTCTGATTTTGTTTTATTGTTTCTTAATGTCTCCTGAATTCATTAGTTTCTATTTGCCCAATTTTAAATTTTAAAATATTTTTTCTTCCATGAATTTTTTAACCTTTTCCATTTGGCCAATTTTACTTTTTAAAAAAACTCTTTTCTTCACTGGATTTTTTAACCTCTTTTTCCATTTGGCCATTTCTGCTTGTTAAGGTGTTATTTCCTTCTTGCATTGTTTTAATTTCTCTTCTCCATTTTTCCTCTGCCCCTCTCATTTAATTTTTTTAAAAACACTTACCTTCCATCTTAGAGTCAATATTGTACATTGGCTCCAAGGCAGAAGAATGGTAAGGGCTAGGCAATGGAGGTTAAGTGACTTGCCCAGGGTCACACAGCTAGGAAGTGTCTGAGGCCAGATTTGAACTTAGGACTTCCCATCTCTAGGCCTGGCTCTCAATCCACTGAGCCACCCAGCTGCCCCCCTCTTGTTTACATTTTAAAGACCTTTTGTGCTTTTCCAGAGCATGAGACCAATTCATATCTTTCTTTGAAGTTTTGCATATAGCTAAGTTGATCTTACTATCCTCTACTGAGCTTGGACTTTGTTCTTTCTTGTCACCATAATAATTTTCTATGATTAGTTTTTTTTAATATTTGTTCACTTTCCTAGCCTTTTTCTCAACTTTTATTTTTATTTTAAAAGTGAACTCTATTCTCAGGGTAGATAAGGTATTCTTTTAAACTTTAGTTGTTCCTTCCTGCTTCCCTTAGCTTCTAGTTCTGGGTTTCTGCAAGTTTCAGTTCTTCCAAGGTGATATGATAGCTGTGGGGTAAGAGCTCCACTTCCCACTGCTGATTTAGTCTCCTCCAAGAATTGCTGATGGTTTGCAGGGTTCAGAGCTTTGTGAACTTCCTTGTGCTGGGGCTCAGGGTCTTAACTCAGGCTTGGGTGTGGATTCCAGGCCTCACTCTGGGCTTGTACCAGCCAGGAGCACTGCAGACTGCCCTGTGTTGGGGTATGGGCATTTACTGCAGACTTGTACTAATTTTCAGAACCTCAAGGAATAGGCACATAGGTGCTCTGCTGTTAGCTTTGACAGGGTCTTGGGGTCTTGAAGTTGGCTTGGGCCCACATTCAGAACATAGAGCAATAGAGGTGGTCAGGGGTTGCTGTTGACTTGAATCAGTACTCCTCAGTATGGCCTTACTGTGGGCTGTGCTCCCTTCTCACTCCATTGAACCGGACACTCTCTGCCTACCTTCCAAGCTGTTTTCTGCAAGAAAATAGCTTCACTCTGTCCCCTTGTTAGTTCTGTCACTCATTCATTTCAAAGCATTATTTTAAAATTGGATGGAAAGGATTCTCAGAGAAGTTTAAGCTTTCTGTACCTTTACTCAACTATCTTGGTTCTGCCTTTTGGACCTGTTATTTCATCCAAGTTCTCCTAGAATAGAAACCCCCACTGGTGCACATAGAAAGCTTAGTCTGTATGAGGGAAAAGGCGTTTTTTGATTGGATATATTAATATTTAAAGGTGTGGTCACCAAGGAACTGAATAAATACCAATTCCTAAAGTGATTTTAGTAATTTATTTACTAAATATAGGAGAGAGTAGAAGTAGAGAGATGAGAAGAGGGTAGAGTAAGAGAGTTAACTTAACAAACTAGATTTGTGTTCAAGTCTGAGCTTTACTCCGGCAGGGCTCCAGAGGCCCAGCCAGAGAGCCTAAAAGTCATTTAGCAAGGGGTTTAGCCAGTAGTGCTTCTCTCAATCAAGGGAGCCTCCCAGAGGCTCATACCTCCAGGGAATTTAAGGTAGTCAGTCAGCCTTTTTTACTTACCAAGGTCTCAAGGTCCCAGTCAGAGCTCCTCCAAGTCCAAGCCACGAACAAGAAGAATTAAAAAGTGGAGCCCCAGAAGTTCTCTTAATTTATCCAGGCCATTTCTTTCTTCACTTCCTGTGCCTTCCTCTTAGTTTACATGTCCAGTCACAACAGATGCTTTTCTTAGGACTTCCTGGGGGGCAGTCAGTCAATTCTGATTCGTCACCCACTCTAGCACACGTAGATCACAGACCTCCCAACTTGTGAATTAAGAGGGGATGTTCTCACCTTTGGTGATTAAATCTAAAGTTGGGCAGGGCAAATTTAATTTCATTATCACAATCCCCCTGTGATCATTTGGGAGACTCATCTCCCCAATTGATCATTTGATGTAATCATCTTGTACCCCTAAAAATATTCTAACTACAATAGTTAGAGATAAGAGAGGAATAGAAGAGAAAGAGAGAGAGCAAAACCAATATTTTGCTAGATGCATTGATAAAAAGCCAATTGGGGGCAATCCTTTTTGGCATAAGAGTTTACAATTCAAAATAATTGTTCAATCCCCTTAAATTCAATCAGTTGCATCCCAAAATTCATTCGTTAGATTGTCTTGATTCAGTGTAGTTTTCTGCAGGCATCTTTTCTCCAAATAGTTAGCAGGCTTCTTTTCCTGAAAAATATCTGGAACAAAATTTTAAATCTTGGAATTTTATAAAAATACAAGCCTTAGAGAGTTTTCCAGAACACTCAATCATTAAACTATGGTCATACAGATAATACTTGTTGGAAAAAGGAATTGAATCCAAATCTCCCTAAATCTAAGGCAGGCCTTCTTTCCCCTACCCTATCATATATCTCCAGTGACTTCCATGAAGGGCAAGCTTAATAATAACATTTTTATAAGGCTTTTCATCATGATCCTATCCCCATGCCTCATCTTATGGGATGGATTTTAGATGTTTAGAGACTACATCTGCACAACACAAGCTCTGGGAGGTTTTTCCAAGTTGAGAATGCAAACAAATAAAGACCTGGTGTCAAACTGACATTAGTTTGACCAGTCAAGCAAAGGTACAAAAGGCTCATCAAAAGAAAGCCAGCCATGTGGTAATAAATATTTCAGTCATGACAATTCCCAAGGGTTTGCAATCTATCTCTGTGGGGAAGAGGCCAAGCATTAGGGAACTCTCTCATGGGAATCTCAATAATAATAAAATCCAAGAGACAATAGCTAAAATGGAAATCCCATTCAAATTAACTACAAAGTATATATAATATTGCAGGAGGCAGGGTAAGCAATATGCCAGAGAACATAAAATATGTATATAGAACCAATTACAAAATACTCCTTAAAGAAAAAATGAAGTTAAAGAGCTGGAGGAACATTCAGTTCTCATGGCTGAGCTGAGTCAATACAATAAAAATGATAATACTACCAAAGTTAATTTATACTTATTATACTATACCAACAAAAATTAGTAAAGAGCTTGATAAAATAATAACAAAATTCATTTGGAGAAATAAAAGTTCTAGAATACAAAGAGAAATAACATGGGAAAAGGAGAGGAGTGAAAGGGAACTAGCATTTAAAGATCACAAACTATAAAGTAACAGTCATCAACACCATTTTATATTGGTTTAAAAATTGAGGAGTAGACCACTGGAACAAGCTAGACAAAGAAGAATCAGAAGTAATTAAGTTGTATCCTAGGACTAGTTAAAAAAACCCTAAGAACAAATTACATAAGAAAGAACTACTTATTTGATAAGAATTTCTAGGAAAAATGAAAAGAAGTCTGGCAAAAATTAAGTTTATACCAACATCTCATGCCATATGTCACAGTAAATTCAAAATGGTAGGTGACTTGAATACTAAAAATCATATCGTTAAGAAAAATTAGTTGAGGAAGGAGATGATCCCAGGCTTGGAAAACAGCCAGTGAAAATGCGTGGGGGTTTGAAGATGGAAGATCTTGTGCAAACAACAGCAAGGAGGCCCATATCACTGGATTACTGAATATGTGAGGAGGAGAGGAGAAATAAATTGCAAAAGACTGGAAAGGTAGAAGGAGGCAGGATACAAAAGGCTTTGAGTACCAAACAGAGGGTTTTATTTTTGTTCTAGAGATGATGGGGAGCCATTGGAGTTTATTGAATAGAGGAGTAACATGAACAGGCATGGGTTTAAGGACGATCACTATGATGGCTAAGTGGAGAGAGAGACTTGGCCCCAGGAGACCAACCAGAAAGCTATTTTATCCATTAGGCATGAAGTGATAAGGGTCAGCATGGTGATAGTGATAGAGGAGAGGAGACATATATAGAAATATTTATGAAAGCAAAATTAACCAGACTTGGCAACTGATTGGATATGGGGGAAATGGGAGTGAAAGATCACAGCTAGAGTCACTCCATTACAATCATGGCAAATAATTTCTTTTCATGTCTGCAAGCAATTCCATACTGGTCAGTTTACTCAAAATGTTGATTATAGTTTCCCAAGATTCTTCTTCATATTTCTTCTCAAAAGTAAGTTCAGTCAATAAATAATTTATTTTAGTCTTTTTTACTCTATTTCTTAAGCCATCAAAAATTTAACACCTCCAAAATGCACTATAAACTGACAGTTCCTCATAGAATAGTCAGAAAATTATCTTTATAAATTTATCTTCATAAAATAACAAGATAGAAGTTTGTCTTCACCTTCCTTCTCTCTGTTTTCTGCAAGAATCCTTTACAGATGGAAGACAGCTAGGGTGGCTCAATAGATTGAGAGCCAGGCCTAGAGATGGGAGGACCTGGACTCAAATTTGGTTTCAGACACCTCCTAGCTGTGTGACCCTGGGAGAGTTACTTAATACCTATTGCCTAGCCCTTACTGCTCTTCTGGCTTGGAACCAATATACACTATTGATTCTAAGATACAAAGAATTTTTAAAATTCTTTATCAATGAAAGTTGAATGCACGTATACTTTCCCTGACATCATAGGGAGAAGCACTTCATAATGGTATGACAATTGTAACTGTAATTGCAAACTGCTAAATGATGCCAACATTGATGCAAACATTCCATTTGGCTCTTAAAGATACAGTAACAGTAACAGCTTTTAAGTAATTTGTAAACCTTCAGCTTTTTTTCATTTCCTAATCCTGAACCATCTTTTCAATCTTATTTTTTACTTTTCTATAACATGAATGTTTTTTACATTGAAGTCACTGAATATTGTTATAATTTTACCTTATATTTGGAGGTTCTTGCTTTTGTAATAGTTATCACGACTTATCATAGATGACCTCATATTATAGATAAGCATACCTATAGATATAAAATCTATCTATCTATGTCTTCTTCTCTACCAGTTTATAAGTTTCTTGAGGGTAAGATCATTCTAGTACAAATTCGTACATAGTACTTTTCATGGAGTCCATGGAGTTTGCAGCAGGCAAACAAAAAATATTTGTGGAATGGATGTGTCACATGTCAGGGACTCTTTCATTTTGCACGGGGTCTGAGGCATACAAGAGGAGAGTTTAGAATTTTCTTGTTCTATAGTCCCTTCCAGAAGACCTGAAATACCACTTCCATGGTACTCCTTCTATTGTCAACTAAGATCAGCTCCTTTCTAACAAGGATGCAGTTTCCAGTGTAATAGAATAAAGTTATTTTGCAACAAAAACAAAAGAAGATCTCCTTGGAAAAACTGATCCATAAAGTACCCTCTCCTAAAATTTTTGAATAGAATTTCAATCACAGTTATAATCATAGAGGACTCAAAGAAGGTATTTCTTTTTGTAGTTCTGGCACCTATCAACAGGTGGCATCAGGCATCTCTTCCCTGTGTGGTCTCTACATAAGCCTCAGGTGGCCTGGCCCAGTGTCTCATAGGACAGCATCCCAAATCAATACAGAGGGGAATGCCTCTGCTCCACAACTTTAGCGATATTCCACACTAAAGTCTTCCTCCCCATGGCTCACAAAGTCATCGTCGTAATAGCTAACATTTACACAGATCTTAAGATGTGCAAAGCACTTTACATTTATATTGTCTCATTTCTTGCACATTAGAGTCTTGTGTTAATAGTATCCACTATGCCTTTCACAGTTTTGGATCAAGAAAGAACTTCAGAGGCCATCTAGCTTCTCTTCCTTGTTTCATACATGTGAAAACTAGGTCCGTGGTGGATAAATGACCAAGGAAGATCAAATAAGATAGTATTTACAAAGCACTTTGCAAACATATAAGTGCTAGCTAGCTATCCTTAATCATCAGTGTCTGCATTTGAACTGTTTCCTTGATTCAAAGTCATTTTTTTCTTTACTATACCAAGCTGCTTTCTTTGCTTCTATTCCTAGGGAACCTAACCTCACAAAATTTAGTCTAGCGAGCAGGAATATTTTCTACCTCTAAGGGAGATCTGATCTCTAACAGCATTATTTAGATACCGTGTTTTTCTCTCATGGACATTTGGGAAGGATGTCTCTCCACCTATATTAGTAATACTCAGTAGATAATTCTTGGATTCTCAAATCTCAAAAAATCTCTTTCAGGTAGGGATATTCAGGTTACTTTAGACTGGTACCAGTCCTACCTAGAGTGGAGGGGATGGCAAAGGAAGGCATACCCTCTGCCCCCCAAAGAAACCCAAATGGATTCATGGAATAGATGAATGTGCTATTATCCAAAGGGAATCAGTGTGTAGGAAAGCTTGCTACTCAACATGTTCTTGATTTCTCATTTTTCTCTCTAGAGGCTTTCAAAATTTGTATTTCAGTGAGATCTGGAGTCTCTTTTGGTTGAGTGAAACCTTATTTTGGTCCCATGCAAAGAGCATCTTCATTCTCTATATTTTCTAGTATATTTTATTCTGTATAAGTTGTTTGATTTCTGCGTGTAATTTGCTTTACTAAATGTGTTTTCTTGCAAAAACAAAAACAAAAAACCCCAAAGGGAATCAGTGCCTAAAGGGTTAATTATAGCCAGAAGCTTGAGCAATTGAGTCAAAAGAGAGGATCCCAAGGAGTTGTACATATAGACACTTTCTTCTACTAAAACAAACCCTAGAAGCTGTGGAGAAATTCCAAAAGCAATCTAGGGGCATTCTCTAGAAGCCTAGAGGGAGATCAGATTGAAAGAAGAGAAAGAGTGTTGCCAAATATGTCTTCGTTGAGATTGGAGTCATGAAGAGAGAAGTTAGGATAACATTCATTCACACAACACAGAGGCAGATATATATACACTGATACACTCAGCTGGATATATACATACATCTATATATCTATGTGTGTATATATCTGTATCTATTACTGCTCCCAAGGGCTGCTCAAAGCAAACGGCCAGGATATCTCTAGGGAATTCCTAAGAAGTAAGTGGCACGTTCTGACACTAGATCTACAGTTGTAGCCTCATTTTGAATCCATGCACTCTACTTTAAAAAAAGAAAAAGGAAAGGAAAAAAAAGGGTGAGGGGGGCTAACTTGGGCTGGGTGCTCAAAGAGGCTTTGACAGAATGAATGAAAAGGGTACTTCTCACTTCCAGGACATCTGGACACCACTTCCTGAGAGCTGCTGCAGTCATCTATTAACAATGGCACCCGCATGTCCTGAAAGGATGAATGCTACCTCCAAAATGCCTCATATATATACAGGGAGCCAATGACTCACCCAGCAGGTGACATAAAATAAAAAGGGAAGACACGTGTTCACAAAAACATGTTTGTCTCTACTGTGAATGATGTTCTGAGAAGAGCTCCAACTGAAGAGGGATTCCCTATCAATAGTGAGGTCCTCCAGATGTTCATATTTGTGCATGACTTTGCACTAATTGCATCAAGCCCCAGGATATTGGAGGGCCTCTTCACTGAGATTTATGGCCATTCAAAAAAGAGGTTGACCTAGTAATCCAGTCCAGAGTAACCAAATTTAAACCAAAGAGTTGAATGGAAAGCCCACTGAATTATTCCATCAACACATATATCTTGGACAAGAATTACAAATGGACAATTAGCTGAGCCCAGTATTGATTAAGGAGAGAAGAGCAGGTTGGACTGCACTTGGGAAGTTATGAAGCACTTTCCAAAACCGAAAGTTTTCTAATGTAAAAACTCATCTTTATTACCTGCCATGTTCTTCAGGGAAAGCTACGTGTCTATAAATCACGGAACACTGCCGTCCCCAAAGAGTAAAAAAATCCTAGGTGAATCTGAGAAAGCAATGCAAATATAGAGGGGAGATATTAAGCCATGGAATTAGCTGTGATGGCTTGCATGCCAGGAATGATTTTTGAAAACTATCATCAAGGATACTGATAAGAAAAAGAGGCAGGTTGGTCATGTGGCAAGAGCTAGGCAATCTAAGTAATATAGTAGTGTCTTTGGAATATTAAAAGAAAGATTCTAGCACATTCGTCATATCCTCTGTAGTGGAGAATTTATGAAAAAGCATAATAAGAGTCAAATTGGATGAGAAAGCTCACTGTAGTATGGATCTACACCAGATTATCCACATGGATAAAATTATAGTTCCTCCACTGAAGTATCAAAGCAAAGATGGTAGAAGAGTAGAGATAACAAAGAATACTCATTACTTGGGAAATTGTAAGTAGTTCAGATTGACTAAAGTATAGAATGTGTTAGAAATTTGTGGGATGGAGGGGAGGGACTAGATGGTTTAGTGCAGTGATGGGAAAACTTTTTAAAGAGGGGGCCAAAGGAAAGGAAATGCTCATCTGTCAGTCTGTTTCTAAGGCAACTCTTTCAAAGTTTCATTGTATTCGTTAGATTAGGAACAATGTTGCACAGCCAGATAGAATATTTTAGCCCCCCCCCCCCTGCATCTGGCCCGCGGGCCATAGTTTGCCCATCACTGGTTTAGTGGATTGAGAGCTAGGCCTAG
The DNA here is from genome assembly GCF_016433145.1 of Gracilinanus agilis. NCBI lineage: Eukaryota > Metazoa > Chordata > Mammalia > Didelphimorphia > Didelphidae > Gracilinanus > Gracilinanus agilis. Next base: position 164,376,322 of record NC_058135.1, read on the forward strand.
AGATGGGAGGTCCTGGATTCAAATTTGACCTCAGAGACTTCCTAGCTGTGTGACCCTAGGCAAGTCACTTAAACTCTTTTACCTAGTTCTTACCATGCCTCTGCCTTGGAACCAATACAGACTATTAATTCTAAGACAGAAGGTGAGGATTAAAAAAAATTTTGGGGGGGGGATGCTAGAAGAACAAATTAGTGCCATCTTGTGGAAAACTTTAAATTTCAAGTTAAGGAGCGTAGATTTTATTTAGTAGGCAAAGGGAGCCATTGAAGGCTTATGAGTGAGTGGGTGAAAATGTGCTCGAAATGGTGTATTTTATTAGATGCAGATTAGACTAGTGTCCTTGTATAGGATGGATGTGGGGAGGAAGAGCCTAAAATCTGAAAGTACAGTAAAAAAAGTTTTTGAGATAGTTCAAGATTCTGAAATTTTATCCCTAGAGGTTACTCAACCCTGCCCCTGCCCTCATCCCTTATCTGATCCATTCTGTGGAAATGGAATACTAATTCTAACTTGTGTTGATCGATTCCATTGCAACTAGTATAAGCCACCAGCTAGTTGCCTTTTACAGCTGAAGCAGCAAGGCTATGGAAATGACCCATACTAAAGTATTTATTTACCCTCAGGGTACCATCCAGTTTACCAGTTGTTTTCTGCATTATCCCTGGTTGAATCACTTTTTTTTTGGATTGCTCACTAACCCATTAAATTCAATCACTTACAATGTGTCCCTCTGTCACTCTGAATTAAGGGGTTCTACTCAAGTGTGGGAACAAAGGACCTATAACAAAGAACCTATTACTTCTGATGATGATCACTGAGTACTGTTTAGAAACATAGAACAGGAAGGGGAGATTAGAAGGGGCAGCCTCACTCTGGCAAAAGTCATTGCCTGCCCTGTGAGCATCAAAACATGCAATCACTGTGTAACTTTACAAGCTACTTTGACTTTATAACGTTAATGAGTTATGCAAGGACCCACTGAAAAATGAAGTCCTGGTGACCTGGGTTCTTTTTTTTTCTCATGGAACTCTGAAATTCACCTACTCATCAGCAGATTTTTAGAGAGTTCCACCATGAGGGAGGCCCTAAGCATCAGAAAAGTTTAGGGAACCATGGGAAGATTTATGAACAGAACAGTAAGAGAAAGCCAAACTCTGAGTAATTATAATAACCAGTCTGGATGCTAGGAAAGAAAGAATGTAATCTCTTTCCCTTCCCTTGAAAAAGAGGAGGGAAAATGGTACCAGGATAGAAGGTTGCATATAACTTTATCAGTTAGTTTTAGTTAACTTTGTTTTTCTTTGCTCCAAGAGAAGATTCAAGGTTTGGGGTAGGGGGTGGTGCAGGGGGTAGGCTATATCCCAAAATTACTGTGTTTTAAAAGCAAAAGGCATCAATGCATTTTTCTTCAAATATGATTCCTTTTCCCTTACTTTAAGGAACTTAAAAAATCTATATGGAGAGAAAAGGACAAGAGTGAAAAGTTGAATATTAGCACCAGAACAGTGAACAAGATGTCACAGACAGTAATGAGGAGGACACACCTATTTGGAAGCAGTGCTGGAATTTTGAAGCTACGATTTCTGGCCCCGATTTAATGGGACACTCCCCATAAGGGACACAGCTCTCAATGTGAACTCTGTTTTGCTTGAGGAGGGAAAGGGAGAAAGATAAAGGCTGCCATGTCCTGAGAGCTCTGTGGGCTGCCCCCTAGCCAGGTGGTCTAGTTAGTCGTAGTCTCCTCTAAGTGTGAGGTACAGAACAGCTGAGTAGAGGTTTGTGGCAAGCCTGTCAAGTCAGAATAAGTGTAGCCCAAAGCCTTCAACCAGTTCCTTAAGTGACTACCACAGTGCATTTTGGGCTCTTCTGGAGAGCTCTTGGGTGGAGCACATTTCCCATGCCAAAGCAGAGTTCCTGAATTATATAGCTGCAGCGTCCCCATCCTGAAGACTGACTCGAGTAATAGGCCAGTTGTTGTTGCAGTCATTTTTTCAATTATGTATGATGCTTTATCATGTCATCTGGGGTATTCTTGGCAGAGATAACTGGAGTGGTTTGCCATCTTCTTCTCCAGCTCATATTATAGATGAAGAAACAAGACAGGGTTAAATGACTTGCACAGGGTCACATAGCTAATGAGTATCTGAGACCAGATTTGAACTTAAGAAGATGAGACTTCTTGACTGCAGGCTAGGCTCTCTATTTCCTGTGCAAGGAGCTTCCCTAATGGGCAAATTACAATCACAATATTTCTAGATCCTTTTGGTTGACCCTGAGGCCTTTCTGGGCCACAGAGCTGGGATGCATTGGACTCACAATTTTCTTTTCCTGGGAGAAGGGATGTGTTGACAGACAACAAGTTGATTTACTTGGTCCATTAAGTTCAATCACTTACAATAGGTCCCTCTGTCATTACGAATTAGAAACTAGATGATATAGTGGATAGAGTGCTTGGCTTGGAGACAGAAAGGCTAAGTTCAAACTCCGATTTAACTGCTTTTTAATTATGTGACCCAAGCAGGTTACTTGACCTCTCTGAAGTTTTAGTTTCCTCATCTGGAAAATGGGAAAAGTAATAGTATTTACTCTGGAGAAAGAAATGGCAAGCCACTTCAATATCTTTGCCAAGAAAATCCCAATTACTTCTCTACTAGCAGCAATGCAATGATCCAGGACAATTCTGAGGAACTTATGAGAAAGAATGTTATCCACATCCAGAGAAAGAATTGTGGGAGCAGAAACACATAAAAAAAATAACTTCTTGATCACATGGTTCAATGGGGATAGGATTGAGGATGTAGACTCTAAACCAGTGATTCCCAAAGTGGGTACCACCACCCCCTGGTGGGCGCTGCAATGATCCAGAGGGGTGGTGATGGCCACAGGTGCATTTATCTTTCCTATTAATTGCTATTAAAATTAAAAAAAATAATTTCTAGGGAGCTAAGTAATATTTTTTTCTGGAAAGGGGGCAGTAGGCCAAAAAAGCTTGGGAACCACTGCTCTAAACAATCACCATAGTGCAAATATTAATATTATGGAAGTAGGTCTTGATGAATGACACATGTAGAACCCAGTAGAATTGTTTGTTGACTATGGGAGCGGGGGAAGAACATGAATCATGTAACCATGGGAAAATATTCTAAATTATTTAATTAATTAAATAAACTTAAAAAAAAAAAAGAAAACCCTGATTGAGGTCATGAATGAAATGACTGAACCACAACAAAATAGTACTTACTATCTAGTCTTGTGGCTAGCGTCAAATGAGATAGCACATGTAAAAAACTTTGCAAACCTTAAAGAAATAGCTTCTTTAAAAAATTATTACTCTTCCAAATTTTTCAGAACCAAACAAAACATTTCCATATACAAAAAGAAGATAGTACACAAATGAAATCACAAATATTCTATATGTCTAGCTTACTTTTCTTCATATCTACATAATAAATCCTTTCCACATGTCCCAACCCTCTCCACATCACAGAATATGTTGTCAGGGAAGCCAACATGTACATATAAATTAAATCTTTCATGTTTCACCTTTCTGTTCACTTTCTGGAGGAAATATTTATAATTTATTATTCCAGCATTAATTCTGGAGCTGTGTGTAATGTTCTCCTGGTTCTACCCATTTCACTATTCATTATCTCATGTAGTTCTTTCCCAAGTTTTAAAAAAGTCAGTCTGATCATCATTTCTTATGGTGCAGTAGTATTCTATCACAATCATATGCCACAATTTGTTCATACATTCCCCAGTTGATGGGCATCCCCTCAGTTCCCAATTCTTTGCCACCACAAAGAGAGCTGTTATAAATATTTGGGAACATATGGGTTCCTTTTCTTTTTCCCTGATGTCCTTCAGAAACATACAATGGTATTACTGGGTCTAGAGGTATACACAGTTTTAGAATTCTGGGTATAATTCCAATTTGCTCTCCAAAATGGTTGGATCAGTTCACAGCAACATTAATAATGCATGAGTGCCACCATTTTTTTCCCATATGCCTTCCACATTTCTCATTTTAGCCATTCTGATGGTTGTAAGGTGATATCTCGAAGTTGTTTTGATCTGCATTTCTCTAATCAGTAGTGATAGATCATATATTATTTTTTCATATACCTATATATGAATTTGATTTCTTCATCCAAAAATTGTTCTTATCTTTGCCCAGTTATCATTTGGGGGATGGGTCTTATTCTTATGAATTTGACAAAGTTCTTTATATATTTTAGATATGAGACCTCTATTGTGATGTTGTCTATGCATTTCCCCCCTAATTTTCTGCTTTCTTTCTAATCTTGACAGCATTTGCTTTATTTGTACAAAACCTTTTCAATTTTGTGTACTCAAAGTCATCCATGTTACATTTCACAATGTTCTCCATCTCTTATTGACTTATAAATTCCTTTCCTATCCACAAATCTGATAGTAGTATGTTCCCTGTTTTTAAAATTTACATATATCTCCTTCATGTCTGGATCATGCATCCATTTTGATCTTATCTTAATGAATGATGTAACATATAGATCTATACTTAGTTTCTGCCAAACTAGCATCTAGTTATCCCAGCAATTTTTACCAAATAGTGATTTCTTGTCTCCCAAACCTGGATCTATGGTTTTGTCAAAATACAGGATTACTATAATCTTTTTTTTTTTAACCCTTAACTTCTGTGTATTGTCTCATAGGTGGAAGATTGGTAAGGGTAGGCAATGGGGGTCAAGTGACTTGCCCAGGGTCACACAGCTGGGAAGTGTCTGAGGCCGGATTTGAACCTAGGACCTCCCGTCTCTAGGCCTGGCTCTCAATCCACTGAGCTACCCAGCTGCCCCTACTATAATCTTTTATTGCTGTTTGTTGTGCAACTATTCTGTTCCACTGGTCTAACTTTCTATTTTTAAATCAGTACCATATTGTCTTGATAATTACTGCTTTATAATACAATTTAAAATCTGGTACTGCTAGACTTCCTTTACACTTTTTTTTCATTAATTCTTTTTATGTTCTTGTTCTTTAATTCTTTCAATGAGTTTTATTACACTTTTTCTAATTCAATAAAATAATATTTTGGTTAATTGGGATGGCATTGAATAAGTAGATTAGTTTAGGTAGGATTATCATTTTAATTATAGTGACTCTGCCCATCCATGAACAATGAATATTTCTCCAATTTTATTTAGATCTGATTTTAATTTTGTAAAAAGTATTTTATAAATATGTTCTTATAGTTCATAGGTTTCTTTTGACAGCTATATTCCTGGGTATTTATTCTATCTCTGGTTATTTTAAATGGAGCATATCTTTCTATCTTTTCTTGTAGGACTTTGTCAGTAATATATAAAAACGTTAGTGATTTATGTGCATTTATTGTATATTCTGTTACTTTGCTAAAATCATTGATACTTTCAACTAACTTTTTAATTGAATTTCTAGGATTTTCCACACATACCATACTGTCATCTGCAAACAGATATAGTTTTATTACCTCTTTGCCCACTTGGATTCTGTCAATTTCTTTTTCTTCTCTTACTAGTTATTGCTAGCATTTCTAATACCATAAGCCTGAATATAATACAACCCTGAATATAGTGTGATCCAAAGTATTTTGAAGGGTAACTCAGAAAGAGGAAACATTCATTTTATTTTCTCTTTTTAAATTATAACTTTCTGTTAACTTGTGAATAATGCAAGCACTTTATATTCAAAGTTTTTTTCAAGGTCCTGAAAACAAGTTAAAGAAGTTTTAATGCCAACACTTTTATCAAATATATATTACTTTTATAGATACTTGTGAGAAACTACTTTCCAATATTTAATCATGTACTCCTTCCTCTTCTATTTCTTCATCTCCTGAAGTGGAAACATCATTCAAGTCATTGCTGCCACCCTTCGTCTTCACTACCATCCCTACTGTTTGATATATAACATTTTTTAAATCCAAGCACAATGGACTCGGTGGAGATTTTGTCCCAAGAGGTTTTGATTCAGTTCCCTAATACAATGACTGATGGCTTCTTTATTTTTCCCGATGGAGTAAATTCATGGTTTCTGGCCAACATCCACTTGTTATATTCTTTCCTCAAATGATCTTTGAATGACTTATTAATTACTACATCTAACACTTCTAATTGTGATGTCATTCCTCCTGGAATAACAACTAGGTCTGTGCCCATTTTTCAGCAATTCTCTTTGTCACATTTTCAGTCAGATGGCCCTTGAACGTACAAGCATTCCTCTCTGATGCAATAACACACCTGGATGCCTACCCCAGACCACATTCAACCAATTTAACACAAGTTCTTCATTCGTCCATCCCTTTTTCTGCACACAAAAGATCACTCCTGATGGTAACTTTTCCTTAGATAATGTTTTATGCCTTAAAATTACATAAGGAGTAGGTTTTTGCCCATCAGCTATGACTGCAAGCATCACGGTCATTCTAGTTTTCTCACTTCCAGTAGTTTTAATCAACACTGATTTGCTGCCTTTAGTATTAATGGTAACATTTGACAGAATATCAAAACAAATAGGCATTTGGTCAGCATTTCCCATCTGCCCCAGGAGATAGCCATGTTTTTTACATATGCTGAGGCACACAATACATAACTTATGGTTTCAAAGCTGGAAGTGCTCGAATATAGTATGAATGTGACTTTCAAAGGTACATATTGGGGGAAAAAAGTCATACTATATTTGGGTTAAATAATATTGATGATAATGGGCATCCTTGTTTCACTCTTGATAAGCAGTAGCTTCTTGTTGTTGCTGTTATTATTGTTGTTAATGTTATTATTAGTGCACTGTTGTTGGGAGTGCTTACTGCTAGTGTGTATGTGTGTGTGCATGTTTTTAATACAACACTTGTTATTTTAAGCACATTGTCTTTGTTTTTACTAGATGAAGTCTAAGTAAATTGTTGACATGATTGGATATGAGAGGAAATGGAGAATCTTAGCAGGCAAATAAGCAACGAATATCTATCTAGAAGTAAAAAAAGAAGTAGGTCCACTCTAATAGGGACTGCACAGAACTCATTTTTTATGATTTAAATATTTAATTTTTTAGAAAAATTTTTCTATGGTTACATGATTCATGATTTTACTTTCCCCTTCACCTCCCCTCTAACTACCCCCCCCATATCCAACGTGCATTTCCACTGGTTTTAACATGTGTGATCAGTCAAGACTTATTTACATATTATTGATGGTTGCATTGGTGTGGTCATTTAGTGTCACATCCCCAACCATGTCCGCATCCACCCATGTTTTCAAGCAGTTGTTTTACTTCTGTGTTTCCACTCCTGCATTTCTTTCTCTGAATGTGGGTAGCATTCCTTTCCATAAATCCCTAAGAATTGTCCTGGGTCATTTCATTTCTGCCAGAATAGAAGTCCATTACATTCAATTTTACCACAGCGTATCAGTCTCTGTGTACAATGTTCTTCTGGTTCTGTTCCTTTCACCCTGCATAAATTCCTGGAGGTCATTGCAGTTCACATGGAATTCCTCTAGTTTATTATTCCTTTGAACACAATAGTATTCCATCACCAGCATATACCACAATTTGTTCAGTTATTTCCCCAATTGAAGGGCATTCCTCATTTTCCAGTTTTTTGCTACCACAAAAAGTGCAGCTATAAATATTTTTGTACAAGTCTTTTATCTATGATCTCTTTGGGGTACAAACCCAGCAATGGTATGGCTGGATCAAAGGGCAGGCAATCTTTTATAGCTCTTTGGACATAGTTCCAAATTGCCATCCAGAATGGTTGGACCAGTTCACAACTCCACCAGTAATGCATTAATGTCCCAATTTTGCCATATCCCCACCAACATTCATTACTCTCCCCTGCTATCATTTTAGCCAATCTGCTGGTGTGAGGTGGTACCTCAGAGTTGTTTTGATTTGCATTTCTCTAATTTTTAGAGATTTAGAACACTTTCTCATGTGTTTATTGATAGTTTTGATTTCTTTATTTGAAAATTGCCTATTCATATCCCTTGCCCATTTATCAATTGGGGAATGGCTTGATTTTTTTATATAATTGATTTAGCTCCTTGTATATTTGAGTAATTAGACCTCTGTCAGAGTTTTTTGTTAAAAAGATTTTTCCCAGTTTGTTGTTTCCCTTCTGATTTTTTTTAAACCCTTGTACTTCGGTGTATTGTCTCATAGGTGGAAGATTGGTAAGGGTGGGCAATGGGGGTCAAGTGACTTGCCCAGGGTCACACAGCTGGGAAGTGGCTGAGGCCGGGTTTGAACCTAACCTCCTGTCTCTAGGCCTGACTCTCACTCCACTGAGCTACCCAGCTGCCACCTTCCCTTCTGATTTTGCTTGCATTGTTTTTGTTTGTACAAAACCTTTTTAATTTAATATAATCAAATTTATTTATTTTACATTTTGTAATTTTTTAGGACTCTTATTACAAAGCATGTAATGATTAAGGAGATGGTGTCAGAGAATAGGATTTATCTTTCTAGACCTTGGCATAAGATAGAGTAATGATAAGCTTTTGGTCAGAGACTCAGTATATCTAATTATGGGTTCAGAACAGGTTAGGTAACCAGATCCCAAGAATATTCATTGAAGATTTTCTACCAGTGGCCTGGAAGATAGCCAGTGGAGTATCCAGAGATCTGTAGTTGGCCCTATGCCATTTCATAATTTTTAATCAATGACTTGAATAGAGGCATACTATTGAGGCACATTCTTTCAATCCCCGAGGAGGGTAGACTTATACTTAAAGCAATAGCCCTTGTGGTTCCTTATCTCAACTCATACTCATACCAATCGTGGCTTCAAAAAGCTGTGGCATGCACACTGGCCACGCCACAGTAAAACTAGCTCAACAAATGGGCTAAACCAGGTCAGTGGTAAATGACAGATCTCAAACCTGGTCAGTGAGTTAAGGACTGTTTGCCACAAGTATGTGAAGACTTCTCCTGGAGGAATGGGTAGATGAGAACAAATTGTTCCAGTACCCATAAAGGTGACTGAAGCAAGTGGCCTGGAGTGTTTAGAGCATGGTCAGACATCAAAGATGCCAAAGTCATCCACTGCATCCAGGACCATTGCTAGTCATCTTGACTGTTGTCTTGCCACTGGACTCTGATGACTCTGGAAGAGAGAATGAAGCTAATGACTTTGTTCATCTCTGCCTCACTTCAATCCTTCCTGATAAAGTGAAGCTATCATCCATGATGCCACTGGCCCTCTTTGAAAATAAAGGATGAACAAAAACTCACACTGATTGGTTGGATTCCCTAGAACAAGACTATTTTGCCACCTCAGATTTCTAACAGTGCCCTTGAAGGTTGAGGTAATTTTCCTGTAATGCCATTCCAGTATATTCTCCCCAGTACCATCACCAATGATTAGTGCCCTGGTTTTATTTATTTAATTAACATAAATTTGCTTTTACAAAGGGATATTTACTGAGATGATGGAGCAAGAACAGGAATAGAAATGATTCCCCAAATCTGGGAGTATATTCTCTTATATACCACCTTAGTCTTTGAGGAGAGTGGACTTAACTTTAAAGCAATTATTGCATGTCACTCCACCAAGTTCATTTCTAAATCGTATTACCTGGCCTGTGTATAAATTGTTGCACCCCCTCTTCACTGCCTTCAATCTGCTCCTATGATTGGTCAGCTAGCTCGTAGAACTTTTCACTTCACCACACTCTATCTGTAAAATCTGGTGTTGACCCCTGGTCCCCTGGTGACTCAATCCCCTGACCTTTCAAAGCTCACAAGATTGCAATGTATTCCTATACTGGACTATGCTCCATTCCTCCCAGCAATGCTGGTATTTCACCCAGCTCAATTGCATGGACTCTTTCTAGTGGACCTCTGTTCTTATGACCTTTCAAAGCTCACAAGATTGCAATGTATTCCTATACTGGACCATGGTCATTCCTAGTTGCTCTATTCCTCAGGGCAATGCTGGTATCTCATCCAACTCAGTTGCATGGACTCTTGCTACTAGAACTCTGTTCTTATGACCTTTCAAAGTTCACAAGATTGAAGTCATCTTCCATATTCCATGTAAAAAGTAAGAAGGAGCAAATCGAAGTTTAAAAAAAATCAGAGATGCCATATGTTCACAAGTCACATGGAAGTCTGGATAGGAAAGCTTGTAGCATGTTTTCCTTCCATGGTATTGAGGAAAAAGTGAGGTATTTTTTGCTTATTAGAGCTTTTTACCCAATAACCAGTCAAAATTCTATCTCTTCACTACATGGTTAGCAGGAGGTGGAGTTTGTTGGGTAAGGGATGGTGTTAATCATGGAATACCTAGACATGCTTTGGAGCCCAGGTAAGGATTGAATCAGTCAAGCATGCCATGTATGCCCATAAGGGCTGAGTTCTGATTGACCAATATCTTCCTTTCTGCACCGCCACCCCCATCCACCATTACACACAGTACCAATGCTGCTCTTCCTCCCTGGACATTGATTGTAGGAGAGTATGTGACTATAAATGTCTGTGGGACTGGAAATATGGTAAAACAAGGAGTTGGTCTGAACGAGTTTGCCTAGAGAGGTGTAAAATATTTGACTGGACCTGTGGCAGAACTGCTAGATTTCCACACTAGTTGGAGTCTTTTATCATCATCTTGCATTGCTGGCTCCCCACGATACACCCTTAAATGCTTTTCATGATGCAGAATTCAGTACATGGGAGAAACAAAGCCTGCAACATTCTACCTTCCTAATAGATCCTCAGTAAATACTTCTGGAATCTGACCAGTATCAAGAACGCTTTAGCACTCTAGACTGTTATCCTTGCATTGAGGGGAAGAGAGGGGGAGAATCCAACCCCAAGTGTCTTAATTCCCTTGACATCTCTTGTACTCCACTGTAAATAATTCTAGTCCAGCAACAGCTGTAACCCTACTGTACCCAAAGAGTAAAACCATTTGTAGCCCATCTGGAAAATTCTTGCCAGATCTCTTTGGTCTGAGTTGTCTCAGGGTTTAGAAATCTAAACACGTATTCCATTTTGTCAAACTTCCTCAAGTGCTGGGATGTATTATCTGGTTGCATAATAACATTAAGCTAAGCGGCTGCACTGCTACTCCCTCCTTCATCACTACCACTCCCTGCCCCCACCAAAGGGAGGCTGCGGGGAGAGGGAGGAAGGGATAGAAAAACAACAAGGAAAAGCAGTGTGTATAAGCATATTAGAGAACTGTTGTGCTGAAGAAAGCAAAATTTCTTTTGTTAATGCTCATACCGACAGTTCCGTGAAACATTTTAGTATTTCATTTGTAAATGGTTTTAATGATGAGTAGAAAAAACCCTGGGGCTCCCTTCTGTCCAGATCCAGGAACCTCTATCATTTTACTCCTGATTTTCAAGGATTGCAGTCTTTTAGACAGAGTCGTCCTACCATGGGGAGTTGGCTCCCATAAGGTATACACAATTTCAGAGTCTCAAAGACTCCTTCCCCACTCACTTTTAAGTGCTTCCCCAACAACTAGTTGATGCCTGAAATTTCACTGTTGAGAACTTTATATCATTTATCATCAATTCTTGACAAAAATGAAAGGGGAGAGGCTCAGTGGATAGAGAGCCAGACCCCAAAATAGGATGTCCTGGCTTCAAGTCTAGCCTCAGATACTTCTTAGTTGTATGACCCTGGGCAAGTCACTTAACCCCAACTACCTAGCCCTTACCACTCTTCTGCCTTGCAACCAATGCTCAGTATCAGTTCTTTTTTTTTTTTTAAACCCTTACCTTCTGTCTTGGAGTCAATACTGTGTCACACAGCTGGGAAGTGTCTGAGGTCAGATTTGAACCTAGGACCTCCCATCTCTAGGTCTGGCTTTCAATCCACTGAGCTACCCAGCTGCCCCCCTCAGTATCAGTTCTAAGAAGGAAGGTAAAGGTTTAAAAAAAAGTGAAAGAGGCTAACCTTTAGGATATTGGATATTTACCTGAGTGTGAATGAAATAATTGTAAGAAAGTTAGAAGAGGAAAGGGCAGGAGGTCATTGGGAATTTAGTTAGGGGACAGAAGAAGGAAGAGGCTTCAAATAAGGGGAAAGGGACAGTTTCCTTCACTATTCTTCCTGGGGCCATACCTATTATTGAGCGCCTAGTAAAAAAATAGCTGAGAGAGTAAGTAGTGTTTGACATCTGTACTTAGGCTGGATTTCCTTTCTACTTGTGAAGAATGTTGTCATTTTTCAGTAACCCAACCCAACAAGGCACTCAGAAGTTTAAAAAAAGTTAAAAAGATATTTTAGTCCTGTTGATAGGTCATTTTTCTTTCATAACTTTTCATTCAGCCAAGCAAAGGAAAAGGCTGAAGTTTTTCCTTGGCAACAACAAAGAAACTTTCTAAATGATAAAATGAGTGCATTAAAGGTGAAATCCATGATAGTAAAATATCCATCAGCATCTGGTGGAAAACCATCATCATGTCTCTAAGATAGGGGCTAAATCCATTGAATTGCACAGAGTTGACTGAAGAAGGCTGATGTTAATTAAGTTGGGAGATAAGGAGTCTTTCAGACTTTCATTGTTAAAAGAGAGAACATGGTGATGGATAAAGGCTGCCTGTAACAGTTTCTCTTTTCTTGGCATTGAAACAATTATTTGACTAGTTCTCAAGAAAGTTTTCTAGTGAAAATAACGGGCATTTCTATAGTACTTTAACGGTGAAAAAAATGGGTTTTACACAAGTTATACCATTTGAACCTCACAGCAACCCTGGTTGTTGCTCCAGGTTTCAGACTTTTTTATATATCAGGAAACAGATTTGGAGAGATTCTCTGTCCAGACTCCCCAATTGGTAGGTGCCGAAGACTGCATTGGAATGCCAAGCCTTGCAATTTCACTGCTTCTTTTTATTTTGAAGATCCTCAGCAATCCATTTGGGAATACTCAGAGAGTCAGTGATGTCATTATTTACTTCAACTTCATTTTTCCTACCATATTTCTCTCTTCTTAACTTGCATTTATTGTGCTTTGTGCTTATCTATTTTCTGCCACCTGTTAAACTGAGAATGGAGGGAGACAAGAACAGCTAATCCCCAGATAATGGGTAATCCACATTTATCTTTATCTGGTTCGAAATATGATTTTATAATAAGAGTAACTAACATTTATATAGCACTCCTCATGTGCCATACGGTAAGAGCACATAACAAATATTATCTCATTTAATCCATACAGCAGCCCTGGAAGGTACATGCTATTATTATCATCATTTTACAGATGAGGAAACTGAGATAAACAGAGCTCAAGTGACTTTCCCATGGCCATCCAGCTGGGAAGTATGTGAGGTCAGATTTGAACACAGATCTTCCTGTCTCCAGGCCCAGTGCTCTATCTATAGAACCGCTTAGCTATCTTTGGATTCACACTGTTGAATATAAATAGTTAAAAGTATTTGAAATTTAGTTTTTGTACAAACAAAACCAATATAACCAAAATTAGAAGGGAAGAAACAAACTGGGGAAAAATTTTTATAACAAAATTCTCTGACAAAGGTCTAAAGTCTCAAATATATAAAGAACTAAGTCAAATATACAAGAAATCAAGCCATTCCCCAATTGACAAATGATCAAGGGACACAAATAAGCAGTTTTCAGATGAAGAAATCAAAACTGGGGCAGCTGGGTAGCTCAGTGGATTGAGAGTCAGGCCTAGAGACAGGAGGTCCTAGGTTCAAATGTGGCCTCAGACACTTCCCAGCTGTGTGAACCTGGGCAAGCCACTTGACCCCCATTGCCCACCCTTACCACTCTTCCACCTAAGAGCCAATACACAGAAGTTAAGGGTTAAAAAAAATTAAAATTAAAAAAAAAGAAATTAAAACTATCAATAAGCACATGAAAAAGTTTTCTAAATCCCTCCTGATTGATCAAAACAACTCTAAGGTACCACCTCACACCTAGCAGATTGGCTAATATGACAGTAAAGGAAAGTAATAAATGTTGCAGGAGATGTGGTAAAATTGGGCCACTAATACATTACCAGTAGAGTTGTAAATGGATCCAACCATTCCGAAAGGCAATTTGGAATTATGCCCAAAGGGCTTTAAAAGGATGCATATCCTTTCATCCAGCAATACCACTACTAGGTTTGTACCCCAAAAAGATTAAAAAAATGTTTGTACAAAAATATTTATAGCCACACTCTTTTTGGTGGCAAAAAAAAAAAAATAGGAAAATGAGAGGTTGTTCCTTGATTAGCAAAGGCCTGAACAAATTGTGGTATGTGATGGTGCTGAAATACTATAGTTCTATAGGGAATGATGAACTGCTTGATTTCTATATGAACTGGAAAGACCTCCATGAACTGATGCAGAGTGAAATGAACAGAACCAGGAGAACATTGTACACAGTAACTGAAACATTGTGGGATGATCAAATGAAAAGACTTTGCTACTAATAGCAATGCAATGATCCAGGATAGTTCTGAGGGACTTATAAGAAAGAATGCTATCCACATCTGGAGAAAGAACTGTGGTAGTAGAAAAGCAGAAGAAAACATGTGATTTATCACTTGGTTATGTAGGTACATGATTTGGGGTTTTGTTTTTAAAAGATTATTCTATTACAAAAATGAATAATTTAAAAATAGGAATTAAGTGTTAATACATGTATAATTCCAGTGGAATTGCTTGTGATCTCCAGGAGAGGGGAGGGGAGGGAAGAGGGGAAGGAGAGAACATGAATCATGTAGCCATGGAAAAATATTTTTAAAAATTTAAAAAGTATTTAAAATAAATGACTTTAAGTTAAATAATAAAGATATTAAGGAGAAACTAGGTTGTATAATGGGAAGAGTACTCAACTTGAATTCAGAAAGATTTGAGTTCAAATGTTGCCTCAGATACCTAGTAGTTGTGAAATCCTGAGCAAGCTACTTAACCTCCTTTAGCCGTAATGTCCTTATCTGTAAATGGAGGAAAGCATCTACCTCACAGGATTTTTGTGAGGATCAAATGAGATAAGATTGATAAAGCACTCTGCGAGTTTCAAGGCACTATATAAATGGCAGGTATTAAGAAGTCCTTTTGAAGAGGCATATCAGGGTCTCTCAGGTGTGCTTGAAGGACAGTTATGAACATGTGGGCTGGGTCCAATATCCTATCCAATCTAGTACCTTGTTACTTTCTGCTCCCAGTAGCACATGGTACCCCAGACCCTTGGACCCTGGCTGTCCCCTCCTTATTCTTGGCTGGCTTTGCTTCTATTACAGGCTAATGGTTAATTGAAGATGAATAAAGTGTGTTCCTGCTTGCAGATGATAAGATCAGGATTTAGGTTTGATGCAAAGAAAACTTTCCTAATATGTAGACTTAAAGAAAAGTAGATGGATGACTTCAAATGGTGGCAGAGTCTTCATCATTGAAACTCTTCAAGGCTATTGTAGAGTGGAGTCTTATCCCTAATTGCTTGAATTAGCTGACTTCGGAGGCCTTTTCATCTCTGAGATGCTTGGCTTTGTGATTTGACTAAAAGAGAAACTTCCTTATCTATTAACTCATTCTGAACTCTTCTCTTCTTCATATTCCCTTGAAGTAAACAGCATCATCTCTAATGCTTCTTAGGATCTTAGCTTACTCTTATGGCACAGAAGAGCAAAAGACTCTTTCATCCAAATGTGTAATGATTTAGGTTGTACACTAAGGTTTATAATACTTAATTCAGATATTTAATCACTTACAGCAACCCAGGGATCATAAAAGTCAGAAGCATTGTCAAGATAAGAGTGGTGGCCAGGTATAAATGGATGGAAGACCATTCTGAGAGTCAGGGAGATCTGTTCAAGTCCAGCACACACTCTCTGTGTTGAGCCTGGACAAGTTACTCTCCTAGTCTGTATTCTACAAAACTCTCGAAGGCTATAAATTTCAGGGATAAACTTTAACAGCACTGGAGGAAATTTTTACACTAGATCTACAGGTTTAAATTTTAAAAATGTGACAATATATGCATTGTCTGACCATCAAAATACACTTCCTCTATTTTGCTTTGGTTTTCAGCTATATAGAAGTCACCTTTGATTGTCACCTATTCATCACTGAGCTGGGTACTATTTAGATGACAGAATTGAAGTTGAATTGGTATAAATATGTATGTGTATATATATATTTGAATATTTATCTTCTGCCTTAGAATCAATACTAAGTATTAATTTTCCAAGGCAAAAGAGCAGTAAGGGCTAGGCAATGGGGAGTGAAGTGGCTTGGCCAGGATCTCACAGCTAGAAAGTGCCTGCAGCCAGATTTGAACCTAGACCTCTCATCTCTGATCCTGGCTCCACTGAGCCTTGATGAATATTTGCCAATATTTTAACTATGTACAAAATAATATTAACAAAATGTGTATAACCTTTGGCTACTGCCATTGTTTGGTATATGCCCCACAGATCTGAAAGAAAGATCCATATACACAAAAAATATTTATAGCAACACTTTTATGGTAGCAAAATGAGTGCCCATCAATTGGGAGATTGTTGAACAAATTAAGGTGAATGAATATAATAGAATGCTCATTTGCCAATATCCATATTTGTATAGGCTCACAATTTCGGAATTGGAAGATGGCTTAGGGTTTCTTTAGATTCTTCCTCACTCATGATAAAAGAAGAAAAACTTAATTCCAAAAGGTTAAATGATTGGCTAAGGTCACACAGCTAATGAGATTTTCTGAAAAAGATACCTGTCAGGTTTTGTGTTGAAGATTAGCATATTGTAAAAAATATTCCTCTGTAGGTGAGATGTGCTTTCTGTTCTCTACCATATGTAGAGCACATGTCTTCCACAGCATGCTTCATAGAAGCCAGTTTCTAGAAATTTCCATTAGTGCAGAGATAATGAGTTCAATGAAGAAGAGATAATGAATTCACTCTGCATATGGCTTAAGCACCACTCAGTCTCATTTGATTCTCTGGGAAATTTTCCATGAAAAAAAATTCCTTTTTTAACTCCGTGCATTAGAGACATTCCATCCAAATAATTTAAGGGGCAAAGTCTCCATAGTGATGTTGTTGCCAGATGCCTTGGTGAACGGAAGGAACTGTGAAGTAACTAGATAAATGGCAACAGGTACAGAGACCTAACCATGGAGGACTTGGATATTTGTGCAGATAATATTGTTATGGTGTAGTCAGGGGTGGGGAAGTGTGACCTCAACTCTGGGAAAACTTCATATACTCAACTAAAGTAACAACCTCCAAATTGTTGGCATGACATAGAATTCTAAGTATTGTTTTTCCAGAGGCAACTGGGGTTGTAAAAAGAACAGCCTAGATTTGGAACCAGAGGACTCTTTTCATATCCTGACTCTCTTATTTACTATCTTTGTGTGATTGTGGGCAAGTTACTACCCATCTCTGGGTTTGTTTCTTCATCTCTAAAATGAGTCAGGGTTGGATTAGGTGATTTCTAAAGTCCTTTTCAACTCTTAAGTCCTCTGATTAGATACCATATTTCTCTAATTCTTCCTACTGCCATCCTGTTGGACATATTTTTAAAAGAGGTCATGGAAAAATAATAATTATAAAAGAGGTCCTAGGATCTCAGTGTTTTAAGGTACCTCAGGGCATACCTAAAGCAACCAGTGCCTGAATAGACAAGACTATATCCATCTTTTCCTTAAAGTCCCCAAGTAAGTAAGAGTCAAACAACCTGAGGGAGGCCATTCTACTTCGCAGTGGCTCCAATTGTTATAAAGTTTTTCCTTAAATCAAGACATAACTGCCTCTTTTTTTCAGTCTACATATTGTTCTAAGTTCTGTCCTCTAAGACCAAGAAGAACAACCCTAACCTCTGGTGTATAGAATCCATCATATCTGAAACTCTTTAATCTTCTCCAGTCATTTAAAATATTCTACATATGTCATGAAATCAAGGACCAACACCATCTTGGTCATCTTCCTCTGGATTGATCAATGCCTTTCCTAAATTATTGCACCTAGAGCTGAAGTACAATACTCTAGGTTAGAATAGGATGATAAAATCACTTACCTAGTCCTGAACACTTCAATTCTCTTCCTGCAAAGTGAGATTGCATTAGCCATCTTGAATACCATACTGCACTCGACTCATTGAGCTCACCATCTACTGTGACCCCCAGAATTTTTTCAGAGGATCTTCTATCTAGCCATGCCTCCCTATTTTGTACTTGTGATGTTGATTTCTTGAACACAACTATAAAATGTTACATTGTTCCCTATTAAATTTCATCTTATTGTTTAGCCCAATATTCCAGCCCATCAGGATTTTCATATATCTTGACATTGTTACCCAGGATGTTACCTATCTCTTCCAGATCTATGATATCTGAAAATTGGATATGTATTCTATCTATGCCTTTATCCAAATTAATGATAACAATTGTTAAATACCCAAGCTACACTACACTGTTTGAGTTGATATTGAATAATTAAAACCTAACCTTTGGTTTTGGCCATTCAACTAATTTTAAATCCAATTTACTATACTATTATTTAGGCAATTTCTTTCTCTCTTTTTAGAAATTCTTACTTCTGTCTTAGTAATAGCTTTAAGGCAGAAGGGTAAGGTCTAGGCAAATGGGGTTAAGTGACTTGCCCAGTGTTACACAGCTGGGAAGTGTCTTGAAGCCAGATTTGAACCCAGTTTCTCCCATCTCCAGACCTGGTGATCTATTCATTGGTTCCCCTAGCTACCCCTAACCCATATCTCTTCAATTGATTTTCAAATGTTTTCTGGTTTTAATCACAGATTTAACAATCATGAACATTTATATCATAATCAGAATAAAGAGGAATGCATATGAAACCATGAATATCTATTATAGTAAACTTGCTTTTAAATTTAACATAATTACATCAATACCACTGACCCCTTTGTGTGTGCTCCTCCACTCTTCGTTACATTTTAAAATGTTTCCTTGATAACTCTTTAAAATTTTTTTTACATTACTATCACCACCTGCTCACTGTCTTCAACAACTCTTCCTCCTTAAATGAAAAGCTTCCCCTCATAACAAACAAATATTGGCAAGCAAAAATTTAGTCTTGACTGAAAATGTATATCTCATGTTTTCTTTCTTGTCCATCTCACCTCTCTGCCAAAAGATGGGAAGGATTTTTCATTATCAGATTCCTAATTTGTTCATGGCATTGATATAGCCTTTAAAAGGTGATTTTCTCTGGATTGTTTTAATTATTCTATAAATCATTCTCCTTGGTTTTCTTCATTTCACTCTGAATCAGTTCATATAAGTCTTCCCAAGAGAGAGCCAGTAGTTTTTGTCAATGAGTTTCTTGTCCATAGATTTGTTGAACACTACTAGATCCAGAATCTTGTGTATTTATTCTCTTCCATTGATCAACTTTTCCTTTTTTTACCTAGTGACAAAGAGTTTTGATGATTAATAAGTTCAGTATAATTTGAGCTTTGGTGTGGCAAGATCTCCTCCCTTGCCACTTTTTTCAACATTTCTCTTGAGATTTCAATCTTTTGATCTTCCAGATGAACTCCAATAATATTTTTTGAATGACGTAAAATAATTCTTTGTTATTTGATTGATTTGGCACAGAAAATGTAAATTAATTTGGGGAATATTGTTATTTTTATTATATTCACATGGCCCAATCATGAATAATTGAATCTTTCTAATTATTTAAAGCTTCTTTTACTTTTGTAAAGAATGTTTTGTATTGATATAATTCCCTTAAATGACTTCATAAGTGTACTGTCAGATATTTCATATATTATTTAGTTATTCTTTACTGGGTCTTGTTGCTATTATATAAAGTGGTTGGTGATTTTTCTGAGTTTTGACTAAAAACCAAACTGCTACTATATTAAAGTTATTATTTTTTCAATTAATTATTCATTGAATCTTGGGGGCTCTCTAAGTAAGCCATCATATAATCTACAAAAATCAATTTTTATTTCTTCATTTGTCATGCTTCCTGGAATATCTCATATGCTACCCTTTTCCTTAGCAAGAGATTTTATTAAATGTTTTGCTAAAATCTAGGTAAAATCATAACTATTGCATTACTCTGATATACTAATTTAGAAACCTGCTCAATAAAGGAAATGAAGTTGATCAGCCAAGTCCTGTTTATGATGAAGCCATACTGGCCTCTTTCTAATCAGTTTCCTTTCCAAGATGTTCACTACACATCCCCTTTATAGTGTGTTCCACAGGCATGGTGTCATAGAATTCACTTTTTATTTTGTAAAAGTATTGTTTACTTGTTTATCCTTTATAATTGACATTTCTTTGTGGAAATTAAAAAATGAAAAGGATATCTTAATTTCCCAAAGGCAAGGGAATTTCCATTTCTTTTTCCTTTCTGCCACTTTCCTCCTACCTTCCTGGACAGCCTTCACAGGGAAAAGAGAATCTCTCTATCTTAAATATGAATGCCTAATTTCTTGGCTTCCCCTGGGCTGAGACTGGGTGACTTCTATCTAATGAATAGTGTGTGTGTGTGTGTGTGTGTGTGTGTGTGTGTGTGTGTGCGCGTGCACCTGGCTTTGCCTTTAGCTTGGGGAGAGCTGCTTTATCGCTAAAGTACGAATGAGCTTACAATAGGAAGCATTTGATCTTGAAGTTGAATCAAGAGTCTAAGACCAGGCTTAGCTTAGCCTGTGGGTTTTTAAATCTATTTTGGAAGATTTTTCTATTTGAAGATTGAAAAATTAGCTTTGACTTCCTTTGAATTTCATCTTTTCTCCCCTTGATTCCTATTCTTTCACAGGAGTTCAGTTTAACTGAGCTGGCCTTCCAAACCACCTCTTAAGGATGTGTCAGTCTGAGGCTTTCTATGGCTTCTTTTGAATTCTAAAACCACTTGATAAGATACCCCGGCTGTATCTCTCTTCTGGAGCTGATGAGGTGGCTTTCATCTCCGACTGATAAAGCTCTATGTTTATCTAGCATTGGTCATACTAAAGTCATCCAGGCAATTCCATATGGAGCCTTTCACCCAGAGTGATTGCCCCTGTCCTTGTCCTCTGCTTTCATTCACAAGGAATTTAAGAAATGAAATGCAGAATTCTGGGACAAAATGATAAAGAAATATTTCTAGATCTGGGGACCTGTGGAATGAACAGGTTTTTCAGATGTCATTCCACCTTCATTTTATTTTATTTTATTTTACCAGAAACCCTTCGGTTCTCTGATACAGTCTCATCTGGGTGAAATCACAGTTATTCCCTCCCACCTGATGGATAATTTCCTGCATTTCACATGGAAGGCAATCTGGTAAACACTACTTCCTTTCTACCCAGCCAAAATGTTTCATAATTCTCCAGTCACTTTATCCAGCTCAGAAGCAGCAGTCTCTGCTTTTTGCTATGCTAATATTTTGGTAGGACTTTCCTAGCAAGGATATGACTCAGAAGTCTTTCAGAGTGTTTCCTTTGGTTCTGTTTTCTCTTGTGTTTCTATGTGGAAGCGCTTAACCTCCTGGGGGGCTGTTTAGCCTTTTGGGAACTCTCATCTTGAGCTCTGTCCTGGAGGTCTGAAGGTTTAGGTCTAAGTCTACACAGAGATTTTTTGGAAGATGTAAGGAGTGATGCTTTTCCTGCCCAACTGTTTATAACATGACCTTAGAGAGATATGGTGAGGTAAGATGAGCAAGTTTGTAGAATCACCGAACCACAGAACTGACAAATTTCAGAGCTAGATGCCATCATAGCTAAGACTGGCTAGTCTAACAAGAAGTTTGGCTATATGGCAAGTTAGTGGTAAAGATCAGATCAGATCAGGACAGCTAGGTAGCACAGTGGATAGAGCACCAACTTTAGAGTCAGGAAGACCTGGGTTCCAATATGGTCTCAGACATTGCCTAGCTATGTGACCCTGGGCAAGTCACTTACCCCCAGTTGACTAGCCATTACTACTCTTCTGCCTTGGAATTTATACTAAGGCAGAAAGTAGGGTTTTTTTTTTGGTTGTTGTTGTTAAAAAAAAAAAAGAAGAAGAAGAAGAGGTGAGACCAGAACATGTACCCTCTCCCTAAGGCAAGCCCAAAAAAGAAAAAAAATTATTCTTTTAATGGAGAAACCACATAAATGTTAAGCAATTTAGACAATGATGGAATTAATTTCTTCAGTCAGTTTCCTAAATGGAATGGCATTTTCTCATGGAAAAAGTTCAGTTGGAGACTATTTTAGGGTCCCCTTCACCATCAGAGAGGTGTAGAATCCTTGATTCTAAGTGTAAAGAAAAATGCTGTTCCACTTGAGTTAAAATTAAATGGCATTTTGCTAGAGGGGACAGTAAAGACAAAATTCCCTAGATAAAAAATTCTGGGTCAGGGCAAACTTTTAAAGGTTCTATTGCTAAATCTTGGCTTTGTTCTTCTCTGCCATCATCTGAAAGGCTCTGAGCATTTAGAGCTAGAGCTAAAGCCAGATCCTAGTGGAGATGCTCATCCTCTGGAAGGAGAGAAAGGAGGAAATCTTTAAAATGCAAGTGTAAAAGATGTTGTCTCCCCCCAAAGGAAGGCTTGTGAGTCATTTTGAGGGCTTAAATGTCAAGTAGAGCCTCAAGGCTTAGACAAGGGCCTCCGACTAATGAAGAATGAAGAGTTATTCAGCACTGAAATGAGACTTTCTCTGATTATCAAGAGAATGCTAATTTACTCAGCTCATGTGTTAAAAGACATGGTCTAAGAGCTGTCAGAAGACAAGAAACAGACTTTTTGAAAACTTCCTTGTGAACCTTAGGAAGCAGCGCTAGAGGGATGAATCTAAGATTCAATTCTATACATATTTATTAAATACCTACTGCATACAAAGTACTGTGTTCAGAGCTGTCTATAAAAAGACAGAAGTGAAAAACAATCTCTGCCCTCAAGGAATTTACCTTTTACTGTATGCTATATCATGTAATTTTCTTGCTATGGGTGAGTTGTTCTAGTCTTGTCTGATTCTTTGTGACCCTATTTTCCTGGCAAAGGCACTGGAGTGGTTGGTCATTTCCTTCTTCAGATCATTTTGTAGATGAGGAAACTGAGGCAGGCAAGGTTAAGTGACTTGCCCAAGGTCACATAGCCTATGTCTAAGGCTGTATTTGAGCTCAGGTCTTCTCAGATCCAGGCCTAACACTCTATTCACTGAGCCACCTATATATGGAAAACTATTCCACCAGGATCTCATTTATAGTATAAGTTATCATTCAAAATAAATTTATACTTAGAGTACATTCGTTATATTATTATTTAGAATAAATTAATATTTCCATTCACTTTAAATCCAGGATTCTTAATCCCCCCTCTGAACCTTTTTCTACCCCTCAGTCATTTTCACTGAAGAAGCAGGAGGTCAGGGACTCATATTTATCCCTGTCTCATGGATTGCTATAGCCAAATAATTCATCACTAAATGTCTAACCCACTGATGATAAGTCTCTCTGTGCTTAGGCTAAACTGGTCTGCAGCAAGCACACTGGGAATCCCTTGAACCATACTCAGCATGGTCCTCACAGAACCTGCCAAAGTTTGCCCTTCATGCATCTAGTCTTTTGTTCCCACTTTCTTCCTTCCTTCCTTCCTTCCTTCCTTCCTTCCTTCTCTTCCTCCTCCTTCCTCCCTCTCTCCTTTTCTCCCTCCTTTCCTTCTCTCCCTCTTTCCCTCCCTCCTCCCTTCCCTCCCTCCTCTCTTTCTTCTTTCCTTCCTCCTTCCCTTTGTCCCTTTCTCTGTCTTTCTCTGTCTCTCTGTCTGTCTGTCTTTCTCTCAAAAAAACACCACATTACTTTGTGTCTTAATATCAGTTCTGAGATAGAAGAGTGACAAGTGCTAGCTAATCAAGGTTAAGGAACTTGCCCAGGGTCACACAGCTAGGAAGTAGCTGAGGCCATATTTGAACCCTGATCCTTACTCCAGGCTTAGCTCTCTATTGACTATGCTACCTAACTGCCCTTCAGTCATTCAGATCTCACTCAGCCTTCAGTGGGCAAGGCTGCTCCTTACAACTTGGGCAACTCACAGTACCTCCATGGGATGAGATGACCTCCAATATACCTTTCAGCTCTAAATCCTGGGCTCCTTTTGTCAGTCATGTAAAAGACAGCACTAGCCCTTGTAATGTAGAAGCCCTTCATGGGCTTGAGTAGGACAGTTGGAATTCCTGAAAGATGCTATGCCAAAAGAGTCACAGTGAGGAGACGAGGCAGAAATAGAAGCCAGGCCACCAGTCTGAGGGACAAAGCCAACTCTCAGGGAAGCCGTGAAGTTATCCTTTTTTCTCTTACTGTTACCTTTTCCATTTCCACCCCCCCCACACACACACACCATACAGTGCTCTCTATACCACTTTTTCACCAGCACATACCAGAGTCAAAGCCACTTCTACCCATCTCATAGATATCGAGTCTATTTTAGGGTGAACCTGGACCACCCAACCCAAACTGCCTCTCTGGTTTTGCCCTAGAGAAGAAATAGCTTTCTTTATCTGGATTAAAACCTTTTCCTCTTGGTCTTTTTTTTATCAGGACCTTTTCTGGCTATACAGAATACCTGATGCTTCTCAAAAGTAGTTTTTTATGATTAGGAAAGACAATGAATCCTCTTACATTCCCGTGGAGGATCTTCTGTCCCAGTCAACACTTGGCCTGTCAAAAACAACCACTTTGGTTTCCCATTTTTGAAAGTCCTATTAGACCTAGGGCCCTATCTGAGTTTACTTCTTACTAAGTGGCTTTTGTCTTTGGTATGCGCTGCTGAAGACATGGGCTAAGGGACATTATCCATGTTAGGTGATATATGATGAGGAAAAGGAGTAGGCTGACTCCGCTTCTTCCAGCGTAGTGAAGAACTTACAGTGCACAGAGAAATAGACATTTTCCTACCTAGCCAATAAAGGAATTTGTTTTGTTAAATAGACTATGCATTCTTGTGTTGAGAGTTTTGTTTTTGCAGGGTTTTGTTTTGTTATGGATGTTAAATAAGGGTGAGTGGTGGGAGGAACAGATGATAATTGTACATAAAAATTTTTAGGCATTTTAAATAAATTAATCTTGAAAAAAGAATTATTTTTCAAATTAATTTTAAAGATAAAAAGGTTCTGTAGTGTGATTTGTAACATGTGCTAACCACTGTGCTAAGCTTTTTACTAATATTATCTCTTTTTAAAAAAATTTTTTTTATTTTAAACCCTTAACTTCTGTGTATTGACTTATAGGTGGAAGTGTGTTAAGGGTAGGCAATGGGGTCAAGTGACTTGCCCAGAGTCACACAGCTGGGAAGTGTCTGAGGCCGGATTTGAACCCAGGACCTCCCATCTCTAGGCCTGGCTCTCAATCCACTAAGCTACCCAGCTGCCCCTAATATTATCTCTTTTGACCCTCACAACAATACTGGGAGTTAGGTGCTATTATTAACATTTGAGGAAACTAGGGCAGATGGAAATTAGGTGACTTCCCCAAAGTTACACAATTAATTAATTTCTGAGGTTGGATATGAATTCAGGTCTTCACAACTCCAGGACTAACATACTATCCACTATGCCACCTAGCTGCCAACAGGGTAGGACACCTACCAGAGCTTGAGCTCTTCTAGCCTAGCGTTTGAAATTTGCAGGTCATCCTCATGCCATCAGAGTGAATAATGCTGCCAGGCATCTCCACCTGGATGTCACATGTGCTTCTCATGCTCAACATATCCAAAAAGGAATTCATCTCAGTCTTCTCCTTCCCCATACCCATTTCTTCTTCAAACTTTCCTTAACCAAAAGTTAAGGTCCCACCACCTGGTTCACATTCCCTGACCCTTCTGCTCTACCTTCCATACCCAACTAGTCACCAAGCTTTATTGATGCTACTTCCATAAGCCCTCTCCCATCTGCCCCTTTCCACCCACATGGCCACTCTAGTTTAGCCCCTCAGTGCTTTTACCTGGACTATTTCAGGAATTGATCTCCTTCTCTAAGCCCTCCTCCATATAGCTGCCCACTAAACTTCCTAACACACAAGATACATGTAGGAAGAGGTCTAATTTCTGCTATGCAATTACTCCTAAATCTTAAGTCCCTAAAACTTTGGAATACACGGGGTACGTGTTCTTGGAGCAAGCATTCGTCCAGAAGCTGTATGGCCACCGTTCAGGGTCAAGACACTTGGCTAAGGCCTCCCAAAAGGTGAGCACAAGTGAGATTCTTTTATATAAATGAGTGGTACGAATCAGCAAAAGTACACTGATCCTTTCACAGATCCTTTATTGGAGTCCAGCACCATAGCAGATGTAAACATTCTCCTGCAGCAGGAACTAGAACCTCTAACATGAGATCATAGAGTCAGAGCTGGAAGGGGCCTCTGAGGTCATCAAGTCCAATCCCCTTATTTTACAAATGACAAAACTGAGGCATGGAGAAGTTAGATGACTTGCCCAGGATTGCATAAGTATCTGAAATAGGATATAAAACTAGATCTTCCTGATTCTAAATCGAGTGCCGTATCCTCAATACCAGGCTGCTTCTCAACACCTCCCACCTTCTAGAGGAAGCCTTTCCCAAACTCTCTTATTGCTCCTTCCTTCTCTTTGCTCATTACTTCCTATTTATCCTGTATATAGTTTGCTTATACATAGTTGTCAATGTTGTCTCCCCCATTTGATTGTGACATGTTCCTCAAGGGCAAGGACTGTCTTTAGTAGCTGGCATATAGTAGGTGCTCATTAACTGATTTTTTTTTTTAACGTAAGTATTGGAAGGTACAAAAGACATGGCACACAAACAATTCAACGCTTCAGGACAGGGCAGCTTCTATGGCCAGTGTGGGCTAGGACAGCTACAATATGCTGTTGACATGGGTGAAGGGAAAGGGGATCACATAGAAGAGACGGATCAGTGCAAATCCTTTACCACTAGAGAAAAAGCAACTCAGAATGCAAGGGCTCCTAATGGAAGTCTTTACAAAGAGATTCATTCATTCCAAGAACATTTATCAACTGCCAGTAGGTGGTGACTATATGCCAGTGACTGTTCTAGGCAGGGGGAGACTTAAATAAGAGAAGGTTCCCTGTTCTGGAGGAAAGTACAATGTAGCCATGATATTAAAATGTATATAAGTAATTATGCCACAAAATAAAATGTGGAAAGTGCATAAAGAAAGAAAATAGCAATTGAAAGCTCATTTTTTATCATAGGATAAGCTCATAGATATAGGGCTTGAAGAAACCTTAGAGGTCATCTAGTCTTATACCTTTATTTTATAGATTTGGAAACTGAGACCTAGAGAGAAAGTGATTTGCCCAAATTAACATGATTTGAACCCATGCCTTCCAACTCCAAATCCAACGCTCATTCTTTACACTATATCATGCTGAGAAAGAGACAGAGAGAGAGAACACAAAGAGTCTCCGAGAAAGACATAGAAAGGGAATCACATTGATTTGGGAGGTAAAATACCTTGTATCTATTGAAGAGAATTAGCTGATCACATGGACCCCCAATTGGAAAGCAAATAGATTACTTATAACTCTGCTGCAGAATTGCTGGACTTCTTTCCTTGGGTAATACTAGAGATTAACCTGGATCAGTAAAAGTGAATGAGGTCAGGGCAACATTCCAACATTTTCCCTTCCAATATATGGTGTTTTTAGTGACTCTAACAGGATAAGTTCACATGCTCAGAGCCGGTATAGTGCATAGTGCACAGGTATAATATCTATCAGGTTCTGGAAGCCATCCCCTGCATCACCCACTACTCCTCCAAACATCTCATATACCACTGAGTCTGGAAATCCACAACTAGTCATTTGTTCCTTTGAATCATGCCTTTTATCTTCTATGAAGATCATTGAAATTAAGGTTAGAAGACCAGGGTTCAATAATCCCATTTCTGACATATATTACCTTTTCATCCTTGGGAAATTATTGAACCTCTCTGGGTCTCAATTTCTTCATCTGTCAAATGAAAGAGTTGGTTTAGATGGTCTTCAAGGCCCCTTCCTATTTATGATCTAATGAAATTCAAACAATGATTTCAAAAGAAAAAATGCAAAATGCCAATGATTATATGAAAAATGCTTTGTCAATAAAATAAAATAAATACAAATTAAAATAATGTTAAGATTTCATAGGAAATTGGAAAAAATTATAAAAAGATTGCCAATGCTGATGGGGCTACAGGTACAGCAATATAGTGTTGTTGGAACAATGAATTAGTAGAAAACATTCCAAAAATCAATTTGGTATTATGAGAGAAGGGTTACTAAGGCTCAGAAATCCTAATGTTGGGCAGATAGCTCAAGGTCAAAGATGGAAAAAATTACATCAAAGTATTCACAGGAGCACTTTGATGGTAACAAAAAAATGGTAACAGAGTTGATGCCTACTGATTGGAGAATGGTAGAATAAATCATAGTACAGTAATGTAATATATTATTTCATTGCAAAAAAAATAACTATGAGGAATAAGAGAAACATGGGAAGATTTGAAGGAACCAATGCTCCTTTTGAAATATAATTCTCCTTCTGACTGAAGAACAGAGATTCGAGAATATAATATACCTAATGTTTACAATAATAAAAAGACAAACTAAACCAAAAGACAACAGAGATCTAGATTTTCTACAATGTCCAACCATAGTTCAGAAAACTGATGATAAAACACATTTCTCACTTTTTAGAAGAGATGATGTAGATAATGGGTGTAGCCTAGGGACTGTGTAGTTTGTTTTTATTTTTGTTGTTTTTATAAGTACGCACAAGATACACCAACAAAACATTAATCAATAAATAAATAGAATGATAATTATCCCTGGAAAGGGGAATAACATTCATTTACAAACTAGCAAAAATCCTTCCATTCATTTATTCATTAAACAGAGCCTTAGATTGAGATTCAGGAAATAGTAGCTTTAATTCCTCTACAAACTAGTTGTATTATTGGTGGCAAACTACTGTACGTCTTCAGGCCTCAGTTTCCTTATGTGTCAGTCGATGATGGGATCAGATGACTTCTAAGTTTCCTTCCTGGCCACTAAAGTCCTACTCAGATATATTATCCTTTTGAATAATAGTAATATAATAGCAAGCACTTTGAGGCTTGCAAAGTACTTTACATTTGTTTACATATGTCATCTCATTTTTAAGTTTGTATTTTACTATTAGCTTAATCGTCAACAAACACAAACATTGTAATATATGAAGAACAAAAAAGAGGATTTTATAGGAACCTATGAACTTCTGTTACAAACCATTTGTTTTTTAAAGTGTCTATTAAATTTTAAAAAGTGGCAAAAAAAATTGCCATTTGTTTCTGACCTTTTCTGAATTCTTTTTTCCCTTGCTCCCCATCCCTTGTTTTGTTATGTTCTTTTCTTTTGCTTCTTTATCACTATCTAACTCACACCTCCTTCCCAAGACTCCTTCCAAATAAATATAATTAAAGCAAGTCAAATCAGCACCCGTAGCCCTGGGTTCTTGAAGGCTATGAGAGGAGGATAACACTTTGGTGAGTACTATCAGGTTGGATAGATGTCAGACCCAGTTATGGGCTATGCCCATTCAAGGACCAACCTAACTACTTATTACCAGACTGACCATGGAGTGATCAATTTTTTTTGTCCACAGAAAGCTGGAAAATCTGTCTCCTAGTGCTTGGAAGGGTTTTGACCTACCTTGGTGGAAGGAGCAATGATGAACTAATGGATGTTTGAAATATTGAAGTACAAGGTTTATTCCAGCTGAAGGATGATGTGACAAGAGTCACTTGAATCAAATATTTACAGATCACTTAGTATGGGCTACATGCTGTGGGGGACATAAAGATAAATCAGAGCTTCTAAAATTTGACTATGGCAGAAGAAGGCCAGAACAATGTATGAATACTGGATGAGGTGCATATGAGAAGGGGTGTGTGTGTGTGTGTGTGTGTGTGTGTGTGTGTGTGTGTGTGTGTGTGTGTGACTGTGTATGTGTGTGTGTGCTAAATGGGGAATAGAGGTATTGGAAAGTGAGTAAAGGGAAGAGAAAGAACAGGGTATGCTATAGAAAATACAACCGCTCCCTTAATAATTTTGTTGTAGGCCATTCCTATCCTCAATATGCCTTTTTTTCTTAACCTTTTTGAGATTAGACATCCTGGAGCCTCCAGTTAAGTACATGATACTTTTAAAGCTGACTCTGGTAGAAGTTAAATCCATCCCCGTATTTCTAAACAACTTGGAACAGTAACATCTTCCACATGTCAGACCAGTAGCTGTGATTTAATGCCTGTTCCTCTCCTGGGAAGAGAGTGTCCAGGGCTCACAACATCCAGGAACTAGAAAGAGCTGAGATGGGCTGTCAGTGGCGATTTAAGATTTAATTGGTTAAGTGGATGTTTTTTAGTTAGCCCTGGCAGCATATTGAAAATTCTCTCTGTAGGTTTTAAAAGAAGTCCAGAGTTCAGTTAAAACAATAGGATGTATGTTGGATAAAGAGATGGATAGATAGACAGAACTGAGTAGAGAGTATATGGAACTAAGGGCCATTTAAAATTTTTTTCAGTTAATATCTTCCATAAAATCATACCACAGTGCCATTTTGATTTATAGCTAATCCCTACTTGGTTAAGCATCTTATCTATCCATTAGTTTATGAGTGTAAATGCCTATTTTCCTACTTCTTTGCCTCCAGCTATGACTTTGGGGAAAGTATTGTATCTTTCATCACTTAAGTTTTCTTGGCTATAAAATGGGAGAGTTAGAACAGATAGTCTCTTAGGCAGCTTCTATGATTAAAGTCCTATGATTTCAGGAAAGATCATAATTTCTTTTTTGGTCTAATGCAGGATTGTAACCTTTTTCTGTGTCATGGCCTCCTTTGTCAATCTGGTGAAGCCAATGGACCTCTTCTCAGAAGAGTGTTTTAAATTTTATAAAATATAATGCCAACTATATTGAAGAAGATGTAATTTTCCTTTCCATCTAAGTTTATGAATCCTCTGACATATACCCACATACTAAAGAACCCTCTCCCCACCCCTCCAAATTAAGAACATCTGGCCTAAAGTCTCCTCACCAAACCCTTGGCACTTAGCCTCCAACTCTCACTTCTTACATATCCATCTGTCTATCTGTTTCTCCTGTCTCCATGAAAGAAACTCAAATGGAGGAATTGGAGCCCTAGATGGTGTGGAGTGTATGGTACCTCATATACTATGGCTGCTTGTGACTAATGGAAGCTCTTGAGGTCTTGTGAAGTGATAAACACCAGCTGTAGCACTCCTCATAGTCTAAATTAATAATGGAGCGTGCATTTGTCACGAAGGCAAACACATGTCTGCACAATCAGAAAATTCAAAAAGATGGCCCCAAGAGCAGCTCTTATCAGTACGGGGAGAGGGCAAAGATAGGGCTTGTCAGTTATCCTGGCAACCATGCCCAGAGGATTCAGTGTATAACCTGCCTCATGGTGTGCTGTGGCTGGCCACAGGACTGTACATAGATGTATCATAAAGGAGAGTCCAAAGCAGAGGTAGAAAGGATTCAGGGATTCTCCTAAACACCGTAGGGACTATCTTTAAGCACACTCCACTTTTTTTTTTTAAATCCTTACTTTTGTCTAAGAATCAATCCTCTGTATTGGTTCCAAGGCAGAATGAGGAAATGAGGCTAGGCAATGGGGGTTAAGTGACTTGCCCAGGGTCAATATCTGAGGCCATATTTGAACCCAGGACCTCCCCTCTCTAGACATGGCTCCCTATCCAGTGAGCCACCTAGCTGCCCCCAGAACCCACTTCTGCCAAATGCTTCTTTTGTATTCACTCATCAGCAACTACTCTCTTGCATTCTTGGTATAGCTCTGTATATGTGTATGCACAGATAGCTTTCAGGAATGGGTTTTTTTTTAACAAAGATAGCAGTGTTTATATATCCAAATGAGTGTTATCCCTGTAAAGAAACCATACAAATGGCGCTGCCCTTGCTCAGACTACTTCTGGAATATCTCCCATGGAAGTGCATTTAGAATCTCTAGTACATTTCAGAAGAGATCTATGAAAATGTAAAAGATGGAGTTGCTATTTGGAAAAACCCAAATGCCATTTAATAAGTCATGAACAGAACTGATGAAGTCTGAGTGCAGATGGAAGCATCATTTTTTCACTCTTTAATTTTCTTGGGTTCTCTTTTTGCAACATGGCTAATATGGAAATATGTTTTGCATGATTTCACATGTATAATTGGTATCACATGTTTGCCTTCTCCATGGGTGGGAGAGAGGCAGGAGTGGGAAGAGAATTCAGAACTCGAAAATTTTTAAAATGAATGTTAGAAATAAATGATGAATTTGTTCTCGAAAAATGAGTTGTAAGCTGAGAGAGTGATGAAACTTGAAAGAACCCTTATGAATGTCATGAATGTGGGAAGGCCTTGAGACAGGGGTCACAACTTTGCAAAGTATTCTGTTAGGCTGCACACGGTTAGCTTAGGGAAGGTTGTCGTGGGTGCGTGACATGCAGAATTGTCGATTTAGACTCTTTCTTTCATAGAGTTCCTCTAGTCCAACTCCTCTATCTCCCAAATGAGAAAACAAGACACCCAGAAAGATCGTGTGACTCTCCCCCATACAAATAGCAAGCATTTATATTATGCTTTAAAGTTTTCAAAATGATTGTGTTATCTTATTTGATCCTCAAAACAAACCTGTAACATAGGAGCGAGTATTATCTCAATTCTGCAGATGGGGAAACTGAGACGAGAAGTTAGTTGACTTGTCCAGAGTCACCCAGCTAGTAAGCGGCTAATGCGGGATTTTGATTCAGGTTTTCCTGAATCTAAGCCTAGAAATCCATTCACAAAGTCCTGTTCCAATGAACCATAATGACAACTAGGTGGTACTGGGCTTTAATGAAGGGAAGGCAAGGGAAAAGAAGGGAAGAAAACAAACATTTATTAAGTGCTTACTATATGCCAGGCACTATGCTAAGTGCTTTACAAATATTGCAAAAAATTACAAAAATACAAATATTATCTAATTTGATTCTCATGACAATCTTATGAGGTAGGTTATTATAGATAATAATCTATGCTTCCTATTTTACAGTTGAGGAAACTGAGATAGATGGAGGTTTCAGGGGCCTCATTTTATAGTTAAGGAAACTGAGACAGACACAGATTTTTTGTGACTTTTCCAGAGTCACATAGTTGATCAGTGTCTGGGTCCAGATTTGCATTCTGGTCTTCCTGACTCCTGTCTCAGTATTCTATGTGTTATATCATCTTACTGCCTCTTAGCTGAATACAGAGTTATTAATCAAAAATAGACTGGCTACTTAATGCCAAATTCTTTGGTTATGGTGGCTCTGGTAGAAGGAATATCTACTAGAATTCCCCCATTTTATAGCCTAGGTTAGTTCTTTTTCTTAAAAGAAATTGGAACTGGAGCAGCTAGGTAGTATAGTGCATAGAGTGCCAGCCTGGGGTCAAGAGGTCCTGGGTTCAAATGTGGCCTTAGACACTTCCTAGCTATGTGACCCTGGGCAAGTCACTTAACCCTATGTGCCAATTCTTGCCCTTCTGTCTTAGAACTGTTACTAAGACAGAAAATAAGTTTTACAAACATATATTAGAGCCATTTTGGAGACTTAATTGGCTCAAGACAGTAAAGGCTTGACCCACTGGCATTACTTCTTAGTTGCCTGACTCCAAAAATCCATGTAGAGTCCCAGTCTCTCTCTCTGGTGCTTGGTTAGAAGTTCATCATGAGCACCACAGAAGAACCAAGCTCTGATGAAGGAACACTCAGTGTATACCGTTACTGAATATCCTCCTGTAATAACTAGGCAAACCCCTTTTTGTTAGCTTTTGAATGACCCGTGAACAGAATCTCATCTCATTTCAGAACTGGACCTTAACTCTTGGCAGGCCGGCGTGAGCCAAGCCCTGTCCCAAATCACATGTTGCAAAACAAAGAAAAATACAGAATGCTCTTCAGTCCTGGGTGGCTCACTTCTACTCCTGAATTGAAAGTGTCAGAGGGACAGAGAAGAGGATATAGTCAAGGGGAAAATGCATTACTCAATTTTTAAATGGTCTATAAATGTTACCAGACATGAACTGAGTTATTGGTTTTCTAAACGTGAGCTCGTTGTTAAGTGAAGGTGAACTAGATCATGGCCAAAGCCTTTCCCAATTCTGTGATTCTCTGCCTCTTCGGAGGGAACACAGCATTAAGTGCTGATTTGCAGATCTGGGCAGCATTTTCAAGGATACCAGCTGTGGAGTTTGTGTTCATCTTTCAGATGGAACCAAAAAATTTATTTATATTCTTAATTTGGCTGCCTGTTTAATGATCACATTGTTCTGGGGTGGGCTTCCAAACTCCCTAAAGAATAGATATAGTCATCTAAATAAATCCAGGGCTTGGTTTCAGTCTTTTTTCAATTAAATGAAGTATTTTCATTTCAATGAATTTTATTATACTTTTTAAAAAGCATTCAAAAAATCAATTTTGTACTTAGTGTACCCTTCAGTGCCATTTTGCTATTGAGAATAGATGAAACTATGTGTGAATACATCAAGTAAATTAAAACTGAGTCCCGTTAATTTAAAGGACATGATTGAGTCTTGAAATTTGGAGTGCAGTAGAAAATAACACTGGCTTTGGTGTCAGAGGACCCAAGGTTTGAGTCCAAATTCTTCTATTTACTTGCTGAATGATGTGGAGCAAGACTCTCTGTGGGCCTCAATTTCTTCTTCTGTAAAATGGAAGTTGAACTAGGTAACTTCCAGGTTTCCATTTAATCCTACAAAATTAATCTTAGGATGGTCCCTTACAAAGATTAATATTAAATTAATATGGGGGAGCTAGGTGGTCAGTGGATTGAGAGTCAGGCCTAGGGAGGTCCTGGGTTCATACCTGGCCCTTGATTCTTCCTAGCTATGTGACCCTGATCAAGTCACTTAACTCCCATTGCCTAGTCCTTACTGTTTTTGTGCCTTGAAACCAATGTACAGTATTGACTCTAAGACAGAAGGTAACAGGTTTAAAAATTACTGAATTAATAATAATCTTAAAGGCTAATCAAAGAGTCTTTTTTGATCAAATCATAATTTAGAAAGATTGTTCAGGGGAAAGGTTGCATACAAGTCCTCAGATGTTAGTATTGGAATATTATTTCTTAACCTTTTGAGTAAACTCAAGTAAGCAAAGCAGAGAGAGAAAAGATTGCTGGACCTGGAATTAGGAGTCTGGGTTTGAATCTGGACTCTGCCTACTTGTTAGCCTGTGTAACCTTGGTTAAGTTATTTCATTTCTCTTGGCTCCTCAACTATAAAAAGGGGTCTGGGGTTTAGCAAAAAATGTCTGCTAAGATTCCTTCCAGCACTAATTTCATGATACATAAAGTGTATCTATCCCTGCCACTCTCTCTCATTACAGTTAGAAATGCAATTATTGAATTATATAAATTTATTGAATTATATTAACACAATTATAATATTTTCACATAAACAAAATTAGATATAAACAATTGGAAAATCATTAATTGCTCCTACATAGACTGAGCTAATATAATAAAAATGACAATCCTGCCTACATTAAGTTACTTATTTAGTGCCATACCTATCAAACTAGCAAAGAACTATTTTATGGAACTAGAAAAAATTATAACAAAATTCACCTGGCAGAACAAAAGGTCAAGAATATCAAGGAAATTAATTTAAAAATGTGAAAGATGGTGGCCTAGCGTTATCAGATCTTAACCTGTGCTATCAAGCAGTAATCATCAAAACAATCTGACATTGGCTAAGAAATAGAAGGGTGGATCAATGGAATAGACTAGGAGTAAATGACCTCAGCAATCTAGTGTTTGATAAACCCAAAGATCCCAGCTTTTAGAATAAGAACTCACTATTTGACAAAAACTGCAATTGGAAAATAGTGTGACTAAAATTAGGTTTAGACCAATATCTCCCATCCTATACCAAGATATATGGTTATATGGATATATGATTTAAACATAAGTGATATTATAAGTAAATTAAGGAAACAGAATAATTTACCCATCAGATCTATGGAGAAGGGAAAAATTTATGACCACCCAAGAGATAGGGATTATAAGATGTAAAATGAATGATTTTGATTATATTAAAAAGGTTTTGTACAAACAAAGCCAATGCAACCAAGATTAGAAGAGAAGCAACAAACTGGGAAAAAAATTTATAACAAATTTCTCTGTTAAATGTCTCATTTCTCAAATATATAAAGAGCTAAGTCAAATTTATAAGAAAGTCATTCCCCAATTGAGAAATGGTCAAAGGATATTGTGGAGATCTCTTTATCATCTCTGATAATCTGATGACAGTTTAGTTGATAAGGAAATAAGGACAGGACAAGGGAAATGTCTTTTACTTCATGCTCCAGCTCTGGCTCCAGGAGCATGGAGTTTTTTATATATATTTCAAGACTCATTTCACACAAAGGAACCCCCCCAAAACTTTGCAGATGCACAGAAGTTACAAATTATGTCACATCAAAACACAAAACATTGGCTTTAGAATAGACCAAGGCCAAGGCTGAATTTTAACTAGGTTCTTATCAGAAAGCCAAGTTGGGGAGTATCTTGGCCTTAGCTATAACAGGCAGCAGCATTCCTTGCTGTGTTAACAGTATTAACCCTTTAAATTCAGGTTTGATAGGAACTTAAAGCTTTTCAGTAAGGCCATAATACTTTTCAAGAAGAAATCACAAGATCACAAAAGGGGTCAAAAGAGGAGTCTCAGATTTTTATCTATTCTCTTATTGACTTCCCACAGGATATGAATAAGCAGTTTTCAGATGAAGAAATCAAAGCTTTAAATAATCATATGAAAAAATGTTCTAAACCCCTCTTGATTAGAGAAATTCAAATTAAAACAACTCTGAGGTACCACCTTAGACCTATCAGATTGGCCAATATGACAGTAAAGGAAAATGCTAAATGTTAGAGGGGACATGGAAAAATTGGGACACTAATGCATTGCTGGTGGAGTTGTGAATTAATTTGACCATTCTGGAGGGCAATTTGGAAATATGCCCAAAGGGTTATAAAAGAATGCATAACTTTTGATCCAGCAATATCACTACTCAGTCTGTATCTGAAGGAAATAAAAAATAAAATGGGAAAGAACCTATTTGTATGAAAAAAAATACTTATAGCTGCTTTTTTTGTGGTGGCAAAGAACTGGAAAAGAAATGGATGTCCCTCAATAGGGGTATAGCTGAACAAACAATCAAAAATTGTGGTATATGATGGTGATGGAATACAATTGTGCTGTAAGGAATGATGACCAGGATGAATTCAGAAAGAGCTGGAAAGACCTATGTGATCTAATGCAGAGTGAAATGGGCAGAACCAGGAGAACATTATACATAGTTACTCCAATA
Organism: Gracilinanus agilis; assembly: GCF_016433145.1. Taxonomy (NCBI): domain Eukaryota; kingdom Metazoa; phylum Chordata; class Mammalia; order Didelphimorphia; family Didelphidae; genus Gracilinanus; species Gracilinanus agilis. The sequence goes on from NC_058135.1 coordinate 164,413,656, forward strand.
TTATGGAACGATCAAATGTGATAGACTTTGCTAGTAACAGCAATACAATGATCCAGGACAGTTCTGAGGACTTAAGAAAAAGAATACTCTCCACCTCCAGAGAAAGAACTGTTGGAGTAGAAATGCAGATGAAAACATAGGATTCATCCCTTGTTTATTTGGTTGTATGACTTGTTTTTTTGGCTTTTTAAGATTATTCACCTAAAAAAATTAGTAATATAGAAATGTGTTTTGAGTGATAATACATGTATAACCCAGAGTGAATTGTTTGTCATCTGGGGGGGGGGGGTAGGAGGGAAGAAGGGAGATAACATGAATCATGTAACTTTGGGAAACTTAGATGGAAATTTATTAAAATAAAATAAAGAAAAATATTTAAAAAAAAAACAGAAACTCAACAAATTGAGTCCTTGCCCTGGACCTGACAAAATCTGTCATAATCCAGCACAATTGGAGGGGATTTGATTCTTTCTTATTCTTCCCTCCTGCCCTCCCCCAGCCCCAGCATTCCGGGAAAAAAAAAATGAAACAAAACACACACACAAAACAACAAAAAAAACACCCTTGTGGTTCTGGATTTTGTACAGACAGTTAGAACTGATGATGTGCCAAAAAGTCTGCTGAGCAAGCAATGTAGCAAGCAGGGGGGTGGAGGGTAGGGGCACAACAGATTTGCCCTGAGCTCTGTTTATGCAAAAAGGTTTTGGAGAGCTGCAATCCGGCAGGAGAATGCACTGATGACAATCAGCTGCCATCCCAGCTCCCCCTCTGTTGTCTCCATGGCTACTCTTCTTCTTCTGCCAGGTTGCAGCCCTGAGATCGGTTACCCACCACAAGGAACCTCAGCTCGCCTTTGCAGCCCTAAGGATGTGCCCAGCCCCAGAGAACCGAGATCCTCTCCTAAGCTGGGCAGCATTCCTTTCTGGGGCCATCCTGCCAGCTGAGCTTCCGAGAAGTTCCTAGGAACTCCCTTTTTGTTTACACAGGGAGGCTACTCTTCTAGACCCTTCTCTAAGTCTTGTGCGGAGTTACTACCTTTGTCTGGAGCCCACATTCGTCCCTAATTAGAATAATTCATTTCTGACTCATTAGTTGCTCACTGGGGCCCATGCATCATTTCTCTATAGCCGTGTATAGTCTGAGGCTGATTTGCACTTATCACTGGAACTGACAAATCCCTACTGTCCTGCTGTTCCTTCCTCATCCATTCTAAAGAGCCCTTCATTTCCCAGGGCTACGGGCAATGGGTCAAAAGTGCACCACATCCATCGTGAGCTTTTAAGAGGCAAAAATAAATGAAGGTCTGGTTAGGTGGAGCTTAGGTGGGAAGATCCCCCCAGAAAAATGCATTTGCAAATCTTGGAAATCTTGCCACGTGGAGAATATCAGAACTTCTCTCTTGCTTTAGCCATCCTCAAATGTAACATGGGAAGGGGGGTCAGGGAGAATGGGTGCTGCTGGTATCTGTAACTGTCCAGCAGGGAAGAGGAAATATGTAGAGCCAAAAAAGAAAATCTCTTTTCCCTCTACCCCAATCTGTAGTTTATTTAAGTTAGGTCAGTGTGTCATTTTTGTCTTAAAATACCCAGTGCCTAGCACATAGGGCTTCACAAGAGGGTGCTGGGGCTAATAGTGGTGGTAAGTGGCCATTCTCTGGTTCCTTGAGGTAAATAAACATAGATGGAGAGATTCATGTGTCTTCCAAATCCTTTTCCCTGAACTTCTGACAAAGTATTTGAGAATCAAACAAGCAATGGACCCAGAAATGGCTAAGCCTTTTTTATGCCATAATGTACTGTTTTTGGTAGGTCTGTTGGCTTGACTCTCAACCATACATTAACCAAAATAATGCAACATTTTAAGAAAGGGTTCTAATTCCTCTAAGACACTCCAAATCAGTTCCCAATAAGACAATCTAGCCCCAAATGATGCAAAGGAAGCCATAATATATTCTGACTTCATAACTTATTTGTTCTGTTCGAAAGGAAGCTATTGGAGAAAGAGCACTGTGCTGGAATTCAAGAAATCCTGGCTCTAGTGCTGTCTTCAACATTATCTGTGTTTATATTTTCTATTTTTCAATTCACAATAAATTTATTTTACATACAGGAAGGAAGAAGCTTGCATTAGTGAAAAAATTCAGCAGAAAACAGCTCTTTTGCTTTCAATCTGGTTTACTCAAAAGTAGAATCTGCTCGTTAATGAAAACTGCAGTCAAAACAGAGTATCCTATTAAGAAAACTTCCTTGGCACAAAGTAAAAAGCTTGTTAACAACCAAATCTGAAGCAATGAAACTTTCCCTCTGTAGGTCTCAGCTTCTTCATCTGGAAATAGGGATATTAGCCCCAACTCCCCTCCCAGTTAGGTCCTTCCCAAGGATGGTAGGTAGATCAAAAACTGGAAGGAAGCTAAAAGGCCATTTCTTCCAGCCTATGTCATTTTACAGTAAAAGAAACTGAAACACAAAGAGGCAAAATGCCTTTCTCAGGGTGAGACAGGTAGTAAGCATCTGAGGTGAGATTAAAAGCCAAGGCATGTTACTCAAGATCCTGCATCCTTTCTACTGTACCATACTGCCTACTAGTGATACTGTAAAAACACAGCCTTGCCCAGTGAGTCCACCATTCTCTCCACAGGACTTTCTGCCATCAATAAAAATGAGAATTGAATCAAATAAATGGGCTAAGAGCACCTGCCTCAGCTGCTTCTGCTTTGGCCAGGCATTCCTCCCACCTTTTTCCCCCTTCTTTCTCAAGTGCAAGGGATGATTGACAATCATAGAAACAGGAGCTGGCTCAGACCCAGTTTCTCATTCAGTGCCTCTCAAAGGCTGCTCCCCATAGTCCACCTTTGGGTGTTTGGTTCTGGCTTATTCTCAGTACTATAAATGATTGCCTTGCTCCGCCAGCCCCGGGTAGGCTGGGCTGTGATCCAAGTGCTCTGGCTGTCAGACAGATTTCCTGATATTCCCCCTTCTTTGCTCTCTCTCTCTCTCATTTCCATCACATTACTCTCACTTAGATCTCTGGGTGCCAGGTGTGACTGGGGAGGGGTGAGATGTTTAGGGGTGGGGGTGAAGGGAGGTGGGGAATGTGAAACTAGTCTTATAACTTTCCAGTCCCACTGTATATAGGTCAAGTTATTATTCCCTTCTCCTCTGTTCCACTCACATTTTTTCTACTTCGTGATCAATGGATATCACCATCCTGGTATCATTCCCAACTTATACATTCCTCACAGCTTTCAAGCCCCTTTTTCTATTTCCTCATTGACTTAGGTTGTTGTTCAGTTTAGTCTTTTTAGAAACTGAGAGCATCTTTGAAGGGATAGAGCACGTAGGGAAACGTGGTCCTCCAGGAGTGCTCCTAGGTTCATGGGTACAATGTAAACTCCTCCAGTGAAAGGACTGTTGTTTCACTTTTATCTTGGAATCTCCTGTGACTGGTACATGGTAAGTGCTTAATATATGCTTGCTGATTGATTGAATAGAGCAGACTAGGGGGAGAAGGATAAATGAGGGCATCGTTGTACTCCTCTCAAAAAGCTACTACCTCTTTATGCCCCAATTACAATGACATTACTTCTTTCCTATTCTCATATCATCCTGCAAACTTTAATCAAACCATGCCCACTTTCCCTCTAGAAATCCATTCAACATTATTCTTTCCCATTTTTTTTTATTCATTGAATATCTATGGGGGATTTTTTTTGGTCCCAAAATACCTTAGTCTACAAATTTCAGTGTTTAGGATTACTTTGGAATTCCGTCTCTAGCCTACTAGTACTTTTTTTCAAGATTCATTTGTACACCCATTTTGGGGTTCCCAGAACATCTCAACAGTTCCCACTATAAATGGCATCTGCATGTACTTTACTCTGTCTCTGCATTCAGAAATAAAGGTGTAAAAGTGGATGAGACCTACTGACAAACCTTGTGGGTTCTTCATGGATGTTTTTCTTTCCTTCCTATCCAGTCGCTGGTATGGAGATATTTCTCTTCTCCTTTGCCATAAATAGCATAACCATAATGTTCCCATTTTTTGGAACTGGATTTTTTCCTTGAAAATTTAGGGTATGAAATTGACCTTAAATATGTACCTTACCTTTAAAATTGGACATGCAAAGTTCTTATCCTAAAAGAAATTGTAGGTGGCTCAGTGGATTGAGAGCCAGACCCAGAGATGGGAGGTCCTGGGTTCAAATTTGGCCTCAGAAACTTTCTAGCTGTGTGACCCTGGGCAAGTCACTTAACCTCATTGCCTACCCTTACTACTCTTCTGCCTTAGAGCCAATACACAGTATGGAGTCTAAGATGGAAGGTAAGGGTTTAAAGAAAATCGTAGCATGATTCTTTGAAAAGTTTTGACTTTCAGGTGACCTTAAAGAAGAGTAGTATGGCTTAAGTGAAGACATCCCGGGGACAACCTTACACGTGGTGGGATTTGAGGGGCAAAAGGAGAAATCCCAGCATATCCACTCTGCCTGCCATTTTGCCTGAAATCTCACCATTGGTAAGTTCATTTTAATGATGCATATCCCATCTAGTCATCTTCTGCACAGGCAGCCTTGCCATCTACCTTGCTTCTCCTCACCTGGACCAGCCCAAACCCATGTCTCTAGTCCCTAAGTAAGTTGACTAAATTAATTTTAAAACTCCCAGCCCTAAGGCTAAGTTATTTAGATTGGTAACTGAGTGCAAATTTGCTTAACCCACTATATCTAGTTAGTTCCAGCCTATTCTTCATATCCTATCCAGCCATCTTGCCATCTTCCCTGCCTTGGTGTCTTTCATACTCCTGTAACCCCAGACTTCAAACTCTTGTTCTGAGTACAGTAATCCAATCAATGTTGACATTGCTTCTGTCCTAAGGACACACACTATTCTAGACCAATACTCCCTTCTTTTGGCTACCTCCTATTGGAATGCCTCCTTCTTTTGGAAGGTAAGCTTAAGAGCAGGAAGAATTTTATATTTGTATGCTCAGTGCTTGGCACTCCATTTGGCACAAAGTAAGTAATGGAGACTATTTCATTCATTCATTTCTTTGTATCGAGGAAAATTATTTGCTTCAAAGCAATTGCCACAAGAAAGAGGTTGTACATTAAACTATTATAGACCATTGATACATTAAGAGGAAATTGGTTCATCAGATTGTTTTTCCTTTAAAAGATTGAGGAGGGGCAGCTGGGTAGCTCAGTAGATTGAGAGTCGGGCCTAGAGATGGGAGGTCCTAGGTTCAAATCCAGCCTCAGACACTTCCCAGCTGTGTGACCCTGGGCAAGTCACTTGACCCCCATTGCCCACTCTTCCACATAGGAGCCAATACACAGAAGTTAAGGGTTTAAAAAAAAAAGATTGAGGAGATAAAGGCAGTGGTATTAATGTAAATATTTAACAACCATCTGAAAAATGTAAATACATGATACATGTTTAAGTTTAATCTGCATTATTAATAATTTTCCCATCACTTTCTTAAGTATTGATAATCAACAGGACAATCAATTTGTAGTGTTTACTGATTTCTGAGTTACAAATGCTCACACTCAGAACTGAGCAGTGCTCTCACAAGAGCTGGTTCAAGCTGACTCCAGCTTACCCCTGTATACAGGAGGCTGAGAAAAATAAGCAGATAAATCTAATTTTAAAAAAAGAAAGAAAGAAAATAGACTCCCTGGGGAAAGAAGAAGATGATTTTTAGAATATAGGGCACTAAGGGGTAGGCATAAAACAAGGAAAACCTCAACAGTAGTAGTGGTACTTCCTCTTAAGTTAATTAAGAAGTAGTTAAGTAGTTAATTAAGAAGTAATTAAGAACCTTCTAGTAGATGCATAGTCTTCAGTGAAAGTCACTCTGTCGGAGCTTCTCTGTCTCATGTGTAAAGGAGTCACTGAATCCTATGTTTCTGAACTGCTGAAAAATGGGGATAATAGTAGCCCTACTTCAGAGAGCTTGCTTCTCTAGTTTGCACCAGAAAAAGAATCAAAGGGTCTCAAAGGCATAGGATCTACAGATTAGAAAGAATCTCAGAGACCATCTAGTCCAGTGATTCCCAAAGTGGGCGCCACCGCCCCCTGGTGGGTGCTGCAGCGATCCAGGGGAGAGTGGTGATGGCCACAGGTGCATTTATCTTTCCTATTAATTGCTATTAAAATTTTTTAAAAATTAATTTCCAGGGGGCTAAGTAATATTTTTTCTGGAAAGGGGGCGGCAGGCCAAAAAAGTTTGGGAACCACTAATCTAGTCTAACCCCTACTTGAACAAGAATTCCTTCTACCTAGCATCCCTGCTAGTATTCATATTGAGTTTGTATTCTCTATAATTTTTCCACAAACGTGTCTAACCATATCACCTCTATCTGATAGTTAAATTTTTCTTAAGTCAAATTTAGGATTTTTTCTATGTCACTATCTGGCCACCATTTTATCTTTTCAAAATATTTTGGTGTCTGGGACTAATAAGAATAATGAGAATGGGGATTCATTTTGTTTGGCAATACTTATTGATGCTAAGTGTTTTGTTTTTCCTTTCCCTCCCCAATACTGGGGGCAGGGTATGTGTGGTGGAGAGAAAAAAATAAATGAATGGCAATTGAAATTTTATTTTAAAGATCTTTCGTGACCTCTTTTGTCATCCAGAAGGTTAGCCATCTCTCTGGACTTTGTGTCATCAACAAATTTCACCAGGATATATGCCATTTACATCTTCATCCAGGTTATTAACAACAATATTAAACAGCCTGGTACCAAACACAGATCCTGGGGCCCTCCGCTAAAGACCCTCCTCCGAGATGAAATTAGCTACAACTTAGATCTGGTCATTTATTTAGTTCTCAATCCACATGACAATATACCAACATTTATAACTTTCCATCTTGTTCACAAGGAAAACACAAGAGACTTTGTTAAATGCTTTACTGAAGCCTAAGGATAACATGTGTATGCCATCCCCTGTCTACCAGGGTGATAACTTTATCAGAAAAGGAAATGAAGTTAGTCTGCTATGACTTATTCTTGAAGAATGCATGTTTGCTTTTTAGTGACTATTCTTTCCCTTTCTAGGTATCTACAAGCCATTCTTTTAGTAATGTATTTTACAGGTTTTTCCATGAATAAGAGTCAACCTCACTGATCTGTGGTTTTTAAGAGTCTACTCTTCTGCCATTTTTGACAATTGGGACAGTATTTGTTCTTCTCTAGTCCTGAGGCACCTCTGAACCTCTCTCTGATCTTTCAGAGATTCCTAATAGTGGCTCAACAATCCTGTTTTCTATTGCTTTCAGTCGCCCGTCTTTGAGTCAACCAAAGCTAACTAGATGCTTTTGGACCATATTCCTTATATGTTGTGCTTCATCCTTCCCTAATAATACTGTTATTCTCTAGCCTTTCCAATTCAAAGATAATTCTCTCTGAAAGCAAAAAAAAAAAAAATAAGTCAAATTAGAACTGAGCATTTCACAGTTCTAACATCATCCTATCCATTCGAAGAGGAAGTTCTATTCCTTCTTTGTTCCACCTTTTGGAGCTTTAAAAAAATCTTTTTTGATATCCTTAGTATTCATGGAAAGCCTCGACCTAACTTAGGCTTTAATGATCCTGACATAAGACAATGTTCCTTTTTTATATTCATGCTCATTAAAAATCTGGCTGCTGCATCCAAATTAATTTCTTTAAGCAGAGGTTATTCTGGGTAGTTAGGGGAGAACAACCTTTTCTAGTTGCTTTTACCCCTAGGAGAAGGGAAGAATGAGCAAAAGCCAATGTTTGTAAACAGATGACTCTAGCACAGTGATGGGCGAACTACAACCCTTGAAATGTTCCATTGGGTTGCTGGACATTATTCCTAATCTGATGAATACAATGAGAAGGGTATAATACAAGGAAACTTGGAAAGAGTTTCCTTAGAAACAGACTGACAGATGAGCATTTCCTTTCCTTTGGCCCCCTCTTTAAAAAGTTTGCCCATCAGGGGGCAGCTGGGTAGCTCAGTGGAGTGAGAGTCAGGCCTAGAGACAGGAGGTCCTAGGTTCAAACCCGGCCTCAGCCACTTCCCAGCTGTGTGACCCTGGGCAAGTCACTTGACCCCCATTGCCTACCCTTACCAACCTTCCACCTATGAGACAATACACTGAAGTACAAGGGTTTAAAAAAAAATACAAAAAAAAAAAAAAAAAAAAAAAAAAAGTTTGCCCATCACTGCTAGCATATGGAAGAGCAATTCTTTTCTTCATAGTATGTGTCTGCCTTTTTTTATTTATTCGTTGGGGACCTGGGATTCATTGTTGTAGCACTCCCAGGAAGGAAATACTCTCTACCAATGCAGTCAACTGCTCTACAACCAGTTGTCTTGAAAATTGTTCAGGGCCATTTTAAGAGGTAATCAAGGGTCTTATTCAGGGTCACACAAGCAGTATGATTCAGTAATAGTATTTGAATCCAGTTTGTCCTAATTGTAAAGCCAGATCTCAACTATACTATAATGTCTTTCTGGTTGAAAAGAACAAGAAAAAAAGAAATTAGAAGAGGCACTTAAAGGAATTTAAAAGCAGTCTAATGAGGTAGTTCATACTACGATGTGAATGACAGTGCTTACTTTGGGAAAAATTAAATTGACTATCAACTAGCAAGGACAAAGTATTTTGAATACATTAATTATAAAATTCTACAATCATCTAATATTTTTATAAATGATAAATAGTACTTTTTCTTTGCCATTGCCAATTATTAGACACTATCAGATCCTATAGGAGAGGAGTAGAGTCTAATTAACTGTGTGATGTTTAACCACTAGACAATTGATAAAAATGAAATATGTGTATCCTGTCTTGGGTTTATAAACAAATTACTTGAAGTTCTTAATCTTCCTTTTGTCTTTAATATAGATCTCCCCCTACCCCCTTTATAGAAATTTTGCTATTTTCTCCCTGGTATTATGAAGATTAATTTAGAAAAACTCCATTCATCTATTCAACAAATACTTATTAAGTGCCTACTATTCTGTGTAAAGGGCTATGTTAAGCACTAGGGGAGAAAGAAAAATAAATAAGCCCTGGTCCCTCTTCTCAAAGACCTAATAACACAAAAGGCATTGCAAGTCAAAAGATCCCTTAACTAGAAGATAGGACAACCAGGTTCTAGAGTCAGTTCTGTCAGTTACTAGCAGTACGATCATGAGCAAATTATTTCATCTTCTTTAGACTTCTCAGTTTCTTCAGATATAAAAAAAAAATTGTTCAGTTGCTTCAGTTGTGTCAAACTCTTTGTGACCTCAGTTGAGGTTTTCTTGGCAAAGATGCTGGAGTGGTATGTCATTTCCTCTCCACCTCATTTTACAAATGAGGAAACAGAGGCAAACAGAGTTAAATGACTTGCTCAGGTGTCTGTGTCTAAGGACGTGTTTAAGGCCAGATCTGGGCTCAGGATGATGAGTCTTTCTGATTTCCTGCCCAGCTCTCTATCCGCTGCGTCAACTAGTGGTGCTTATAAAAAAGAAAAAACTGACCCAAAAGACCACTACGATGACCTTCACTTCTTGAGATCTGTAAGCAGTTCCTCATACTCAGCACTGAGTTGCTTTCCCCAAATGTCCCTTAAGGAACCTTTATTTATGTTTTATGGATTCCTTTGGGATTCTTTTCTATTGTTATTGCTTTTCAGACATATCCCTTCAGCCACAGAACTCTGTTGTATGCCAAATAAGTATCTTTAATCAAAAGAAATCAACATCTGGCAATACGTAAGACTGAATCAATCTGAATTCTGGTGCCTTTAAGTGTTATTTCCCTTTATGTCATTGTGCCTTTCGTATATATTGTTCCCTTAGTTCTGCTTACTTTCTTCTGTATCAGTTCAAAAAAAGTCTTTGAGTTTCTCTGAATTCCTCCTATTTGTCATTTTTTATGGCTCTGTAAAACACCAGTCAGTCAATAAATACTTATTAAGCTCTTACTATATCCCACTAATTTTTGCCAAGACAGGCTACAACCCAGTCCCTGCTCTTAAGGAAATGATATTTTGATGGAGAAGACAATATGCAAATCATCACAATGTACAAGATAAAGAGAGAGTAAAGGAAAGATAACTTTAGTGGGGAGGGACTAGCATTGACCACTCATGTAAATTTCTGGTTTTTTCCCCTTTTCACAAAAAGTAAAGCTATAAATAGTTTCAAACATTAAAAACTTCTTATTCTGTTTTTCACTTCCTTGGTGTATATACCTAATCATGGTATCAGTAGGTCAAAGGGTATGAATTATTTAATCAGATTTCTTGCAGAGGCAGGAACTTTTTTCATGGTTGCATTTGGAGAAAGCACTATAGGTCAGCCTTTCAATTTTGTGCTTCGGTGTGCCAGCACTGCCTTGGAATTGAGGACTTTTTTGCTAGAGATGTTTCTTTTCTCTTCCTGTTTTATCACCCTTGCTTGGGACCAAGAATCCAGTCTTCTGAGTTAGTAGAATACCAGTGAGGATGGAAGCTAAAGATAAATCCATTTTTCAGGTCTAATTGCAAACCTGAGAGGTTATCCTGATGGACTTCACAATAAAAAGGGACCAGTTTAGTTCACGGTGATTATCAAATGGTGAAATCGGCTTTTCCCCGGGACAGCCTTTGGTCCTACTTTTTTCTGATAGATGAAGTTTCTTTGGATAACATGAGAACATACCAAAGCAGATGGGCTGGGTGAGAAAGTCGTTGCATGATTCTGCCTAGTGAAACTTTTGCTTTTGTCCAAGGTTTTATTAATCCCACCTTCATCCTACACTAGACACATTTTGGCTGTTGTCATTTTTTATAAGAACCATATTTGTTGTAGCTGTTGCCAGGTTGTGGCAGTTGAGATTCTTAAGCTGGAGGTACAGAAAGTGGCTATTTATGGATGTACTTTAAAAGACAAACTGGGTCAGATTGCACAAACCTCTGGATCAATTTTATTTACTCAGGAACTTTCTAGAAGATAACAAATACATCCTGAAGGCTGGAGACCAGGAAAAAACTTTGTTTTGGCTTATACTCAGTGGCAATTTCTATCTTGTGTCACCCTCTAATAAAATTATAAGCATATGTCCCTTTCTACTGAAAATAAATTTATCTAGACAATAAGCTGGCACAGTTGAAGCTTGCAAAAACAGGAAATCAAAGCAACTCTTTCCAGATTTCTCTAGAAGACAAATCGCTTTGTATCATTCACTAGAATCTATTTCTTGCTTTTTTTCTTCAGCCTGTAGATTTCTTTTCCATATGTCAGGTCACAGTGTCTCCTCCCAACCTTTAAATAGTGCTACAAGACGGAAAAGAGCTATAGGATGGAAAAGAAGAATTGAACCTTCTTAAAAATGAGATGACACCCAACAACATTTGAAGAATAAATGGATGGAATGAGAATCTTTTCTGTATAGATAGCATTTATATAGTACTTGAGAACTTCAGATCTTCTTGTCTCTTTTTGTGGTGTCCCTAGGAAAGAAATAACAGGAACCTAAATATAGAATTTTAAATGACTTTAAAAGTCATATTCTAACTCTCTTATTTTATAGATGAGGAAACTGAGGTCCAGGGAGGCTGAATCACCAAAGTCAGGCAAAGTAGGGAGTGTCAAAAGTGGAGCAAAAATATATTTGTTGTTGTTTCCGTTCATTTATTTCAGTCATGTCCAACTCTTCATGACCCCATCTGGAGTTCCCTTGACAAAGATGCTGGAGTGGTTTGCCATTTCCTTCTCCAGCTCATTTTACAGATGAGAAACTGAAACAAATAGGGTAAAATGACTTGCCCTGAGTCACATAGCTAGGAGGGGTCTGAGGCCAGATTTGAATTCAGGAAGAGGAGTCTTTCTGATTCGAGGCTCAGCACTGTATCCACTGTGTTACCCAGTTAAAAAAAAAAGACTCCATCACTCAGGTGAGGCAAAGGATTAGATATGAGACTCTTCCTCAAAAGGAAGGACTAGATGCTTTGAGTGGGGATTAGCTACTATTCTCAAGGAATAATGATGTGTGTAGATCCTGTTAGGCTACAGATTGTCCAGTATGTAAGGTTGGAAAAATAAGAAGAGATAGCAAGTGGTGGTTACTCGTCAACAATAGAGAGAACTGCTGTCTTTCCCACAGCTTGTACACAACTCAAGATTTGCCATATTGCATATATACTACCCGTGGCTCATAATTCAGCTAGACATGACTTACGCTATTGGAAGCAATCCAGAAAGTATATGTACTAGGTGCACACTGGAATGTCCACAATGGAAGACTTTTGACAAACTTTGAGGCCAATAATAACAGAGGCAAAAAGGTAGCATTCAATGGAAGAAATTCTAGGAGATCAAGAATCCACTGAGACTTGTGCCTGGTCACAGATATTGTGTAAAGATGTGAAGTCTTGGGTTTTGAAGGAACACTGGGGAGAAGGCACAGTGGTGGCAACACAGCCTTCTTCATGGTCACAGAGTTCATGTTGAAGAGGAAGAGGGCCTTTGGACAGAAGTAAGAGGAGAGGCCATGTGTATGCATCTTTAAACTGGAAACCTAAGAATTCCAACATAACCTTGAGGAATCAATGAGGCAGATCCCCGCCCTGGAGAGGCAGAGACCCATCTTCTTGTTTGCTATTAAGACAAAGCTAAGGCGTCTCTGCACATCTCTCTGCTGGTTCATTATACCCCCATCTCCTCATTCATAGGAGAGAGACAGAGACAGAGACATAGAGATAAGAGAAAGAGATGGGGTGGGTGGGTAGGAAGGAGAGACAGACAGAGAGAGAAAGATAGAAAAAGAGGGAGGGATAGGGAGGGAGGAAGGGAGAGAGGGAAGAAGGGAGAGGGGGAGAGGAAAGGAAGGAGAAAGGGAGAGGGAGATTGATTGATTTATTGAGATTTCCTAGAAGTTACTTCCCTACCACCACCTATAGAAGGTTGCATGAGTAGTAAGGACAGATTGAGAATGACTTAATTGCTGGTTTATTTTCCTTTGTGTTACTTTGTTTTAATCAAATACTCCGCCATTCTATTTATGGTTCTTGTGAGGTCAGTAAATAAATGGTGCACTGAATGGGGACTCAAGGTTGGATTTTTCTTTGCCTATTTGATTGCCTCCCAATCCCTACATTAAGGAGGTAGCTAGTGTCCCCAGAGCACGAGGGAGACTTGGCAGGATAAAATTCTTGACTAGACTATGGCTTCACATATTTAAGAGGAAAGAGAAAAAGCATTTTTATGGTACCTTCTGCATGCTAGGGGAGCCAAATGGTGCAATGGATAGAGCATTGGGCTTGAAATCAGGAAGTCTTATCTTCATGAATTCAAATCTAGCCTCAGACACTTACTGGCTATGAGACTATGTGACCTTGAGCAAGTCATTTGACCTTGTTTGCCTCAGTTTCTTATCTGCAAAATGTGATGGAGAAGGAAATGGGTAAATCACTTTACTATCTTTGCCAAAAAAAAAACCCAGATGGGGTCATGGAAAGCTGGATATGACTGAAATGACTGGACAGCAACACTACATGTCAGGCACTCTGCTAAGTGCTTTACTCCTTATCTCATTAAAAAAGAAATACTATAGGTAAGAGGCATGGGAATAGTATTGCAAGTTAAGAAGACAAACTCCCATGAGGGAAGCCAGGTAGAGCAAGGGAAAGATGGAGGGGAACATTTGGCTGAAAATGAATGGAGACAGAAACAAAAGCAGTATTGTCATTAATGTATACGATACACCATCTGGACAGAAAGAGGAATAGGAAAGGGTAGTGGACAACAGACCATTAGCCTGGCACACAGGTAGAATTAGGCTGAGGAACAGTAATTATCCAGACCAGGAAGTGAGCTCTTTCTGTGTCCAAAGCAGCATAGCTAGTGTTCTTTAAAAAAATAATAATAATAAATTAAACCCTTACTTTCTGTCTTAGAATCAATACTCAGTTTAGTTCCAAAGCAGAATGGTAAGGGCTACACAACTGGGGCCTGGGGTCACACAGCTAGGAAGTGTCTGAGGCCAGATTGGAACTCAGGACTTTCCATCTCCAGGCCTGTCTCTCTATGCACCGAACCTAGGTGTCCCTAGTTAATATTCCTTTCATTGGCCTTAGTGATAACCTCATTCGTTTAAAAGTTGGGAGTGGAGATTAGCACAGCCCGCTTCTGTTCTAGATATGAATCCCACCCAAAGGGAAACACGGCAATGAATGAAGTTCTCTGGAGGCTGAATTTTTTCAGTTTTAAAATATTAGCTTCTTAATCAGCTGCTCAAGAGTTCTGAGTACTCGATGAACTCCCTTATGGTCCCAATAGATGCCAAGAGAACAAGAGCAGCCGGGAAGAGAGCTGGGTCAGAAAGTGCAGAAACAGCAACAATTAAGCAGCTAAGCGGGACGAGCGCAGAGAGCTACTGCCTATTGCTCAGGCGAACCTATCTTCCTTCTGATGTCCTTATCCAGGCTCTCCTCTGGACATCTCTGAGTGGAAAACAGGCCTGCAGGACGTGGAATCAAACACTTCAACTCCTCGCTCACCACCTCATCCCAGGAAGAGGAGGCTCTCAGGAGGGCTCCCATACTTCCTCTCCTCACGGTGTGGCTGAACAAAATGGCCAGCGACTGATACTCTTCCCAGCAGGGTGGCCAGAGGTAGCTGATTTCCTCACCCAAGAGAGCTCTTGTATACCGATGAACCAGGGGCAGCTCTCCACTCTGCCTATAACATAAGCCAACTCAGTGAGATGCCCTTCATCCTGTTGTCCTTAACAAAAATAAAAGATCTAGACAAAAGAAAGGAGGACCCAACCCAATTTTGTAGCCTGAAGAAGAGACTATAGTTTTCTTTTTTTTTTTTAAACCCTTAACTTCTGTGTATTGGCTCCTAGGTGGAAGAGTGATAAGAGTGGGCAATAGGGGTCAAGTGACTTGCCCAGGGTCACACAGCTGGGAAGTGTCTGAGGCTGGATTTGAACCTCTCCAGGCTTGATTCTCAATCCACGGAACTACCCAGCTGCCCCGAGACTATACTTTTAAAATCAAAAGTTTTACTGGGGGGAGAGGGGAAGGGCTAAGGAGAAATTATTTCCCAATTCAATATTAATTTTCCATAGTATATGTCTCTGGGCTAGAAATTATAGTAGCCTTGGAGAAAACAAGTACAACTTCTTAATGTTAATGATACAGAAAGAGTAGTCTGTACTAAATAAGTATTAAGAGAATAGATACAAATAAATATGAGGTATATATAAATAATATATATAAATACTAAAGAAGTATTAAGAGAATAAATACATGGGGCAGCTGGGTAGCTCAATGGATTGAGAGCCAAGTCTAGAGACTGGAGGTCCTAGGTTCAAATCTGGCCTCAGACACTTCCCAGCTGTGTGACCCTGGGTGAGTCACTTAATCCCCATTGCCTAGCCTTTACCACTCTTCTGCCTTGGAGCCAATACATAGTATTGACTCCAAAATGGAAGGGAAGGGTTTAAAAAAAAAGAGAATAAATACAAATAAATACTTAGGAAGGAGAAAAGGAGACATAAAAGGTAGTTAGGGACTGGCAATTGAGGAGATAAATGGAAGTTTCCTGGAGGCTCAAACTGAAGGAAGCCAGAAATTCTTCAGGTCAAAAGGGAAGAAGGATTGTATTCTAGGTATGTAAGACGACCATTAGGACAGTATGGAAGTGGGAGATGGAGTCCTGCGTATGAGGAACAGAGCAGGCTAGTTGGCTGGATCATAAAGTATGAGATGGAGAATAATATACAAGGCATCTGACAAGATAGGCTGTGGTTGAGTCATAAAAGAATTTGAGGCAAATGGAGATATATTTAAATTTAACAGCAATAGTGAATCTCTAAAATTTGTTGAGTAGCCAGTGAGTCAATAAATATTTATTAAGCAATTACTATGGGGGCAGCTAGGTGGCTCAGTGGATTGAAAGTCAGGTCCAGAGATAGGAGGTACTGGATTCAAATTTAACCTCAGACACTTCCTTGGTGTGGGATCTTGGGCAAGCCATTTAACCCTCATTGCTCTTCTGCCTCACTGCTCTTCTGCCTTATGCCCACAATACATAGTATTGGAGCTAAGATGGCAGGTAAAGAATGCGGTTTTAAAAAATTTAATTTAAAAAGATTTAAGCATATACTATGTGCTAAGCGCTGGGGATACAAATACAAGAAAGAAAGAACTTTCCTCAAGGAACTTACAATCTAAGGGGCAAAGACACAATACAAAAGAATGCTTAAGAACTAGGGATGGGAGTAGGAGGTGTTGTGAGTGGGAGAGGAAGGGTACCTTCAATGGGACTTGATGAAAAAGTCCAAAGGAATGCAGCTGGGTAGGAAATGGAGAGAGACCTGTCCTGGCCACCCTCCTCAAACGGAGGTTTGGCAGAGAAGCTTGTCTTTCCACCCTCCACGCAGAGGAGCAGAGAATAATGATGAGATCAGTACCAAGAAAGCCAGAGTCACTGCTGTGATCTTGCAGGATGCTTTAGTCCCTGAAGATGAGGTTTCTGGGAGCTTAATGGAGCAGGGGAGTAAAATCACCAGATCTGTCCCTAAGAAAAATCAGGTTAGCAGCTATGTGGAACATAGGCTGGAGAGGGAAGAGACTAGAGGAAGGGCTAGCAGTTAAGGGGCTATTCAATAAACAAGGTGAGAAGTGATGAAAACCTGAACTAATAAAGTGGTGGCTGTCTGAGTAGAGAGAAGCAGCTGGACACAAACGAGGTTTCCGAGGTAGAAGAGGTAAGATTTAGTAACTGATCTGAATATGTGACACAGAGTGTGGATTGAGGATGACACTGAGGTTATGAACCTGAGAGCCTGGAAGAATGATGATCCCTTTGGCAGATATAAGGAAATGCAGATGATGAATGGATTTGTGGGAATAATAAGTTCTGTTTTTGACTTGTTGACATTAAGATGCCTCTGAGATATCCAGTTTGAAATGTCCAATAGAAAGAAACTGGGAATGGTTATATAGATCTGTGAGACACCTGCACAGCTAGGACAGTTGAACTTATGAGAGCTGATGAGGTCATCAAGAGAGAGAACAGAAGAGTTTACCTAGGACAGAGCCTTGGAGCACTTACTCTGGTTTAGGAGTGTGATGTGGATAATAAGCCAGCAAAGGAAGCCGAGAAGGGGCAGTTAGCTAGGAGGAAAACCAGGAAAGAGTAGTATCACAAACTCAGAGAACATCTAGGTAGAGATTCAGATGTAACGAAGAGATCAAGTAGAATGAGGTCTGATAAAAGAACATCAGATTTGGCAGGGAAGCCAGCTCTAAGTTTTATATGCATAATTGCTACCACAAAGTGAATGGAAAAACCTAAAAAATTCAAATTGATTGCTGTGTAACTATAATGACTGAACTAGGTCTGAAAGAAGAGAAATAATATTATGATACCTCCCTCTCTTTCTTTGCAGAAGTGGGAGAGTATGGATGCATACAATGTTAGACTTAATGGACCAGTTATTTTTCTGAACTGTTTTTCCCCCTCTCTTTTGCTTTATAGTCTTTGTTATAAGAGATAGTTTCCAGAGTCTGTGAGGAGGAATGAGGAGACCTATATTGTGAAATGTATATGATGTGAAAAAAATATCAATAAAATGTTTCTTTTTTAAATAAAGAAGTCAAGCATAATGGTGACTACCTGTAATCCCTTCTACCTATGGAGAGAAGCTGGCAGATCTCTCAAACTTGTGGGATAAGCCAATCAGCTATTCCCACTAAGCTAGGCATTAATATGGTGAGCTCCTGGGAGTTGTATGGCCACTAGATGGCCTAAGGAAGACAAATAAGGCTAGGCCGGAAACAGCAGGTCAAAACTCCCTTGCTGATCTGAGTGGGAGCAGGTCTTTGGGTAGCCCCTACACTTTCATTCCTGGGCAAGAAAGGGAGATCCAAAAAGAAGGCATGTGAGATAAAAATGATGGCTCACTCAAACAAACAAACATGGAGACAGAAGGTAGGGGTTAAAAAATGCAATTTATTCCCTTCATGAAAGGGGACATTTCAATGATGGGCTAAGAAGTACCAACTGACTAGGCAGCAAGCAGGCAATATATACACGAGGTGCCTTTTCCTTCCCCCTCACTGAAACTTGACTCACAATCTAAAACACCTGTGACTGGGCTGTAGCTTCTTCCAACCCAGTTCAGGTGAGCACCCAATCTGTTCATTGCCCTTTCTGTCTTCCATTGGTCTCCCCCATAAGTTTGGCCCAGAACCATCAATCAGCAAAAGGTAACAAACTAGCCTTTGTGAGCTGAATACTTATTCTGAGAATAACCTGCTCAATTCTATCTCACTCAAAGGGAAGGGAGGAAAAAGGGCAGGGGAGGAGAGGAGAAGGGAGGGAAGGGAAAGATATGTAATTGGAGGAAAATAAAATATCAAATTTTAGAAGGAAAGGAAAGAGAGTTTGAAAAAATAAAGAAAAAAGAGGAAGGAGAGGGGAGAGGGGGAAGAAAGACAGATGGATGGACAAGGTAAAATGGTCAAACTAGTCTAGAAAGTAATTTGGAATTATGATGCTCCCAATGTTATTAAACTATGTATATACTTTGACCCAGCAATAGACCAGTAGGTCTATATCTCGAAGAGAGCAAAGAAAGAAGACAATCTATATGTACAAAAATATTTATTAGTATAAATAGTAATTCTTTTTGTTAGCAAAGAATTGGAAGCTAAGGAGGTGCCCATCGATTGGGAAATGACTGAACACGTTATATTATATGAATGTAATGGCATATTATTATAGTGTAAGAAATTATGAAGGTGATAAATTCAGAGAAACCTGAAAAAGCTTGTAAGAACTGATTCAGATTGAAGTGGACAGAACTATGCAATATTAATAATATTGCAAAGACCAACAACTAAGAAACACTTGGAAACTCTGGTCAACACAATAATCATCCACAATTCCAGAGGTCTTCCGATGAAGAACATAGCCTACCTCCTGGTAGAGAGGTAATGGATTCAGAGTGCAGACTGAGACATTGTTTTTCATATATGGCTAATGTGGGAATTTGATAGTTTGACCACATTTGTTTGTAAAAGAAGGCTTTGTTGTTCCTTCATTCTCAGCGGGGATAAGGGTGGAGCAGAAGTGAAGATGCAAGGATAAAGGTGGATCTTTGATTGAAAATAAAGTATAATTGTAAAAAATAACACAAAGTTTAAAAAAGTGTCTGGCATATCAATAGAGCAAAGGTAATCCATATAAATAATTTACAGTGCTGTATCTTCAGAAAGCCCTTTACATACATGATTTCACTTGATCTTCCTAACTACTTATCCCCATGACATAGAAAGCATAAGTATTACTAATCTCACTTTTGAATTGAGGAATCTGAAGCACAAAGAGATAAAATGAGGTATCAAAAATCACACATTTATTAAGTTATTAGAATCAAGACAAACCTATGTCTTCAATTTCTTGATTTAGTGCTCTTTACTGAATGCTACTCTTGTCTACCTTACTACCATACTTAATTCTCATCTCATTCTGCCTTTTAGAAAATCCTATTTCGAATCCTCCCATAAGCTGTTCACTTCTTTTAGCAAATCAAGCATGGAATTTGGCATTTTAAAAATTCCTGATTTAAAAAAAGTGTAGCCAAATTCCCTGTTGTAGGAACTACAAATGATTCCTTACTTTTACAAACCTTTTCTTAACTCTCGGTTTGCTTTAAATGAACCAAACAATAACCCCCCAGCCCAAACTGGTATGACATGCATAATACCAAACAGCTACAAATCTGGATGAAATTCAACAACCAGACCTTTGATTTTGTTAAGCATATTTAATCATATTTGAACAAAATGAAAGACCACAAATCTATTTAGACATTCCAAACAGTGAAAAAATAATTTTTATCAAAATCCTATAACCTCATCCGTGCACAATGAAACCATCTTTCTAAGCAATGCTGACAACCTCATTTTAAATGTGAATTCTGAAATACTGTATATTGTTTTCATTATAAGATGGAAGTTAAATGTGCAGAGTGGAATCCAGAAATTAATCCACTCCAGGTTTTGCAATATGCACTGAATCATCCCAAAGCAACTCCCGTCCCCTTACAGAGTTTCTTTTTGCACTGACTTTAATGAATCACACACACACACACACACACAATTTCACAGGATATTCACCATCTTAAAATAATGGACATTTCCATGCCCAGCCTGACTCTATTTTTCCATCCCATGTAACCTGGAAGAAATCTCACATGCATGGGATTTCTTCAGGATGTGTCCAGCTGCTTAGACCCTCTGAATTTCTGGTTGGTGATATAGCCCTTGATGCCTCATAAACTTCTCATTACTCAGACATCTTTATTAGAATGCCAGCATGACAAATTCCCACCAATACAAAAAAAAAACAACAAAAACACAAAAAACAACCATTCTTTGACATCTAACGAACAGTAATTCTCTAATAGATGCTTTATACTTTCAGTTTTCTGAGAAATTGACAGATTATTCTCCAGATCTAAAGAAGAAACATCCCATTTAATCATTTGAGTCAGGAAAACCTGAGTTTTAGCTTCATAGTTAAATGGGAGTTTTGGGTAAGGGGAAGAAGGTCCACTTAAACTTTTAGGTAATACAACATGGTGGCCAGAGTCCTAGACTTGGAGTCAGGAAGTTCTTTGATTCAAATCTCAACACTAGGAACTTTTCATTGATAGTTCAACTCTGTCCTTTGTTTTTTTTTCAGATTTTCTAGTTAAGATCTTTAACTTCTTTCTTTCTCTTCTTGAACCAGGAGAAAGAGCATCCCAGTGATAGTTGGGGAAAGGGTTGGACTAGATGGGAGTACATTAAATTCCATACAGGGGGCTCAGTGATCAGATCATCAAAGGATCATATCAGGAAACACAGAATCTTTTTGAAGTGATCCCTGCATCTCCTTCTGTTGACATGCATGAGGTAGATACACACTGGAAGAGCAAAGAGAAGTCTTGATGACTTTGAGCTCCAAATGTCAAAGAAAACATCACCTGATTCATTAGTTACGACTGTGTTTAAGATAACAATTTTTAATAAAGAAAACTAAAGATATGTTTCAAAAACTCCTTAACACTTCTAATAAGATGTTCCAGGTAGTTGTGCTACGTTTAATATTTGTGAATCTTGACAAATAGTAACAGCTGAAGTCATTATAGATTTGTAGAATCTTTCATACATCAAAAGAAATAGAAACATGAAATGCTACCTAATTGCTGTAAAGGGGTATAGACTACACCTTGATCTCAGAAAGGAGAAGGCGCCTCTCCTTGAAAAATCTCTAAAGCATAAGTTGTATCCTGTGAGACCCGTCTCTGCATTCTCTGGAAGGTTACTATGCCCTCAAGACAGGATTCCATTCTGAGAATACAGAGATGAGAATCTGTCCTGTTTTGTAAAGATTTTTCCAGGAGAGATGTGCCCTTCTAGCTGAGGTCAGTGTAAAGTCTGTAGACTTTTATGTTCCTTCTAGATGATGTGATATCAGTTATAATTGAAACCATGGACAGTTTTATAACCTCATTTCAGCCACTCATTTCAGCCTCCTCTCTCAGAATTCCAAGGAATGGGTCTGATAGTATCTGAGTTTCCTCTCTTCTCCCAATCAGGCCCACTCTCCTGTGGGGACACTCACATGCCTTGAAATGGTCTGGAGGAGGCTAGCAGGTGGGAGGGAAGAAGACAAAAGCAAAGTGTCTGGCTAATCAATCCCTGAAACAGAGAATGGCGGCTGCATCATTTTGCAGGTGCACAGGAAATGGGCTTGAAATGATGACCAACGATCAGGAACATGACTGAAATGAAGCCAGCAACCTCACAACTCTCAGGACGATGGACTCATCCACACACCAATATATATAAAGTGTTCACATTACAATATTCAGCTTGATTTGGATCTTTTAAAAGAGAGTTGAGAGCATCATCCTGCCTCTGCTCTGCTGGGAGGCTCTGGCCCTCGCTATCTCTCCCGCTGTCTCCAGCTAATTTTGTGAATCTGGGCCAGCATTTAATGGCATTGTTCCTGAGTCTTCTGGGAGGTGAAAGGGCAAGACTGACTTCTTCTGACCAATTTCTTCTATATAAATCTAAATGAGGTAGTACTTGACTTTTTTTAAATGCAAAAACATAGCTATTGGGGAAGTCTGATAAAAAGAAGGGAAAAATGAAAACTGTCTCTAAAATATGGTTCCTCATCATCAGAGAATTAAGCATTATTTATTGGAAGTAAAACAAGACCTCTACACCTAAACACTATGAAAGAGAATCATTTGCCTTCTCTTTGTTCTGACCACCAGAAACAATTTTGTCAAGGTTACGTCCCCCCCAAAGTCTTCTTATACTCTTCTTACTCTGGTATATTCATAATAATAATAGCCATCACTATACATAGCACTTTAAGATTTACAAAGTATTTTACATACATAACCTCATTTGAAACTTGTAACACCCCATGAGGTAGCTACTATAAGCATCGTTGTCCCCTTTCACAGATGAGGATTGAACTTGAAAGTCTATGGGCAAATAGCTTCGGAGGGAAGATCTCATCTCAGATGTTCCTGAGGGCAGGTCTAGCATGCTAGGCACTATGCCACAATCTCCCCTTGCCATTTAGCTTGTTTACGATGCCTATGTTCAAGAGAAAAAGGGAAAATGAGGTCTCTTTTATTTTCCACCCCAAAATGTAGTATGTTTCTCCCGCATTTGCTAGTAAAACAATTGCTTGTGTTTAATGTGCGCTTATTCAAACAAGAAAATTCAGCAAGTTTCCAAATCCACCAACTTCTTCCTGTGTGGTTAAGTGTTCCCATATTTACAGAAAAAAGAGAAAGGAAATGACAAAGGGCTTTTGGATATTATCCTGGAAGTTATTCGTGTGTGTGTTTTCAAAAATCTTAATAATAATAAAGATTTCTCCAATTAACTTTTGTGCGACATGATTACTTCATGTCACTTCCTGGAAAGCAAGAATAGTATTACATTATTGAAGAGAAAAAGCTGGTCTTAAGTGGAACTGGGAAAAGGCATTTGTGGAATATGGGCTTCCTTTAGGACTTCAGTGGATCTGTGATCTCATCAAAGAGATCAGTGGTACAAATTACCCTCCATCAAGATCTACTCAGGCTGTGCAGTTCTTGTCTATGTCTTTCCATTGTTGTGCATCCTTTGTTTTCAAAGAAGGTGAAAGACATCAATATGAGAGATGTCTTCACTTGTTTGTGAATTAGATTTAAATGAGACAGTTACCCAAAACCATCAGCCTTACTCTCTTCCAGTCATCAAATCCAGTGACAAAACAAAAGTTAGGGTGACTGGCTATGACCCAGGTTGCACCTTGGCATCTTTGATGTCTGACCAAGTTTTAAGCACTACACAGCACCTCCTTCAGCCACCTTCATGGTCATTGGAACAATGCCAGGGAAAATCTTCACATGATGGCATAGACATTCCCCTTAACTCACCGACTGGGTTTGAATCCTGTTTTGTTACCATCAGCCTGGTTTAGCCCATCTGCCTAGGTGCTTTTATTTAAGTGTAGCCTACATACAAGTTATTGCTTCTTTACATACAGATTCAGTGAAGAATTCACCCAAAGTACTGAAGGCTATCCTCTACATCCTTTAATATTTGTGTACTAGTGCAACTCTTGGGCTGTTAATCAAGAATTCATGTCTGGCCCACTTCTTTTTCCAGCCTCATGCATGACTTTGATGATGTCTTTAACTTCACGTCTCATAAGCAAATCATCACTGATAGTTGCTGTATCTACCATTCATACCCACTCTGCATCTTTGCATCTTCGTTTCATCTGCAATCAGGCTTCTCCTAAGAGTATAATATTCCATGCTTCTCATCCAACTGCATCTCTGGCAGCATAATGGTGTCAAAATGTTTTTTGTGGCAGGAAATAGCATGGTATCTAAAGTGCTGCTCAGTTCCCCAAACTATGAAATGGCTTTCTCTCCCCTTCAATTCTGGCCCTGGCTTATTATCTATCTCTAAAACCTGAAAAGAACTCAGTGAGGGCCCAATCAAATACATATCATCATTTGGGTCATATGCATTCCTTCCCATCTGTTTCACTTTTCTATTATGGATGGCTAGGATACTATCTGTTAGATAGTAATTTTCTTGCACTTGATGCAAGCAGTACCTAATCATCCACAAACAGAAACATCTGTAAAATAGAAATCACTTTATTCTGTGTTCTTATGAAGGATATCTTCCACGAAACTGATATAATAACTGAAATTCTCAACAGGTAGTATAAGTGACCAGTCAAGACATCCTAATCTGGTCAAGTGATTCTCTTGAAAATCAAAAGACCACACCAACCCCCAATCGCCTGGCCCAGGTACAGAAGAACCATTATTCACACTTGTCCCCAGATCATACCACCTTTGAAACACTGAAAACTTGCAGATCCCTAGGACTAGCTCTGAAAATGGTAGCATGGAAAAACATAAAGTTTAGGACAATGCCTCCCCACCCTGATGAGCAGAGCCCAATTTTAGCATTAAGTTCAAAGTAAAAAAAAATGGATTGGAAAAGGAGGCAAATAAAGAAAGAAAGAAAGAAAGAAAGAAAGAAAGAAAGAAAGAGAGAAAAGAAAAGAAAAGAAAAGAAAAGAAAAGAAAAGAAAAGAAAAAAAAGAATTTGATCATAAAAAGTTACTATGGGAGTGAAGAAGACCCAAGAAGATGACATTATGAAAACAGCTACAAGCAAATCCCCAAAGAAAAATGCTAATTATATTCAAGACCAATAAGAATTCTTGGAAGAGTTAAAGAAAGAGATGAGGTGATGAGTGACAAAGGAAAAATTGAGAAAAGAAATGAGAATGATATAAGGAAATTATAAAAAGATAACTATCAGTCTGGTAAAGGGGGAAAAATACTGAAGGAAATAGCAAATTAAACAGAATTGGCCTAATGGTAAAAGAAGGAGCATTTAGGTGGGGCATAGAAGGAACAATGGATCTGGAGACGATCTGAGTTCAAATATGTCCTCAGACACTTACTAGCTGTGTGACCAGAATGAGTTTCTTAACCTTTTTTGCCTTGATTTCTCCATCTGTAAAATGAACTGGAAAAAGAAAAAGTAAACCATTTCAGTATTTTTGCCAGGGAAACTGTTGGAAATGAGCCTTTGGAAGCTGACTTCATGAGACCTCAAGAAAAAAAAAATAAAACAAAGTCAGAAGAATAAAAAAATAGAAGAAAATGTGAAATATCTCATTAAAAGAACAACTCATTAGGAAAATATATCAAGAAGAGGCAATTTAAGAATTATTGGACTACCTAAAATCCATAATTTATAAAAAAAAAGCTTAGACAGCATATTTCAAGAAATTATGAAGAAAACTGCCCTGATATTCTTGAATAAGAAAGTAAATAGAAATGGATAGAATCCATTGATCACTTCCTGAAAGAGATGCCAAAATGAAAACAAAATCAATTATTATAGTCAAATTCCAGACTTCCTAGGTTAAGGAGAAAATATTGCAGGAGCCAAAAAGAAATAATTTTGAATATTATGGAACCATAGTCAGAACCATACAAAATTTATCAGCTTCTTGGTTAAAGGATTGAAGGGCTCAGAATATGATATTCTGGAAGGTAAAGGTCTAAGATTACAACCAAAAATAACCTGCCCAGAGAAACTGAGTGTAATTCTTCATGGGAAAATTAATATTTAATTATAGAGGATTTTGAAGAATTTCTGATAAAAATATCAGAATTGACTAAAAAATGTGACATTCAAAAATAAGATTCAAGAGATGCATAAAAAAGGAAATGAAAGAATAATCACAAGGAATTAAATAAGGTTAAACTGTCTACATTCTTATATGGGAAGATGACACATGTAACTCCTAAGAACTTTTTCATTATAAGGGCAGTTAGAAGGAGTTTACATAGAGAAGGCATGAGTATAAGTCCATTATTTTAGGATAATCTTAAAAAAAAAAAAAAAAAAGAAAGAAAGAAAGGACAAGAAAGAGGAATGCCCTGGGAGAAAGGGGAAGGGAGAGGTAGAATGGGATTTTTTTTTTACATATTAAAGGTGTGTAAGAAAGAACTGTTACAGTAGAGGGGAAGATGAGGGTAGTGGAAGGCAATGTTTGAGCTTCACTCTCATTGGAATTGGTTCAAAAAGGGAAGAACATACATGCACACTCAGTTGTATATAAAATTCTAACTTACCCAGTTGGGAAAAAGGAGGAAAAGGGGATAAGCCATATTTTGCAGAGGGATGAAAAAAGGGAAGGTGGATTAAGAGAGGCAGTGGTCAGAAGCAAAACAGACTTTTGAAGAGAGAGAGGATAAAAAGGGAAATAAGGATAAAGAGAAGAAAATGGGATGGAGGAAATACATGGTAATCATAACTGTGAATATGAATAAAATTAATTCATTCATAAAATGGAAGCATATATCAGAATGGATTAGAAATAAGAATCCAACAACAATATATTATTTACAAAATACACACTTGAAAGAGGAAGATACACAAAGACTGAAGCAGAATTTAATATGAATTAGCTGAACTAAAAAAATGCAGGATCAGCAATCATGATCTCAGACAAAACAAAAGCAAAAATAGACTTAATTAAAAGAGATAACCAGGGGGTAGATATGTTGGCCAAAACTGGTGTACATCACTACAGTAACAGCAGCATTGAAATGGGTACAGCATGTGGAAAGCTCTATAGAGTACATACACTGACTATCATTAATCCAGGTGATTCAGATATCATTAGAAGCATGCCACAACAAACTAGTGAAAAGTAAGTTGCACAAAAGTATTCTTTAATTAACTGGCCAAAATTTGTTTAAAAAAATAGTGGATAGTGCATCAGGCCTGGAGACAAGAGGTCTTGAGTTCAAATCTGGCCTTGGACACTTACTTCCTAATGGTGTGACTCAGGGCAAGTCACTTAACCCTATTTGCCTAACCCTGGCCCTTCTGTCTTAGAGCTATTTGTAAGATAGAAAGAAAGGGTTTAAAAATGAGACACAGACAATTGGGGAAAGTACATTTTGATAAAAAAAATACTATAGACAATGAAGTAGTTTAAAACAATTTTTACAGCAAGTTTCTCTAAAAGGAAAAAAAGGAAAAAACCAAAACAAAACATCTGTATAAATCCTTTGACCTAACATCTATACCCCAAAGAAATCAAAGGGGAAAAAAGACCTATCTGTACAAATGACAAGGAGCTGGTTTCAGAAGGAAAAAAACCAACAATTTTAGACCTATATGAACTGATAGAAAGTGAAGTCAGAATAATAGCAATAATAATGCTCACTAATAGCAGCATAATAATGATGATCAACTGGGAAAGGCTTGGCTGCTCTGATCAATACAATGATCCAAGACAATTTCCAAGGATTCACGATGAAAAAAAAAATGCTATCCACATCCAGAAAGAGAACTGATGAACTCTGAGTGCAATTTGAAGTATAATTTTCTTACTTTATTTTTTTGCTTTTTTTGAAGATGTAGCCAATATCAAAATGTGTTTTGCATGATTTCCAATGTATAATTAACATCATTTTGCCTGCCTTCTCAGGGAGTATGGGAGGGATGACAGGAGGGAGAGAATTTGAAACTCAAAATTTTTAAAGGAAAGAATGTTAAAAGTAAATTAATGATAAATTTATTTGAAAAAATACACACACTGCCTAATTCACAGAGATGTTGTAAGGAATATAGTCTCTATCAGCTTTAAAGCCTTTTATAAATGGGAGCTGTCATTCCTAAGATGTTCAGCAAAAGGATTATTCCACAGTCTCTTTTTTCAGTACATAAATCATAGGACCCTAATCCCATAAATGCTGACTGATGTCCTTTTTTGGGGGAAAAACTAAGTAGGTCAAGGTTTGCCCCCAAACATTCAATACCATCTTGAACTCAGAAGTAGCCCTTAGAATTACTGCGGTAGAGCCATCCACCTCTAACCGAAATTTGTAAGCTCTAGAGGAGGTATTTATATACTAAGTTAAGTATTGGTTGGTTGAATGTAGAGGTAATTTGAGCCAAACTAAAGACCAGATTTGGAAGAAGACATATTAACAAGTGAATCATGTAGTCATTGAATGTCAAAACTAAAAAAGATGATCTTGCCCAACCTCCTCATTTTACAAGTGGTTTTTTGCTTTCCTGTTGTTTCCATTCATGGGCATTAGTGGCCATGAAAGGCCATTCTCTCTTCTTTAGTTTATCTCATAATTCTTATCCAAGTCCTCCCGGGAGTGTGGCCCAGGTCCCTTGGAGTGAGGGTGGGATAAGGGTGAAGAAGGTGTTATTTGCTCTAAGTTACGTGGGATTGGGGAAGAAAAGACTACAGAATATAATCTCTACCTACCACAGACTCAAAAAGATTTTTTTCATAGTCCTGCTCTCACCATTACGTCCCAAAGCCTGTCCCTTGGCATTTCCTTTAGTTAGAGGCTTCCCTTCCATAAAATATAGTTCTAGACATTGTGCCCACATAGGGCCAGGGTGCAAGATCAGCTGAATTCGCATCTCCCTCAGCCCTTCTGGAGCTGTGCTCTCCCTAAAGAAACCAATAATCTTGTCTAACTATGGCAGCTATCATGTGTAGCCAAAACCCAATTCTGCTGATGAGAGCAGGATGTACTGATCCAGGCAGCCCACAGAAACCAAGACACCCTCCTTGCAAAGGCTTTTTTCTTTAACTTAATGCTTTTAAGAAGGTTACATAAGCATTTGCAGTGAACAGTTCCATTAACAGAGAGAGGTTCCAAAGTACACATAAGGCCACCTGCTCTGGACAACAGCTGGGTCTCTAAGTCCCAGCTTGGGTGACTAGTTTGACTCTAGATCTTGGTGCTATGATCATAGGGATTGTGAAGCATTTGGCTCTTGATAGGACTTAAGGAGAAGACAGAGGTCATTCAAGAGTCAAGCCAATAATCCAATAGAGGACGCTGGCCAACTGAACCAAATAAAAGGCAACATTGTGCAGTGTTGAGAGCACTGAGTCCAATTACGAGAGTCCATGCATCTTTCTCCTGGATTTTGCCACTGCTTCCCAAGGTGAGCCAAAGCAAGATACAACCCGATTTTGAGTTTCAATTTCTCTTCATCTGTTATTCTGACCAGTCATTTAGAAAATATAGACCAACGTAATCCTTGGAGATTTTTAGATAAAAGATGCTTTTCTTGGGGCAGAGTATGACCCACAAGTGCAGCTCCTTAGGAAGTCTACAATGATGTGAGGGAAAACAGAGCAAAAGTATTTGGGAAAGAAAAAAACAAAGCATATTTCATTTGCAGCTTTCCAAAGAAAAGAAATACAGAAAGGAAACCTGGCAACCATCCTGGAAATCCTGTCTGTGACATTAATGGACACTCAAGTTTTGGGCTAAGGGTAAAATATGGATTTTGTAGACTTGTCACTGGCTTTTTAAATCAAACCATCCAGATTTCTTCTTTCAAATAGTCTGATAATTTTTTCCCCTCTACTCCATGCTTAAGCAGAAACCCAAAAGGAGTTAGTTGCCCAATGGTATCTCACCAAGCAATGATAATTCCAGAAAATGGTACTTTGCCCTCAAATATCCTTCTTGTTTACATTTTAAACAAGAAGTTTATTTAAACAAAAAGATGCTTAACTTGTAGAGATCACTTTCCTTATAGTAATTTATCCCTACTTCAAGACAGGGATTGTCTTACATATAATAGCTACAACCTAAAATAACTTGTAAAATTATCCTTGGTTTTGCAATGATAAAAGAAAAACATTGAACTTGTCCAATCAAATAAGGCATGCAAGGATTTTTTGGTGGATTTTGTTGTCACTGCTTTTTCATGAATCACTGAGAAGAAATTAACACTGGATATATAAAGATAAAAATTGCAGGAATACATCTTTAATGGAGAAAAGGGGGATTTTCACAAATCCGGTTTGTTTTTCCCCCGCCTCATATTGATTTGATGTTCATCAAAATGTACCATTGGCTATAAATAGAAAGACATCACCTTATGGCTGTGAAAATATATCTTTTGGGGGAGGGGCATCTAGGTATCTCAGTGGAGAGACAGCCAAGCTTGGAGATCGGAGGTCCTGGGTCCAAATCTGGCCTTGGACACTTTCTAGCTGTGTGACCCTGGGCAGAATACTTAATCCCCATTGCCTAGCCCTTACCACTCTTCTACCTTAGAACCCGGTACATAGTCTTGATTTTGAAATGGAAGGTAAGGTTTTATTTTAAAAAAAGAAAATATACCAGTTACTTAATGTACAATAAAGGGAAAGAGGATGATGGGACTCAGTTCATAACTGTGTATTAAACACTTACTTTATGTCAGACACTATATTAAGCACTGGGGATACAAAGAAAAACCTGTAAAACACTAGGTAATTCTAAAAAAAGTTCTAAAACCATTCTTGGTTTTGCAAAGATATAGATAGAACATAGAAGATAGTCTGAAAGGGAGAGGCTTTATCAGCTAACAGAACCAGGAAAAGTCTCCAGCTAAAGATGGGACTGGAGCTGAGTCTGAAAGGAAACAAAGGAAATGAAAACACAGAAGAGAAGAGATAGCATGTTATAGTTATAGGGGACAGTCATTTAAAAGGCCCTGTCAATGGAGCTGGAAAATATAAGTGGACTATAAGATAGTGTGAATGGGTTGCAGGATTTGTTATAGGCAACGCTGTGTAAGGAGGAGGCTAGGGTGGTAGGAAGGGAAACTTGATCTTGGAAGTAATAGAGAGCCATTGGAGTTGGAGGGGAGGGAGGAATGGCATCATTGCTTTCACTGTAGAAAAGTCACCTCGGGAATAAAGTGGAGAATGGATTAGAATAGGGAAAGACTTGAGGCAGGGAGAACAGTTAGAAAGTGATTACAATAAACCAGGTAACAGATGGTGGCTGTATAAATGGAAAGGAAACATATCAGAAAGATGTGAAGTAAAAAACAAGATTTCTCAATGGTTTGAAAATGTGGGTAAGAGTGAGGACCTGAGGATGACAAAGATCATAAACCTGGTTGACTTGGAGGATAGGGTGCCCTCAATAGTAATAAAGAAATTTGGAGGGAGAGAGAATTGAGGGGTTTGATTTCTGTTTGGGATGTTGAGTTTGAAATGCCTATAGGGAGTCCATGTCCAGATGTCTAAGTCAGTTAGAGGTGTCTAAAAAGGGATGAATATATAGATCTGGGAATTATTTGCACAAAGATGATAACTAAACTCATGGGAGCCAATTAAGTCACCAAATGAAATAGTATGGAGTGAAAAGAGAAGAGGTTCCAGGACAGCTTGTTGAAAAACACATTTCCATTAGTGGACATGACATGAATAAAAAAGTAGCAAAGGAGATAGGAATTGTTGGACACATAGGAAGAGAACAGGGAGAGCAGTATCATGAAAATTTAGAGAGAAAAGAATATCCAGAGGGGCAGCTAGAAGATACCTATCAAACTACCAAATAACTTTTTTATAGAATTAGAAAAAATTATAACAAAGTTCATCTTGGAAGAACAAAAGATCAAAAATATCAAAGGAAATAATGAAAAAAATGTGGATGGGCATCTAGCAGTACCAGATCTCAAACTGTACTATAAAGCAGTGGACATCAAAACAATATGGTACTGGCTAAGAGTCAGAAAGGCGGATCAATGGAATAGAATAGGGTAAATGACCTCAGCAACCTAGTATTCAATAAACCCAAAGATCCTAGCTTTTGGGGCAAGAACTCATTATTTTACAAAAACTGCTGGGAAATTGGAAAACAATATGGAAAAAATTAGGTTTAGATCAACATCTTAAAACTAATATCAAGATAAATTCAAAATGGGTAAATGACTTAAATAAAGAGTGAAATCATAAATAAATTAGGTGAACATAGAATAGTATACCTGTCAGATCTGTGGGAAAGGAAGGAATTTAAGACCAAACAAGAGATAGAGAACATTGCAAAATGTAAAATTAATGACTTTCATTATATCAAATTAAAAAGATTTTGTACAAACAAAACCAATGCAACCAAAATTAGAAGGAAAGCAACATACTGGGAAAATATTTTTATAACAAAACTCTCTGACAAAGGCTTAATTTTCCAAATATATAAGGAACTAAGTTAAATTTACAAAAAATCAAGCCAGTCCCCAATTGACAAATGGTCAAAGGACATGAATAGGCAGTTTTCACATGAAGAAATAAAGCTATCAATAAGCACATGAAAAAGTGTTTTAAATCCCTCCTGATTAGAGAAATGCAAATTAAAAAAATGCTAAGGGGGGCAGCTGGGTAGCTCAGTGGTTTGAGAACCAGGCCTAGAGACGGGAGGTCCTACGTTCAAATCTGGCCTCAGACACTTCCTAGCTGTGTGACCCTGGGCAAGTCACTTGACCCCCATTGCCTACCCTTACCATTCTTCCGCCTTGGAGCCAATACATAGTATTGACTCCAAGATGGAAGGTAAGGGTTTAAAAAAAATGCTAAGGTACCACCTCACACCTGGCAGACTGGCCAATATGGCAGCAAAGGAAAGTGATAATTGTTGGAGGGGATATGACAAAATTGGGGCATTAATACACTGCTGGTGGAGTTGTGAATTGGTCCAACCATTCTGGAGGGCAATTTGGAATTATGCAAAAGGTACTTTAAAAGATTGCCTGCCCTTTGATCTAGCCATGCCACTGCTGGGTTTGTACCCCAAAGAGATAATAGAGAAAAATACTTGTATTTATAGCTATACTCTTTGTGGTGGCAGAAAATTGGAAAATGAAGGGGTGTCTGCCCATTGGAGAATGGCTAAACAAATTATGGTATCTGATGGTGATGGAATATGATTGTGCTGATGGGAATGATGAACTGGAGGATTTCTCTGTGAACTGGAAAGACCTCCAGGAATTGATGCAGAGTGAAAGGAGCAGAACCAGGAGAACACAGAGACTGATTCATTATGGCACAATTGAATGTAATAGACTTTTCTACTAGCAGTAATGCAATGATCTAGGACAATTCAGAGGAATTTATGAAAAAGAATGCTATCCATAACCAGAGAAAGAACTGTGGGAATAGAAACACAGAAGAAAAACATATGATCAATCATGTAGTTCAATGGGGATATGATTAGGGTTTTGATGTTAAAAGATCACTCTATTGCAAATATGAGTAACATGGAAACAGGTCTTGAACAATGATACATGCATAATCCACTGGAGTGGCTTGTCAGTTCTGGGAGGGGGAGAGAGAAGAGGGGTGGGAAAAACCATGAGTCATATAACCATGGAAAAATATGTATTATATACATATATAATATAAAAATGTAATGTAATATAAAAAATTCTAAATTAAAAAAAATGAGTATAAGAGAGTACAGTGGAAGAGTACCAAGCCTGGAGTTGGGAGGACCTGGGTTCAAATCTGGCCTCAGATATTTTCTAGCTGTGTGATCCTAGGCAAGTCACTTAACCCCAATTGCCTAGCCCTTGTTGCTCTTCTGCCTTAGAATAACCAATTCTATGACTGGAAGGTAAGAGTGTTGTTGTTGTTTTTTTAAATAAAAAGTAAAGAACATCCAGAAGGAGATTGTCAGTAGTGTCAAATGCTGTAGAGAGTTAGAGGATGATCTGGCCATTTGGTTTGTCAGTTGTCTCTGGCAACTCTGGAGAAGGCAGTTTCAGTTGGAAGCCAAATTACAAAGAGTTTACAAGACAATGAGAAGACAAAAAGTAAAGTTCCCCAATGCAGACTGCTTTCTCAAGGAGTTGAACCATGAAGGAGAACAGAAATATAAGATACTAGCTAGTGGGAATAGTCAAATCAAGTGAGGAGTTTTTAAGCATAGAGGAGATATAGATATGTTTGTAGAAAGCAAGAAAAGAACCAGTAGATAGAGATGAAAGACAAGAGGAAGAATGGATATCATAATTGGAACAATGTTTTGGAGAGGTTGGCAGGAAAGGGGTCTGATGAGTTTGCTATGGAAATAACTGCTCCCTTTTCATCTGAGACCAGAGAAAAGGAAAAGCTAATGAGGGGAGATAGCTAAGTGACACAAGATGAGGAAGAGAGAAAAGGGAGTTGTTGAATGTTCTCAATATTTTTTTTGAGGGGGGCATAATTTGAAGTGAAGTCTTTGGCTGAATGGGATTGCCATAAGTGAGAATCTTGAGAAGAGATGAGGTTTAGAGTAGCCACTGCTGAATGTTTTGATCATGAATCTATTAGAAAGGAACAGAATGTTTGCCTTGATGAACTGAATGTTAGTCAGCTGGTTTTATAGTTTTTTCTAGCTCCATTCAGCTCCATGGTCTGATATGTTCAGCTTTAGGACAAGGCGGCAAGATGATTCAGGATAGCATAGAGTTAAATTGGTTCACCAAGGTGGGGCCAAGATAAGGAAAGGAGAATAGTATAGTCAGTGCATGGGTGATGATCTATAGAAAAACTGAGGAACAGAAGAAATGAAATGAATGTCACAATGAATATATAAACAGGGTTAAGGGTCATAAAACATAGGCAAGGAGGCAGCTGGGTAGGTCAGTGGATTGATAGCCAGGTCTAGAGATGGGAGGTCCAAGGTTCAACTCTGGCCTCAGACACTTCTGAGCTGTGTGACTCTGGGCAAGTCACTCAACCCCCGTTGCCTACCCTTACCATTCTTCTGCCTTGGAACCAATACATAGTGTTGCTTCTAAGGTGGGAGGTAAGGATTTAAAGAGTAAAAATAAAATTAAACATAGGCAAGATGAGATGAAAAATGATCATGGCCAAATAAAAGAATTTCAAAGTTCATGAACACAGGAATGGAACACATAGTGATCCAGAGTCAAAGAAGTGACCATCTTTTTGTGTAACTGAGGTAGAATTGAGCAGTAGGTCATCGGAATGGAGTATATGTAGGAAGTGGGACATACTGTATTTGAAGGGGAATCAATATCTAGAGTAGGAAATAGGGAGGAGAGAATGATCCAGGAACTGAACTCATCAAAGAAGGAAGATGAATATCCTAGGGAACAATAGGCAAGAGCATTTGGAATGTGAATATAGTAATAAATTTGGATAGAATAACATCAAAGGAAGAATATTGGCTTAGTGAAGGTGGCCAAGAGTGGATCCAGAAGTGATGATGGGGAACGAGGAGAATTCCAACTCCTCTACCATAATCAGTTAGTTGGAAATATGAGGGAAAGTGTAGCCAGTACTGGAAAGGTTGGTAAAGGAAGCAGAAGTACCAGAAGAGAGCAATGTCTTAGTGAGGGATAGATGATGGGGAAGGTTGTTTGTTTTTTTTAAAGTAGTTTAAACCTATATGAATTGATGAAAGTGAAAAGTTAAGGGAAAAGTATCATACTATCATTTTGCATAGAAAAAGCAATGTTGTAATTATGTGTACTGATGGTCAACTGTGAAAGACTTGACTACTCTGGTTAATACAATGATCCAAAACAATTTCAAAGGACACATGGTTTTTTAAAAATGTTATCCACCTCTAGAGAGAGAGAACCGATGACCTCCGACTGTAAAAAAAAGTTTAATTTTCTCTCTCTTTCTTCCTTCCTTCCTTCTCCTTTCCTTTCCTTTCCTTCTTTCCTTCCCTCCCTCCCTCCCTCCTTTCTTTCTTTCTTGCAATCTAGCTAATATAGAGATATGTTCTGCAGGATTTCATATGTATAAGTGATATCATATTGCTTGCCTTTACAATGGGTAGAGGAAGGGGAGGGAGGAAGAGAATTTGGAACTCAAAATTTTAAAAGAAAAGAATGTTAAAAATGAACAATAATTCAGAAAAAAAGTGGTTTAGAGTGAAAGGAAGTTTGCTTATTATGAGGTAGACATTCTAGAGAACACAGTGAAAGGCTTTGGCAGAGCTAAGCAGAACAGTGAGAGGTAAGATTGAGATATTGAGGCATGAGAAAGTAGAAAGTTGAGGACTGGGAATATGTGGGTATATGGGTACCTCAGATCTTTGGGATGGTATGAGTATATGAGGATGGGAATATGGCAACCAATGAATGCTGAGTCTAGGAAAAGTATGGGTGGTTAGAGAAAAATGTATTGAAGGAGATATTAAATTAGACCGGCTTCTATTCTTGGCAGAGGAAATAGAGAGAATTAGAAATCAAAGAAATGAGAAAACTATACTGTATATAGTACAGGATCTAAATAAGATTAGATGAACCAAATCTTAGATTTCTATTTATAAATGTATTATTTTTCTGTGGAACATAGATCCAGAGTAAAGTAGCAGGTTCCTTTTTTTATTAAAAGACCTCTTTTGCTACTGAAACACCTGAATTGTATCTTCATCTTCCATTTCTATTTGTGTAGGTGTATTTATTTCATTGACTGACTGTCCATTAAATTGGACTTCAATCACTCTCCTTAGGCTTTTATTAGCTTACTAAGTATTGTATACCCTCTTCATCTTAAACTATATTTCAGAACACTCTCACCTGCCACCATCAAATGAATGGAATCATTTTGTTCAGTCTGGACTCCTTCCTCTGCCTTCTCCCTGGCCATTGTTGATCTGAAATTTTTCTCAGTCATCACTTCATAAAAAGGCAACCACATAGACATTGAGGCTATCCTTGGTTTCAGCTTTTTGTTCATTTGAATGGGTGAAACCACAAAAAAGTAGAAAGATGAAAATGAACACAGAACAGAACTTTGGAAAATACTCACATTTAAAGGGGACAGAGGGAGGATGAAGAAGTGAAGGCTGAGGAAAAGCAAGAATTAGAAGAAAACCAAGATAAAAATACATTAGAAGATAAGGGAAAGCACTGTATCCAAGAGAACAGGGAGTTAACAATGCTGAAAGCTACCTAATGATCAAAGCTCAAGAACAAATGCTAAGAAAAGATTTTCACATTTAGAGGACTTGGTTTCAAATCTTGTCGGAAATACTTTCTAACTGTGTGATCTTAAATTCCATCGTCTAGCCTTCACCATTCTTCTTTTAAAAAAAAAGAGATCAAAGATAAGTAAGAATGATAGATGAATCAAGTCATCACTCTCTTCGCCTGCCTTTTCAGCTCCCTTTTTTGCATTACCTTCCCCCATTAGAGTCTAAAGTCTTTGGGGGCAGTTAGGTGGCTCAGTCCATTGGGCTCTAGAACTAGATGGGAAGTCCTGGGTTCAAATTTGACCTCAGATACTTCCTAGCTGTGTGACCCTGGAGGAGTCACTTAACCCCCCCTTGCCTAGCCCTTACCACTCTTCTGTCTTGGAACCTGAATACAATATTGATTCTAGGATGGAAAGTAAGTTTTTTAAAAAAGAGTCTAAGCTCTTTGAGAGTAGGGACAATTATATTTGTTTGTATTGGCATCTCTATGCACAGCGCCTGGCATGTGTGCTAAACTTTTAACAAATGTTCTATCAACTCTCTGGTTCTAGTCACCATCTTAAAATCTGGAGTTCAGCAGCCAGAAAATAGAAATCCATGGCGTGATAAACTTTCTTCCCTCCCAGTCTTCTTCCATTTGATTACTGGATTCTAAGTCTTCTTTGTTCAAGAGACACAAGCCTTGTTGCTGTTCCTTGTGCATCTTCAGGCTCTGTCTTTGTCCAAGCCATCCCCCCAAAGTGCTTAAAGCCTTTCCTGCCCCTCCCATCCCCTTTCCCAACTACTAGTGGCTCTAACCTTCCTTTCACAGTGAAGCTATGTTGTTTGAGTTTTCTTGTCCACATACTGTCTTTCCCATTAGACTATGAGCCCTTTGAGGGCAGGGGACCTACTTTGGCCTTTGCATCCTCAAAATTTAGCATAGTAGCTGGACACACATTAAGGGTTTAATAACTGCTTGTTTATAGATATAAACTAGTTGAGGATAGAAATTAGACCCTTCCCAATCCATGTAGAAGAAAGCCCAGTGCCTAGGTATAATGTTTGTTGAGTGAATACCCAACTGACAGTCACAATTCCTTTTTACTTCCTTTTGTTAATGAAATGTCTCAGGGATATCTCAGAACAGTGTCAGTCATCCAAAGCCCGAGAGACAGGAGCGGTTTCTGACTCACAACTTTGCCAGTGAACGATGATGAGGCCCCACTTACCATTAGAGGGAGTCACTGGGTCTCCTCTGGGACCTTGTGGAATGATGCCCACACATGTGGTCAATGAAGAAAAGTAGGCTAGCTTCTCTTACACACTTGGGGCCATGTGGGATTGGAGGGGGAAAAAAACACAACACAACTCATAGAGTCAAGAGAAAAGCCCCAGGGCTATTTTAGGCCAGGCCAAGAACTCATTTCAATGAAGGTTTTGTTTATATAACATCTGCAGAAAGCTCTGTAGAGCAAATAACCTCCAGTCTCCAGGCCAGTGTTGCCGCAGTGTGTGCCGGGTGTGCGTGCCTGAACTTCCTGTTGTTCTTGGCTCAAAGTCTGACACTGGTATTGTTACTCCTCTTTGGTAGCTGTTTTATGTTGGCTTCTCCTTCTCTTCTCCCTCTTTTTAGTTCTTTTCAGAAGAGCCACGGTGGGATGGGAGACTTCTACAGAGAGTGTGATCCTCAGCGCCCCTGTGCTCTGGGAGAGCTGGGCAGGCAGTCTTTCATTCATTGAGAGGGAATATGTGCAGTTCTGATTCTCCGTGGGCTGACTGGAGCCCTTGCCCAGTACTATGCCTTGGGAGCTGCCAGATCCTTCAACTATAGGGACTTTTATTATTTTCTTTTCTTAAAAAACCCTTACCTTTTGTCTTAGAATCCATACTAAGTAGTAGTTCTAAAGCAGAAGAGCTGTAAAGGCTAGGCAATTGGGATTAGATGACTTGCCCAGGGTCATATAGCTAGAAAGTGTGTGAGATCAGATTTGAACCAGGTCCTCCCAACTCTTGGTTGATATCCACTGGTGCTCTATCTACTGAGCTACCTGGCCTTTGTTATTTTATTTTATTTTATTTGTTATTTTGTTATTTTTGTATTGCATATTTGTTATTTTGTTGTTTTTGTGTTGCATATTTGTTATCTTGTTATTTTTGTATTGTATATTTGTTATTTTATTATTTTCAACATCATTTCCTCTTTTAAAAAATGGTTATCTTGTTATTTTTGTATTGTATATTTGTTATTTTATTATTTTCAACATCATTTCCTCTTTTAAAAAATGCAATAGGGGGCAGCTGGGTAGCTCAGTGGAGTGAGAGTCAGGCCTAGAGACAGGAGGTCGTAGGTTCAAACCCGGCCTCAGCCACTTCCCAGCTGTGTGACCCTGGGGCAAGTCACTTGACCCCCATTGCCCACCCTTACCAATCTTCTACCTATGAGACAATACACCAAAGTACAAGGGTTAAAAAAAATGCAATATTTCTGAGGGTACGTGGGAACAGCTTGTTGGTATAATGGATACAACATCAGACTTGAAGTCAGGAAAATCCAAGTTCAAAATTAGCTGTGTGACCCTAAGCGAGTCATTTAACCCCTATTTGCTCCTCATCTGTAAAATGGGGGCAAACTGGAGAAGGAAATGATAAACCATTCCAGTATTTTTTCCAAGAAAACCCCTTGGACTCAGGGCCATATAGAGTTGGATGCAACTGAACAACAATAACTAAAGGGTAGACAGTAGTGGCTAGAATACTGAACTCAGACTCCAAAAGTCTGGTTTTCAATATTGTAAGACATTCAGCTCTGTGACCATGGCTAAATCACTCAGTCTCTCTGAAACTCAGTATCATTTGAATCTCATGTGTCAATTGTAAATCAAAACACCTGTAGGACTTGCCTCATGGTGTCGTTGTGTAGATCCAATATAAGGCACTTTGAAAACTTTGAAGTTCTACAAAAATGTTGGTTATGGCATTCATTCTTAGCTAAAGGTATAATTTTTCCCAGAGAAATGTTCACAAAATAAGCCAAGGCAAGAAATATGAAATGTGCCCTCAAATCAGCTCTTTAGGACAAATTCAACGAGGACAATTGGGGAGGCGGAAATGACAAGTCAAAGAGAAGCCAATCTGTAGAGGAGGTGGTGGGGCATGGCGGAGGAGCACTGCACCAGGAATACAGCCTCTAGGAGGAAGTGGCATCTATTTGGTGGTTTTCTATTTAAACTAATTTTTCTTGTGAACCCAAAACTAAGTCCACTTGTTTCTACCAACTGAAGGAATATAAGTTGTGTTAGCACCCTCTAAATTTTGGCGCTGTTGGGCAAAGTTCTAGGATATCCACTTAAGTTATAGCTTTAGTTATTATATGCAGTTATTAGTTATATGTATATTGCATATAAGTTATTAAATAAGGCAAAAGAAATTCACTTCCTCTTTCAGCTGATTTCTAAAGGTTAAAGACTGATTAGTATTTGGTTCTAACGAGAGTATACTTTCAGGCAAACCCAAAAGGTCAGGATTTGCTTATCCTTAGCTTTATTTGACAGTATAAAATAATCAATGAAATCTGGAAATGACTTTATCACATCTCTCTACCTTCATGGGTAAAGAACTAAGTAATGGAGATCCCCTATCCTCAAGCTTACAGATTGGTTCTCATATACAACACAATTCTTTGTTATAAAATATAAAG
The DNA here is from genome assembly GCF_016433145.1 of Gracilinanus agilis. Classification (NCBI taxonomy): domain Eukaryota; kingdom Metazoa; phylum Chordata; class Mammalia; order Didelphimorphia; family Didelphidae; genus Gracilinanus; species Gracilinanus agilis. The sequence goes on from NC_058135.1 coordinate 164,454,167, forward strand.
ATCTAGGGGGGAAATAACCAGACTCAGATTATCCGCTATTTTGATTAAAGAACAATCGGACATCTAATTTTCTAATTAATAGCAATTGCTTCAAATAAGGTGTATTTTGGAGTATTATTTCCCTAACAGGTTTTACTAAAGATGTCCTATATAGCTAGTCTTTATAAATCTATAAGAGATTTCACAGGCTATATGTGCATTTGGCATTATAAAAGATTAAATAATGTATCAATTAGGAATAGGGATTAGATCTCTGATTTCTTTGGTATAGAGAACCCCCAGGGGAGAAAATTCCTTCTACAAATGCAAGGCAGCCCCTTCAAGGAAACTTAAAATTTTAGAGTTGCCTAGAGCCAGTGTTCTAGGTTAAATAACTTTCCCAGGATCACATTCCAGTGACAGAGATAGGACTTGAACTCAGGTTTTCCTGCCTTTAACTACACAGTTTTTATTTCTCATTGTATTATTATTATTATTTTTAATTTTAGCATTTTAATAGTCAACTTACTTGGAGTTGTTTGGAAAGAGTTCATAAAACATTGATTTTATATTGGTTTTTGCAAATAATGTAAATAATAATAGATAACATAATAATAACAGATCATATATTAGATATATATAATAATAGATTTCTATAGTGCTTACTCTGTTAGGTTAAATGATTTTCCCAGGATCTCACAGCTAGTATCTGAGGTCAAATCTGAACTGATGCTCTAAATATTGTGCCATTTAGCTGTCTCTCTTTTTTTGAATCTTACTTTTTGTTCTAGTAACAACTCTAAGACAGAAGGGCAAGAATTATGCAAACATGATTAAGTGACCTGCCCAGGATCACATAGCTAGGAAGTGTTCGAGGCCAAATTTGACCCCAGTTCCTCCAGACTCCAAGCCTGGATCTCTTTGCACTGTACCACCTAGCTGCCCCCTTAGTTGTCTCTAAAGACAAATACATGTTAAAACTAGTGGAAATGTGCATTGGCCATGGGTGGGGGGAGTGCGGGGGGGGGGGGTGTGTGAAGGGGAAAGTAGGAGCATGAATCATGTAACCATGTTAAAAATGAATATTAATAAATGTTTAAAAAAAGACAAATACACATATAATTTGGTATTAGAGGAACCAAATTGGATTGCAGTGCCCATAGCTGCCCATAACCAAGCTCAGTATGTTATGATATTCATATAATTAGAAAGTCTCAGAGGTCATAGTACTAATAATACTCTAAGGTTTACAAAACACTATATATACATTATCTCATTTGACAGCCATTTGAGATAGGTATTATATCAGGCTCCCCTCCAATTTCTTGGCAACAGGAATTAGTTCTCCTCTGAAAGGCAACAAAACTGTCCTAGGCACTGTTGATCCTGCCTTTCTTCATGCAGCTTGTTAGTTACATAAAGGGCATTAAAAAGTCCCACCCATGTGGAATCAGGGACCTTCTGTTTTATGTGTCTGAAGACCATGTGTGAAAATGGGAAAGAATGCACCCTGTCTTAATAACAGCTAACATGAATATAGCTCTTACTAGGTGCCAAGCACTGGGTTAAGTACTTTATAAACCTCTCATTTGTTTCTTATATCAGCCTTGGGAGGTAGGTATTACTATTATCCTCATTTTACGGCTGAGGAAACTGAGGCAATCAAAGGGTAAATGACTTACCTCAGGTCACCTAGTAAGTGTCTGATACAAGATTTCAACTCAGATCTCCCCAACTCCAGGCACAGCGCCACCGAAGTGCTCTACTCAACAGACATATTTCCAGATGGAGAGAAGGGGGCCACCCTAGAAGCTGTCACTGTATCTGATGTATAGTCTCGCTATGTTAGAGCCAAGTAGACCTTTTTTCCCTTAACCATTCAATGACTTCTCAGTGCCTCATTGCATCCCATAACTGAACCTGAACTAACAGGGTGTCTGTCTCAATACTGTCCCTAACATATGGCATCCTGGCCAGTCTCCTTTGGGCAAGCTCTAGTTTCCTAAAATGTGGGATCCAGAACTGAACACAAAACATCAGATGAACACTGTTCAGGACCAAGTAACAGTTGAACTATAGCTTCCCTTGCTTGAGATTCAAAGTCTGACATTCTATTATTCTATGTCTCTATTAATTTTGCCCAAGATTACTTTAACTTTGATGGCTTTTAGTGTATCAGTTTAATACATATTGAGTCCACTAAACCTCAAGTTTGTTTTTTTCACATGGTGTCTAGACATGCCTCTTCTATTTGTATGTCTGTAGTGGTAGAGGTTGTTTTTAACCAAAGTGTAGGATTTTACATTTGTCCAATTAAATTTCACCCTATTAAAGTTGTCCCATTGCTTTCATATGGCAAAATCTTTTGGGGTCTCAATTCTATAATCTAACTACATGACCAACCCAGTGGAATTGCTTGTCAGCTTTGGGAGGCAGAAGGGAAGAGGAGTGGGAAAGATCATGTAACCATGGAAAAATATTCTAAATAAATGAATAAATTTAACTACATGACCATCCCTCTTAGCTCTGTGCAAACCAATTTGTCAAGCTCATCAGCCAACTATATCTTCCCCCAGGACATTGATAATGATCTTTGACTTAAAGAGGACTAAGGATGAAATCCCTTGGTTCTAGCAGAGATTTTCCTCTAATCAATTTCTCCAGTTTGACATTGAGCCAACCAGTTCTGAATCACTGGCACTATGTTTTCATCCAGTCTTTGTTTTTCCATGTAAGTGGAGAGCCCTGCCTATGTATTGTGCTTTATATTGATAGGTTACTTTGTTATATTTTCAGTAAAACAAGAAATCATCTAGAGCTCCTGCTTCAGTAGTACCTCATTTTAACCAGGAGATTTTTTTAGAGTCCATTCCTGATATTTCCTAAGGTTGAGAGTGGTATGTTTTAGAAGATAGTGAATTGCCCTCTCAGGCAGCAAAAAACCTGTTCAAATCCTACCTCTGACCCATACTGTTTATAAGACCTAGGCACATTGTTTAACCTCTGTAGTTCCAGACAACCTTTATGAGACTCTTAACCTTTTTCTCTTTCTCCTTTGGCAGTCTGATGAAGCCTGTGGATTCCTCAGAACTGTGTTTTAAATGCATAAAATAAATTGAAGGAAATTAAATTTCAGTTAGGAACTAGTGAAAATAAAGACTTTTTTCTCTCATCTGAGTTCAAGGGCCCCTGCTCAAAGACTGAGCTGTATAGAAATATGGGTAGAGGGAGTTTCCTTGCCCAGGAGTTCTCTATACCAGTGCCCATTCTGTAGTTTGTAAATTCCTTTTTACATTAGCAGAATGCCAAAATAACTGGAACCACAAAAGCCAGTACTAAAATCAAGTAACTGAAATTTGCTTTAAAGCAATAAGGGATATTTTTATTTTTTAAAGGTAAACATTTTAATGCTTTTTTTTTAAAAATGGCTATTTCTTCTGGATGATTATCTTCTCACTCACATAGACTTCTTCCTGAAAACAGCATAGTAAGGCAATGAGCTCATTGTGTCTAGAATTAGAAAACATAAGTTTCCATCCAGGACATGTGACCATGACACATTACCTCTAGACCTCAGTTTCCTCATCTGAAATTTGATGAGATAGGACTAGAAGACTTTTGAGGTCTGTCTCTGCTCTAAATCTATGATTCTTGTCATTAGGATTTATAGTTAAGAAAAACAAACCAACATGATGGTGGTGCCTGAGAACGTATGCCTTGTAATAATCCATAGTCCACCACCTCTCTTCCAAGAGGAGGAAGAAATGTTTTGCTGTAGATACAATAAGGAATTTTCACAGAATCACCCAAAGTAATCTTTTCCCAGAGCCTACCAGGGCTTAGTTTTCCTGGGTACCAGGGAAAGAGTCCAATTAAGATGACTGAACATTAGAAAAGAGCTACCAAGGTTCATCCAACAGGGTAAGGGGAGGTCCTTTAGAAAGGCTGATGGGAGGTTAATAATAGCCTATGCAGCTTTCATGTGTTGCTCATCTGAGCATAGAAATGCTAATCAGCCCTATTCATTGTCCATGTTGGAAGTTCCCCAGTCTCTATTACGAATGTTGTTGAAATGATCCCACTAGTAGCCAATTAATTCCATTTAAACACTCACTAACGGTCAAGGAACCACCTGTGTACAAAGGCAGGATCAACCGTCCAGTTTTGTTTTGCCAATAATTGCAATGAGTCCTCATATGCAGTGACCTGCTGTTCTGATTTGCATGAAATCCTTGAGGGTCCTTGGGCTTTTTCCTGGGACAAAGGTGCTATAGAGAGCTAGGCTACGAGGCTGGGTCTGAGGTGGCATTCATTATGGGACTGCCTGGGGCCAAGGGGCTCACACCAGGCTAAGGTGTTCGTGGATGGGAATACATAATTCACTTGTTAAACAAGGTCTTTGCTCTGTTTCACATTAGCTAAGTCTTTGCCCACAGAATGCAACTCCCAGAGGAGCCTTTGGATTCTGCTCTATTTGAATATTATATTGTTCTTCCCTGTGCAGGCTTTCTAAAAGGGTTCACAGGAGCAGAGAGGTCAGAGAGGCTGTTTGGGGGGCTGTCTGAGTAAAGCTTCCTACAGAGGTGAGCTCCATTCTCCTGGGGCTGCTGTGAAAAAGCTCAGACCTTATTATTCCTCTTAAAGAATTTGTGCTTCCCTGGATCCGACACTGGGAATAGGGCATTGTCAATTGCAGAGAATGGCCAGTATGGCTGCATTTGGGTTTAATAAATATCTCACACAAATTGTTTTTTCAATTTCTTCAAGATTCTACCCAGTCTAAGCCCAGGTCTACCTGTAATTTTTTCCTTCTCAAACAAACAAACAAAAAAAAACTTCTTGAATCATTAAGGGAAAATGTATTCAACATGTTTATGAATCTTTGTAATCAACACTTCCAATTGCTATTTTAGAACTGTTGCCTTGGTTTGTGTTTCAGATCCCTTTATTTGGAAGTTAGATCTCCAGTCTTGGAGCCAGGAGGAGCGGAGACCAAATTGACTACTGAAACATCATACTTGCCGTGTGAACCTGGGCAAATTGCTTAGTCTCTCAATGCCCAGAGCAGCCATCTAAGTTGCAGAGAAACTTTGCCTTCACTTCGTAAGCCCTGCGTCGGTTGAAAGTTTTCTCATCAGGGTGTCATATGTGACAACCAAATCACAGATCTCATCTCTGCCTCTATACTTGAATTAAAGATAGATTTTGATTAGACTCATGTATCTAGAATTGTAAGTGACCTCAGAGGTTATGTGTCCAACTTTTTCATTTTTCTGGGGAGGAACAGGAGACCCAGGAAGACTGATCCAAAGTCATACAGGCAGTGAAGTAGTAGAACTGGAATTTAGAGTTCGTGTTCCTTCAACCATAGACATGAGCAGAGATTTGTTTTCTTTGGGCAGGAATTGCTTTTTGTTGTTGTTGTTTTTTTGTTTGCACATCACTTAATACATAGATGCGAGGCACTGCGCTATGGTTTGGTGATTTAAAGACAAAATGAAATTTTACCTGCCCTCGGCAAGTTCACATTCTATTCTTACATTGTAGGAACTCACTGTTCCTTGTGCATAGTAGGAACTGAATAAATGCTTGTTAGAGTGGATCGAACCTGAACTTTCAAAGAGAGCCCAAATGTACAGTAGGTCTGAAAAGAAATTAATTAATTAAAATAAAAATTAAAAACCTCACACATTTCCAATAGGTCCAAACCCATGTTCTGAAATGCTCTGGGCCCTGGGGAGCATATAAGGGAGTCCATTTGCCTTAGGGAAATGAGTTTTTTTGCTTTCTTTTTTTTTTCTTTTTAATCATTTGTTTATGTTTAAATCATATCTAAAATGAGCTGCCTTAAGGTATTTCTAAAAACAAATTTCACAATCAAAATTTGGTTGCCTTGGCCTTCATGCAAAACACCCACTCTGTCCTGGGAATGTGGCCCAGGGACCATTTAATTAGAAGAAAGAAAACAAAATTTCCCATTGGAAACAAAATCACCCCCAAAATCTAGCCACAGAAAAACAAATAATATTGACTTCCACATCACTGAAAGTCCCTGTTCCTTGATCAGACAATCACACTAATGAAGAAAGTTGAATTGCTCTTGGGGAAAGTGGGACGAATAAAAAAGTACAGAGAGGAAGAGCCTCCGTGTGTCTGTGACATCATTGGTCTGGGCATTTCAGATCATAAATTATCCACTCCTGTCCATCCTGTGCAACCCCTGTCTATGTCTTTCCATAAATTCACCTGAAGGGGTCCACTCAACATATTGAGAATCTTCCGCATATTCTCTTGACATTTAGAATGACACCAATAGTCGTCCTTGGTTCTCACTCTCACTACATGACTAGCCCATCTTTTTTTTTTCCCTAGTCATCTTTCTTTTTTTTTTCTTTTTTTTTAAACCCTTAACTTCTGTGTATTGGCTCATAGGTGGAAGAGAGGTAAGGGAGGGCAATGGGGGTCAAGTGACTTGCCCAGGGTCACACAGCTGGGAAGTGTCTGGGGCTAGTCATCTTTCTTTAATGGCATTTCCTACAGGTCCCCAAAGTATGACACATCTCTCCAATACAGGGGCAAAGGCAGGAGGTGCAAGCCTGGAATGGAAACCAGAATGAAACCACATAGCAGGGATGGAGTACGCTATTTGCTAGAATGAGCTTTTCCCACCTTGCAATAAGGTAGTTTAACGAAGAGTTTAAGGTGCTTCTCTGAATGCCATTAAGAAGCAGACAACCTTCCCAGAATGAAATTATGGGGAAGATAAAAGAAAAACTTTCTAAAAGAGCTGCTTCTCAATGGAATGATGTCTCAAAGTATTGAGCTCCCCGTCATTGGCCAAAAGCATTTGGGCAAAAGCTGTATTCTTATATCAAAAGGAAATTTGGATTAGATAACCTAAAGTCCCTTCCAAAGTCAGTCTATAAGTTCAAGAAAAATAATAGATGTGCATGTGTTTTGTGTGTGTGTGTGTGTGTGTGTGTGTGTATGTGTGTGTGTGTATGTGTGTGTGTAAAAACTATGGCCCAAGGTCCTACAAAACTCTGGACTCACATAAACCAGGTCCAGTCTTGAAAATTTGATCAGTTTCTCTTCTTGGCTCATTGCCTCCACCTATATTTGCTCCAGGAAAATCTCTTAGTTATTCATGATATAGTTCATGTCCAGGTCTCACCAAAGGTTGGTAATGGAGTCCCCAGCTCCTCTATGAACCACCAAGGTAACATACATATTAAGCACTGGATAATTTTTATTTTTCCTTACAGAAAATACTAAGAAGGACTGACAGGGACCCATAATCAGATACAGGAATAGTTGGCCTTAGACACTTTCTAGCTGTGTGTCTCTGGGCAAGACACTTAATTCCAATTACCTAGCCCTTACCACTCTTCTGCCTTAGTACTGATTCTAAGACAGAAGACAAGAATTTAAAAAAAAAAAGAAATATATAAAGCAATGAAATCAGCCATTAATTCCCTACATAGGAAAGTGAACAAGAAAGGGGGGGGGAAAGCATTTTTAAATCACCTATTATGTGTTGGGTACTGTGCCAAGCACTGTACAACAAATATTATTTCATTTGATCTCCACAACAACCCTCAGAGGTAGGTGCTTTAATTAATCCCGTTTTACAGATGAGGAAACTGAGAGTAGTTAAATTACTTGCCCAGAATCAAACAAATAGGAAGCAGCTGAGGCCATATTTGAATCTGGGTCTTCTTGACTCCAGGTCCAGTGTCCTAGCCATTGCAGTGCTTAGATACCAGTGAACAACTCTGGATACCAGTGAACACTGGAACTGGAGTTAGGAAAACCCGAGTTCAAATCCAGCCTTAGATTATTTCCACCGTGTAACCCCGGGGAAGTCATTTCACCTCCATCTATTTCAGTTTCCTTGTCTATGAAATGAGGGTAATAATACTACCTATCTCCCAGGTGATCGAATGATATAATGTTTGTAAAGTGCTTTACAAATCTCAAACTGCTTTATAAATGCTAACTACTAATATTAGGGAAAAGGTTGTCTATCCTTCAAAATGCTGACATCCTGGACATTTTCCTGGCCTCTATGTAGAGGTAAAGTAGAATGGAAGAGTTTGATTCTATCCAGAAGACTACTATTTATTATTAAGGATAAGAAAACACAATAGTATTTAGGGTTAGCAAAACATCTCAAAATACCTCCCAAAGGATTTGGGATCTGTAGTACCCTCTAGTGTGTGTTTTTTCTTAGCAGTTTTCCTTCATTTTTAAAGCCATCTGTATTTCAGGGAAAATGTAATCCATATGTCTCCGGCTCATTTATGTTTAAAAAAAATTCAGAGTGGCTTTGTAAGTGCCATTTGCGGTCAAAGAAGACTTGGAGACTTTTCAAACTCATTCTCTACAAATGGCTGAGTTTGATTTTACCAACTCAGCCCTTAATTTTATCCTGCAAATCCTTCAGTGTTGACCTCAGGACACCAGTCTAAGAGAAACAGTCCCTGGCGAGCTTTTTTACCTTCCATTGAAATGTATGGTGGTCCCATGGCTCAACCCTTAGTCTTGGCTTGAAGAGAGCTTGCATGAGAGGAGGGTATTGTTCGAAGGTGCACTGTCTTATTTAGCACCATTGGCCAGTTGCCCCAGTGGCAGATGTTTGCTTCTATTCCACCACCTCAGTTTCCACAGCAAGTCATTGATGATCCTCTCGTGTCATTAAATAAATGGTTTCCGTTTAGGAGTTTTGCTCTGAAGTGAAAAAAGATAGTGGAAAAACACATGTTCTCAAACATGAAATGGCCTTACAGGGGACCTTCTGAATGCCCTCAAAGCTGAAGGCTCAGTCAGGTTCAGACCGGTGGCTAACCATGTTCCAGGAGAATTATATAACAAATGCTTTGTTCAGTGACTGGTCTTTGAGGCACTAAACCTCCCGTCTAGGAAAACTCGAGGATAAATGAAAAGCATTTGATGGCAGACTCTTTCCTTGAAATAACTCCTGGGGTTGGCCTCTTTTCCTTCAGGCTTATTTCATTTAGTCACAAGTGGTTTTTGTCAATGTATGCCTACATAACTGTATGTTAAGAAAACCACCTTAATTGATCTTAATTATCTGAGAGTAAATTAAATGAGATGGCTTTACATTTTTTTCTTTTGATTTGAACACGTTTCACAGGTAGAAATTTTGAGAAAGTCCTGAATTCTAGGAACAGAAAAAAATGAATCATGGAATTGGCCAGAAGAATCTAGGAACACTTTGCAGAGCAGATTAACTGAGATGTGAAGCTATAATGCCATTAACTTCTGCAGAAATGATGCCAATACTCAGAGAAAGTGTAGTGCCTTGAGGACTTGATTTCCCTCTTCAACCTTTGCAGAATCCTTGGATGCCCATCTATAAGATGAAATCATGGCAAAACCTTGAATTCACATTATTTGAAGTTATAATTATGTAGAATATTGGTTTCATTGGTTTCAGCCCGATTGAAATATACAATGCCAATCCAAATAATATGCCCACTTAGGGGATTCCTTATTTGCCCTAGTTGGGACGTAGCAGTAGACTCATAAATTGTTGCCTCATAGAAGTCCATAGGATATCTGCAAAATGAATATGAGTAGAGTTATGTGGAAGAAAGCTGATGGGCATACCCAGCGATCATTTCCTGTCATAATTCTATAGAACTTTCTCTCTGGTGTCTGTATGGCACCTAGTTAGTTAGCTATTTGCTTTCCTGAATTTACTATGATTTCTTTGGTGCATCAGTCTCTGGGATATGAGGATTCCCTTGAAAAGATAACAAACTCGTTTTGCTTTCTTATTCTAAACTATTCTTATTCATCTTTTTAAGTCAGTTACACTAGCACAGCTACACTGCAATTCCTTTCTATTTTGTAAACCCTAGCCTTCTGTTTAAGAATCAATACTAAGTATTGGTTCCAAGGCAGAAGAGGTGTAAGGGCCAGGCAGTTGGAGTTCAGTAAATTGCCCAGGGTCACACAACTAGAAAATTTCTAGGGACAAATTTGAACCCAGGACCTCCTGTCTCTGGAACTGGCTCTCTAGCTGCTGAGCCACCTAAACAGCTCCATCATACTTGCAGTTCCTTGAACATAGAACATTTCCCATCTCTCTGCCTCTGAATTGATGTCACTCATGCCTAGAATGCTCTTCCCCCTCATTTTCCATCTCTTAGTATTATTCCCTGACATTCTTTAAGACTTAGCTCAAATTCTGCCTTCTGCAGGAAGTTTTTCCTCATTCCTCCTCTTGCAAATGCTTTCCGTTTTTGGACTGATTTCATCTACTCTCTACATAATCATTAGTATACTTAGTTATTTCTACGTCCTCCTCATTTGAATGTACATTCCTTGAAGGAAGGGCCTTGTTTTTTTGCCTTTCTCTCTCCATTACTTAGGACAGTACTGGGCATAGAGCAAGCAATGAATAAATGCTCATTGACTGACTGATCAATAGGACTTAGTGAGATGCTTCAGACTTGTAATTTCATCAGAGGTGGGGTGGAGGGAGAAATTTCCCGTTTGGAAACTCCACCTACTGATCCATGTGAGCAATTTACATTTTTAGGTAGAGTACAAGCAGGAAGCTCGAAACCACCATAAGAATCCTCTCCAACCAATTTTAAAATAACACCACAAAATGAATATTGGAGTGAAAGAACCAACAAGGAGACAGAGTAAAGCAACTTTCATGCAGAGAACTGAAAGATAAATTTGAAAGATAAGCAGGGAGCATTTGGGGCACTGGGGTGAGGGGAGCACAGCCAGCAGGAGGCTACAGCAAGGAGGGAGGAGGAAGGCAACAGCAAGCCTCCCCACTCCACATCTACTGTTCCAGGTTCTGAACCTGGCCCCGATCCAGCCAACAGTGGTCCAACACAATACGCCCCTTTGAAACCATGATATTTTTAATTTTATCACTCTATATTAATTTTATTTCTCACAGCCCCCAATCCTTGTTAGGGGCAGTTCCCAGGCTTGTGACTTACTGGCTTGTGGGAGCCTGGCTAGCCCTGGCCAAAGCTCAAGGCAGAGCCCCTGGGCAGGGAGTCTGCTGTGAGCAGTGTGTCTGTCCTGGTCAAGCTCAGAGTGAGACCAAAACCTATGCCCAAGCCTTAGGCTAGAATCTGAGCTGTCAGAAGACTCAGGGGGTGATTGAATCAGCAGTGGGAGGTGGCCCTCAGGACTCCCAGTCCACAGATCATCATACCATCTTGGAAGAACTTACAGAAACCCAGAAATAAGGCTAAGGGTAGCATCAAGGAAGAACTGAAATTTAAGAGCTTGTCCTATCTACCCAGAGAACAGAGCCTACCTTTATTTTTTTAATTAATTTTTTTAAGTTTTAATTTTGAATATTTTCCCATAGTTATATATTTTATGTTCTTTCCCTCTCCCCCCAACCCCCCTAACTCCCCCTTAGCCAATGCACAATTCCACTGGGTTTTACATGCATCATTGATCAAGACCTAATTCCATATTATTGATAGTTGGACTAGAATTATCGTTTAATATCTACATCCCCAATCATATCCCCATCAGCCCAGGTGTTCAAGCAGTTGTTTTTCTTCTGTATTTCTCCTCCCACCGTTCTTCCTCTGAATGTGGCAGAGCCAACCTTTAAAATAAAAGTGAAAGTCAAGAAAAAGACTGAGAAAATAAGCAAACATCAAAAAAACACTAAACCTTCAAATCCAGCCTCAGACACTTCCCAGTTGTGTGACCCTGGGCAAGTCACTTGACCCCCATTGCCCAGCCTTACCACCCTTCCACCTAGGAGCCAATACAGAGAAGTTAAGGGTTAAAAAAAAAACAAAACACCAAACCATAGATAATTTTTTTTTTATGGAGATAAAGAGCAAGGTAGGCACAGAAGGGGACAGTGAAAGCAAAGCAAACACATGCAAAATCCCAAAGGAAAATATGACTTGGGACTCAAATTCTGGAAGAAGTCAAAAAGGATTTCAAAAATCAGTCGAGAGGCAGAGGAAAAATTGGGGAAGAGAAATGAAAGCAATGCAAGAGGAAATGGGCCAAATGAAAAAGGAGGTTTAAAAGCTAATGGGAAAAAATAATTTCTTAAAAATTAGAGCTGGGCAACTAGATGCTAATGGTTTAATGAGACATCAAGAAACAATAAAACAAAATCAAAAGAATGAAAAATAAAACCAAACCAGAAGAATACATTTTTAGAGAGAATATGCCAGATATATTGAGATGTGAATAGGTCTACCTAGTGTCACACAAACTAAAAGTTTTGAACAGGACTTAAAATTTCTTTTCCATGTCTTTCCAGAAATCCTTCATAAAATCCTCGTATACTGGAGGCCTTATATTCAGGGCCCAGAGCACTATGATGTCAGGACATTTAGTGAATTGAAAGCTCAATGTGTATCAAGAGGGTGATGAGGCAGCCAAAAAAGGTAAGGCAATCTTTGCCTGCATTAAGGGGATATAGCCTCTTGAGTAGCTAGGTGGCTTAGTTGATACAAAGCCAGGAATAGAGATGGGAGGTCTTGGATTCAAATCTGGTCTCAGATACTTCCTAACTATGTGACCCTGGGCAAGTCACTTAACCCCAATGGCTTATGCCTTACTGCTTTTCTGCCTTGAAATTGATACTTAGTATTGATTTTAAGATAGAAGCTAAGAATTTTAAAAAGAAAAGAAAAGGGGACATATCCTCTAAAAACAGAGAACTAATGATCATATTGTACTCTGGCCTCAGCAGATTTCATTCTGAAATATTGTATTCTGTTCTGGATACCATCTTTTAAGAAGGGTGTTGATAATTTAGAGGGAGTCCAGATGGTGAAGGGCCTTAAGTCAATGTCATATGAGGACTGGTTGAAGGAATTAGGTTGTTGAATTTGGAGAAGAGAAAACTAAGGAGGTAGAGGAAGACATATCTTGTCTTAAATTATTTGAAGGATTGTCATAAGGGGAAGGGACAATCCTTCAAATAATTTAATTATGATTAAAAAATTCTTTAAAAATCATCTAAGTATATCAGTGTTAAATTTCACATTATTCTAATCTAAGCATTGTTACTTTATGTATATGGGAGTGAAGGGATGAGGGATAAAGCAGCAACTACAAACATTTATTAAAGTACCAACTCTGTAGAACAGTATATTAGAAGCTATGAGAGATACAGAGTGAAATGAGACTCAGGTTCTGCCATCAAAGAATCTAACAAATGGATATGACTATGTGCAAATAGAAAGTTGATCAAGGGAACTTGGTCAGCTTGACGTGGTTACTCAAGAAAAGAGCCACTGATTGGAACATTTCCTCATGAAGGAGATAGACATGCTGATTAGTAACATAGTGAGAACCCTGGGAACATCTTCTGTGCCTTTGTATTTGTGGGGTCATTCTGATCCGTTTCATGCATCATTGAGGATAAGTAAGTCTTAGATCCACCAGGAAGAGTTTGAATGCTTCAAACTACTATAGATAGAGTCAACTCATGCAGGACTCTCAAAAGGTGATTATAAAATTTGGAATGTGAGCATTGGCACATTGAAAACTGACAAATGCTATGAATCAGGGCTTGGTTTTTATTTTATTATATAAAATAATATGAGATTATTTTAGTCATTGTTTAGAATAATAATGTGGTAGAGAAAATGTTAATAATTCAAATTAAACTTAAAGAGTATCATGAATACATTGTTTTCTCAGAGAATTATTTATTAGACCTTAAGCAGCACAGCACTGGAGCCAAACCTTTTATACTGGATCTACAAAAAGCGATTTGTGTCAGAGAATTATAGAAGCAAATCTGTGTGTGTGTGTGTGTGTGTGTGTGTGTGTGTGTGTGTGTGTGTGTGTGTGTGTGTGTGTGGTTGGTCAGGTCGAGGTGGAGGTGGAGGTGGAGGAGAATCAGTGCCTCTGAATATCCCCACCCTGTGTCACACATGGCCCGAAGCTCTTAATGGCAAACTTAGAGAATCAGTGACAGAAGCCCATTGTTCCACTTCCCTACACACGAAAAAATGAAAAGATAAACTGTACACAAGATAGGTGTAGTAAAGAATCACTTTAAAACAAATGGGTATGTGAGATCCCAGAAGAAACTTATTTACTGCTGAGGACAAGGAATGAGGGTTTCATTCAAAAGGTTTCACTGAGAAAATAGAATGTAAATTGACGTTTAAAGGGTAGGTAAGACTTAGGAGGCAAAGAGAGGACAGGGGGCAATTCTAGCATGACATTACCTAGAGTATTACATTAAAACTACCAATTTCCCTAAGAGGAAATTCACAAAAGCACAATAATTATAATTATTGTAATAAGAGTAATTATCATAATAAGCAATTTTGAATGTTTCCTTTCTGGCTTAATTTGCCCTTCACCCTCTCCCACTACATCTTTTAAAAGAAAATTAAAAAGGAAGATGAAGACATTATCCCGGGAAACTATGTCCAAGTGGCTAGGTAGTACATGAATTAGTCCTACCAGTCCTACCCTGGCCAGTTGAAGTTAATAGGGAAAGGGTGGCACCAAACCCAAACCATGAAATTAAGAGCTCAGCAGACAGAAGCACATTGAGTTCTGGTTCTGGCACAGTTTCCAACTCATTATGACATCAAATGATGTTATATGTGTAAAGTTCTTGGCAGACTTTGAAGTGTTATTCAAATATTAGCTTTTTTTTTTAAACCCTTGTACTTCGGTGTATTGTCTCATAGGTGGAAGATTGGTAAGGGTGGGCAATGGGGGTCAAGTGACTTGCCCAGGGTCACACAGCTGGGAAGTGGCTGAGGCTGGGTTTGAACCTAGGACCTCCTGTCTCTAGGCCTGGCTCTCACTCCACTGAGCTACTCAGCTGCCCCCAAATATTAGCTTTTATTGTCATTATTTAAGACAAAAGTAGATAGCTTTGATCTAGGTTATAGGTAGAGGAATGCTTACCCATGTATGTAAATATGCAAAATATGAACGAAAATACTACCTAGAGTTAGGTAGACTAGGCAACATATGGCCTGGGGAGGGAGGAGGTGGCAAAGAATGCACTCCTTCAATGCCCTTTTACAAATGCGTATAATTTTTATCCCAGATCTTACTTTTTCATAGGGAAAAGCTATGGGTTCCAAGGAAGACAATAATCATTTTTTTTACAATTCCTGTTAATGCAGAAAGGATTATTATGCTTTTAAAAGTGCCAAAATGAAAAATAATTTATCTTCTGTTTAAGCACAATGAGTTTCCTAGGGGCCATGCATGTATCCCACACATCCAACTGGTATGATGAGATGGGTTCTCTGACTCAGTGATGATGGACAACTTTAGAACTGTTCTTTTTGGAAAATAGGTTTTATTTATTTTTTTATTTGTTTAAACCAGTGGTTCCCAAACTTTTTGGCCTACCGCCCCCTTTACAGAAAAAATATTACTTAGCCCCCCAGAAATTAATTTTTAAAATTTTAATAGCAATTAATAGGAAAGATAAATGCACCTGTGCCATCACCACCCTCCTGCATCGATGCAGCACCCACCAGGGGTCGGCGGTGCCCACTTTGGGAATCACTGGTTTAAATCCTTACTTTCTGTCTTGATGACAACTCTAAGATGGAAAACTAAAGGCTAGGCATTTGGAATTAAGTGACTTGTCCAGGATTACAGAGCTAGGAAATGACTGAGACTAAATTTGAACCTAGTTTCTCCTGACTCTAGGCTTAGTGCTCTACCCATTATGCCACCTAGCTGCCCTTGCAAATGAGTTTTAGCAGGTAATGCAGAGGGTCAGCTAGGTGGTTCACTGGATAGAGAATAATAGACTTGGAATCAGAATAACAGGGTCAAATATCATTTTGAATGTTCACTAGCTACACGATGGTGGGCAAATTATATATTTTCTCTGAGACTCAGTTTTCTCATATATAAAACTGAGCTAAGAAGAGGAGGATAGCAGTTCCCTCACAGAATGATTTCACAGATCAAATGAAATTGGGTGTTTTAAAGCATTTCATATGCTATTAAATATCATATAAATGAGGACACTTATTATTACTATTTTAACCTGTTCAGCCCACATCAGGAATGTTGTTTGATTCCAAATCCCACAGATTAGGAAGGACATTAATAAACTAGAGAGTATCTGCAGAGAGTCACCCAGAACAGTGAATTCTAGACCTCAAGTCTGGACCACATCAAGAGTGATTGGAGGAATTGGGATGTAGGAAAAGATACTCGAGTGGGAAGGGGCATGATAACTGTGTTCAAACACCTAAGAAATTGTTATATGGAAGATGAATTGGACTTGTACTATTTTGGCCCAAAGGAAAAAATAGTAACAATTCATAAAGAGTAAGATTTAGACCTGATAGAAGGGAAAACTTACTAATAATTAGAGCTGGGCTAAAATGAAAGAAGGGGAGAGTAATGAATGCTGGAGGGGATGTGGCAAAATTGGGACATTAATGCATTGCTGGTGGAGCTGTGAACTGATCCAACCATTCTGGCTGGCAATTTGGAATCATGCTCAAAGGGCTATAAAAGAATGCCTGCCCTTTGATCCAGCCATACCATTGCTGGGTTTGTACCCCAAAGAGATCATAAATAAACAGACTTGTATGAAAATATTTATAGCTGCGCTTTTCATGGTGGCAAAGAACTTGAAAAGTAGGGTATGCCCTTCAATTGGGGAATGGCTGAACAAATTGTAGTATATGCTGGTGATGGAATACTATTGTGCTCAAAGGAATAATAAACTGGAGGAATTCCATGTGAACTGGAAAGACCTCCAGGAATTGATGCAGAGTGAAAGGAGCAGAACCAAGAGAATGTTGTACACAGAGACTGATATACTATGGTAAAATCAAATGTAATGGACTTCTGTACCAGCAGCAATGCAATGACACAGGACAGCTCTGAGGGATTTATGGTAAAGAAAGCTACCCACATTCAGAGGAAGGACTGCAGGAGAGGAAACATAAGAAAAACAATTGCTTGAACGCATGGGTTGAGGAGGACATGATTGGGGATATAGACTCGAAACTACCACACCAATGCAACTATCAACAATTTGGAAATAGGTCTTGATCAATGACACATGTTAAAACCAGTGGAAATATGCATCGGCCATGGGTGGGGGGAATGCGGGGGGTAAAGGGGAAAGTAGGAGCATGAACCATGTAACCATGTTAAAAATGAATATTAATAAATGTTTAAAAAAATAATTAGAGCTGCCCAGAAATGGAATAGGCTACTTCTAGAGGTAGCAAAGTCTCCCTCACTGGAGGTCTTCATGCAAAAGTCAGATAGCTATTTGTCATATAAATTTTTAGTGAGGATCTTTTTTAATTTCTTAGATTAAATTTATTTGTTTGTTAAATCATTTGATAAAAAGATATATGGCCGGGTTAAGATGGCGGCAGAGTAAGAAGCAGCTCTTAACCTCTCCTGACCGAAACACACAAAACTCCTCAAGGGGACATAAAAACAAGTCCAGACGAACTGAGGAACCCCACAACAGGGCACAGCGTGGAAGGTACGTGGAATCGAGACATTTCCAGGCTATAAAGGGCTCTCGCTAAATCGCGGGCTGAGCAACCGCCCCACCCCCACCCCCTCCACACTCATCTATAGCTCCGAACCCAGCTAAAAAGAAATAGAGCAAGTTTGGGGCACCCATCGAGTCATCAGCAGCTCCGGGACCTGTTCCTGAGAGCAGCAAGACTTAGGACCCCATTAAGTCAAAAAACGCACGCGAAATCTGAGCGCGCGCGCCGGAGCAGGACGCTGGGCGCAGAGTGCCGGCTGAGCAGAGGCGTGGGTGGAGGCAGACACAACTAGGAACTAAAGCCTAGGTGGGGAACTAGTGCAGACAGGTATACGACTGTGGAAGCAGCGCCCTGAGACTTGTAAAGAAACCTCCGGCAGAGGATCAAGCAAGAGGGCCCACCAGGGGGCTTGACCTTGGGAAAAAACCAGAACTCAGACCTCAGGAGCCAATAGATCGCTAACAGACACTGAGCGCGAGGATAAATCTGAGAAGCTGCTGGGCTAATGATGGCTACTCATCAGCCTCAGGAAGTTCAGAAGAGAAAGAATAATAATAACAAGAAAAAGAAGTCTTTAACACTCAACAGCTTTTACACAGAGAAAATCCAGACAACCCAGCAAACAGAGGAGGAGAACAAACAAGCATCCGGACCCTCCTCAAATAAGGAAAACTCCTCACAAGCTATGGAAGAGTTCAAAACTGAGATTTTGAGGAAAATGGAAGAGATCTGGCAAGAAAATAACAGTTTAAAAGGTAGAATCTTGCAATTGGAAAGTGAGGCTCAGAAATCAAATGAACTGATAAGCAAATTGAACACTAGAAATGACCAGATTGAAAAGGAAAACCAGTCCCTAAAGGCTAGAATCGAGCAATTAGAAGCTAACGATCTCTCAAGACAACAAGAACAAATAAAACAAAGTCAAAAGACTGAAAAAATAGAAGGAAATATGAAATATCTCAATGAGAGAGTGACAGACCAAGAAAACCGGTCTAGAAGAGACAAGGTGAGAATAATTGGTCTTCCAGAACAACCAGAAATTAATAGAAACCTGGACTCCGTACTAAAAGAAATTATTCAGCAAAATTGCCCTGAAGTCCTACAACAAGAGGGCAATATAGACATTGAAAGGATTCATAGAACACCTG
>NC_058135.1:164477806-164504281 GCF_016433145.1 Gracilinanus agilis
AGTTCCAGGCGAACTGGAGAGACCTCCGGGAACTGATGCAGAGCGAAAGGAGCAGAGCCAGAAGAACTCTATACACAGAGACTGATATACTGTGGTAAAATTGAATGTAATGGACCTCTGTACCAGCAGCAATACAATGACCCAGGACAACTCTGAGGGATTTATGGTAAAGACGCTACCCACATTCAGAGGAAGAACTACAGGAGAGGAAACATATAAGAAAAGCAACTGCTTGAACGCATGGGTCGGAGTGGACATGATTGAGGGTGTAGACTCGAAACTACCACACCAATGCAACTACCAACAATTTGGAAATTGGTCTTGATCAAGGACACATGACAAAACTAGTGGGAAATGCGCATTGGCCATGGGTAGGGGGGGCGCGGGGGGGTTGAAGGGGAAAGGAGGAGCATGAATCATGTAACCATGTTAAAAATGAATATTAATAAATGTTAAAAAAAAAGATATATGTATCTATAAGACTTTGTCTTGCTTATTTCTTATTGCTTACTTCTATTTATCAGTTCTTTCTCTGGAGGTGGGTATACAGAAGTCATTCTTCAAATGATATTTCTGTTGCTGTACATAATGTTCTCTTGGTTCTTCTCATTTCAGTTTTCATAATTTCATGTAGGTCTTTCCATTTAAAAAAATTAACCTGATTTTCCTTTCTTAAAGTATAGTAGTTATTCATACACAATCATAAACAACTTGTTTGCCCATTCCCCAGTTGATGGGCCTCCCCTCAGTTTCCAGTTCTTTCCCATTACAAACAGAGCTGCTACAAATGTTTTAGAACATATAGGTCAGTATTGGTGAAGGTTTTCAAGTTTGCATGCCCAGAGAGCAACTTCAAGCTGTCTGTGAGCCCCCCACATTACCCAAGAGAGAGGAGAAAGGAAGTGCTTGCTCTGGGTGGCTGGACAGACATTGCATACAATGTCCTCAGGCACTGGGAAGAGGGGAAATGGAGCAGCTTCCCTGTGCTAGGGCCAGCGTGCATGCCAATACTTCACCAATGGTGATATATGTTCTTTTCCTTTTCCCCTAATCATCTTAGGAAATAAACCTAATAGTTGTATTGCTGGGTCAAAAAATATACACAGTTTTATAACTCTCTGGGTATAAGTACAAATTGCTCTCCAGAATGGCTGGATCCATTCACAGTTCTACCAACAGAGTATTAGTGTCCCCATTTTTCCACATCCCCTCCAACATTTGCCATTTTTCCCTTTTATCATTTTTTAGCCAGTCCAATAGATGTGAGATATTTTAGAGTTGTTTTGATTTGCATTTCTCAAATAAGTAAAGATATGGAGCATTTTTTCATGCAGTTATTTGTAGCTTTGATTTCTTCACTCAAAAACTGTCTGCTCATACCTTTTGATTATAAATTAAATCTTCTTCTTCTTCCTCTTCTTCCTCTTTTTCCTCTTCTTCTTTCTCTTCTTCCTCTTCTTCCTCTTTCTCTCCCTCTCCCTCTCCTCCTTCTCCTCCTTCCCCTTCTCCTCTTCCTTCTTTTCCTCTTTCTTCTCCTCCTTCTTTTCTTCCTTCTTCTCCTCTTTCTTTTTCTTCCATGTAGCAAAAAAGGGATTTGGGGAGGTGATTGTGCCTACCCAGCATATGTTGTGAAGGCACATGAAATAAATGTGGGGAATAAGGAAGATTTTATACTTTAACTTGAAGGATAGAGATGGTGCCCAGCTGTTGTACAAGGAGAACTGACTATGAAAATGAGTCATAGTTTGAATAGTTAACATTGAGGTTTACACCATTCCCCGAAGGAAAGGTGGTCAAAGAATATGAATAAACAATACTGAAAAGAAGAATTGGAAATGCTTAACAATCAAATCCAAAAGATTACTCCAAATCATTAACAACGAGGAATGCAAATCAAAACAACTCTAAGACTTTACCTTACACCCAGAAAATTGGCAGAGATGACAAAATATGAAAATAGTCCATTCTGGAGGGAAGAAAAAAGTGGATATAGTATGTTCTCAGAAAAAATAAGCACACTAGTCCATTGTTAGGAGAATTCTGAATTGGCTGAGCCATTATCGAAAGCAATTTAGAATATACTTTTTTTTAAGTGACTAAAATGTCCATTCCTTATGATCCAAAAATAATGCCATGAGGCATGCATGTCAAGGAAGGTCCACAGGTCTCGAATATATCAAAATATTTGTGGTGCCATTTTTTGTCAGAGCAAGGAACTGAAAACAAAATGGGTGCCCATTGATTGAGATTTGGCTAAATTGAGGTATATGTAATGGAAAAGAATATTAATAAGAAATGAGAATATGAAGGAAACAGAGAAATAGGAAAAGATGCATATGAATCAATAGAGATGAAGTAATTAGAACCAGAGAGAGAAATGAAGTTAGGCAATAAGCATTTGTCTACTGCATGTCAGCCACTATACTAAGAGCTAGAGATAGATAGATAGATAGATAGATAGATAGATAGATAGATAGATAGANTAAGAGCTAGAGATAGATAGATAGATAGATAGATAGATAGATAGATAGATAGATAGATAGAAGACAGACAGACAGATAGATAGATAGATAGATAGATAGATAGATAGATAGATAGAAGATAGACAGACAGATAGATAGATAGATAGATAGATAGATAGATAGATAGATAGACAGACAGAAAGACAGAAAGACAGATGGATAGATAAAATGACTACAACAATGTCAGGACAAAGAATAATAAAAATCAAATTGAAGGTTATGTAATTATAAAATCTAAGTTTGGCCCTAAAGAAAAGGAGTTGAGAAAATGTTAATTCCCCCTCCCTGTGGTGTGAATGTGGGGCTATAAGTATGGCAAATTATGTATACTATTGGACATGTTCTATCATTTTGTTTTCTTCACTTTCTTTTCAAATTTTTGTTACTCATAAAGTTTTGCTGGGCTAAAAACCAAAAGGCATTGATTAAAATAAAAGGATTGTGGGATTTAAAAGGTGAGGCTTGTGAAACCCCTCCTGGAGTCAAAGGGAAGATGAGAGTTTCTTGCTTTGAAAGTCTTGGCTAAACAGGATGGATGGCATATGACTAGAACAGTTTATGACAAGTCCCTCAAAGGTTAAAAGAGAGGCTAGGGAATGTCTCAAACCATTTCTTAATATGCTGTTTATATTTGGAGGAACTTTGATTTTTAATTTTATCCAAAAGAAAAAGAAACAGAAATGGCCCATAGTAACTAAGCCGGCTTTCCTCAAGCACTTATTGATAAGATTTTTTTCAATTATTTATTTCCATAGGCACTTAGGAGAAGTTTATCCATACAAAGGGATTTTTAGTGAGGTTTCCTGCAGCAAAGAGAAGACACCGTTGAGGGTCTTTTCCAGGGAATTCATAGGACCCTAAGATTAAAATTGGAAATCATGCTGTCTAAAGCACTGAATTTACAGATGAAGAAATTAAGGTTCAGAGAAAAGAAAGCAATTTCTTCAGTTCACTCAAAAATACGTAGAAACTTTAAATTTGAACTCAGGTTTTCTGACATCTAATTTGATATCATTGCCACCAAAGACTGATGGGAATAATAAAATCTCAGAGTTGAAAGAGACCTCATAAGTCATCTAGCTAACTGCCACCCAAAGCGTAAGCCCCTTTCAAGTATTTTATTTTATTTTAATTAAAAAAAAAAAACTCTTACCTGCTGTATTAGAATCAATACTAAGTATTGGTACCAAGGCAGAAGAGTAGTAAGAGGTAGGCATTTGGGGTTAAATATCCTGCCCAGGGTCACGCAGCTAAGAAGATTTGAACCCAGGACCTCCTATCTCTAGACCTGGCTCTCTATCCATTGAGCCACCTAGCTGCCCCTCTAGGAGGTTTTAAGAAGCTTTTATTTTAAAGCCTTAAGAGAAGGGTCTTTGGAACCAGCTTAGGCCTTCTGGAGGTGTCCTAAGTAGAAACATCTCTTCTCAGAGATGGAGGGAAGGATAGGCATCCAGAGTGGCAGACTAGAGGTGTGTGTGTGTGTGTGTGTGTGTGTGTGTGTGTGTGTGTGTGTGTGTGTGTGTGTGTGACACTAAAGAGTAATGTACAGTCCTTTGGCTGTCCACCTACCATTCCTCATCCATCCCACATGACCGATCCATCTTCTCTTTCTAATGCCCTTACCCACAATTTGGAAAGAAGAGTTATTTGGAGTCATCAAGCCAAGTAAAAAATAATTGTTTCAAAGTTTCTTTTCAATTTTAAATATACTCATAGATATTTGAATAAATTGTAATGCTCTCATTTCTGAGAACTAGGTGATGAATGCTTAGACTTTCCATCCCCCTTCTCCTCCGCTACCCCCCACAAAATGTTAATGTTGATAAGAGCTCAGGATATTTTTATGTAACGTTACTAGTTAAAACATGCCTGACTACGTTAAAAAGGGAACATGTAGGTGACTTTTGGGGGGAGCATTTGTTGCCTTAAAATGGTGGTCACTCTCCAAATATATTGGTAGAATTTTCATTCCGACAGAATAAGACCCAAAGTGATTTGATTTTTCTTTAAAATTTCTTTGAAGGTTTAATCCTCTGTCCTAGAGATCAGAGAGAAGCGTAATGCTATACTCCAACAGTGACTCCCTGGGAGGATGCCATTTTGAATTTCAGGAGTTCCATTACTTTTACAGAACAGGTTGCCATTTCTCGACATAGATTCAGAGGCCTTGGGAATGATCTATTGCACAAGAAAAGGGCAGAAAATCAGGTTCGTGGCCAAAATATCCGACATGAGCAATATTGCCATAAAGTCTTCCTCTTTCGGTCATGTTGTTCCCTCACCCCGTGTGTCCTGTATTTCACTGCCATGATTAAACTTTTGAATAGGTCTAAAAAATTAAAGGATACTTTAAAAAATATATGTAGTATTCTATGAATTTTTTTCAAAGTTTTTTTTAAAGTCCATTGGAAAAAAAACCCCAACACTAAAGCTCCTCCACTCCTTTGTGGATTCATAGCTGGGAGCATTTACCATTTCAGACTTAGCCAAGATACTCAAAACAAGTCATCATTGCTCTTCATGGAACTGGAAGCTTCTTTTCTAGAGCTTTTTAGTTCCATTACAAATATCATTTTTAAATATGTTAAGCTGAAAATTAATTAAATTTTCTCCATCTTTGTTCACAAGTAGCATTCTGGGGCCTCTTCCAACTGCACAGGCCAAAATAATCAGCTGTCACACCGGATTTAAGACCTTTCTGTGAACTTTCCTAGAGCCCTAAGCCCTCTTGTTATTATTAAGGATCGCGTCCTCATATAATTAGTAGTGTTCATGTTATTAAGAAAAATGGGGATTTGCTTCTCTCTCCCCCCCTTTTTTTTTTGCTCTGGAGGATAACCCAGCACCACCTTTAGCTGGCTGCCTTGTCATTTGATCTCATTTCCCCTCATTTTTCTAAGAGAAAGGAGGAAGGATATTCGTCTTTTTCTTTCCCTTGGATTCCTGCAGGAGGAGCCGGCTCTTTGCCAAGCTATTTCCCACCAACCTCTAGACTAGGTTACTCCAGTTGAGGCCAACAGTGTGACCTCACGAGGGCTTTGAAGGGACTTGACGCACAGCCCCCAAGGACTCTGTAACATTGCAGCCCTGTTTCCCAATTCTCTGGCTTCTGTCTAAGGTAAACTCAGGAAGAGGGAGGAGAGAAGTTATTAAGATTTTTTTTTATACTTTACAAAGATTTGGATATGATATGTCTGGGTGTCTGAGTGTGTGCATACACCCACGCACGCATACCCGTGTGTCCTCATTGGAGAGTGCCTGGAACTCTTTGGACACGAGTGCCTTGGGCTTTGGAGGGAGAGAACGTGGGTTCCAAAATGTCAGAAAATGAATATTAAAAATTGGATTGACACATAATCTGGAAAAAAATAAAAATGTAAAATTAAAAAAAATCACATTTCCCCAAGTCTTCACGTACCCTGAGGTATCAAGGGAGATTCGGGGAGGTCATGCTCCTTATGCCATCACCACTTGCATTTGTATATGTTCCATGAGTATTTCTGGGGGCTCCTGATTAGTGTCAGTCTCCAAAGTTATAAAATACTGGACACTGACCAAAGAATACTAGCATGATCAATTTGTCCTTGACCTCAGAGAGTGTATGCCATCAATACCCTACAATACAACATGATTCAAAGTGACACAACATTGAGACATTTATTAAGCACTTATTGTATATAGAGGGGCAGCTGGGTAGCTCAGTGGATTGAGAGTCAGGCCTAGAGACAGGTTCAAATCTGGCCTCAGACACTTCCCAGCTGTGTGACCCTGGGCAAGTCACTTGACCCCCATTGCCCACCCTTACCACTCTTCCACCTTGGAGCCAATACACAGAAGTTAAGGGTTTAAAAAAAAAAAAAAAAAGACCATATTGTATATAGAATATTGTCCTAGGAATTGAGAGATTTAGAAAATTTAGGTCAAACATGGCCTTTGCCTCCAAGGAGTTTACAGCATACTAAGGAAATATATAAACGACCATAATAAACAATATTACAATGAATAAACATTATATTTAATGAATGGGAGAGAATTTTGTGCTCTATGAAGCCTGAGGTAGAAGAGAATTGGGAAAGGCTCTCTTTTGTGACAAGCAAAAATTCCAAGAGAGTGTGTTCTAGGTAAGAAAAATCAACTTATTGATTAGGTGAGCAATAACCAATAAATTAATGGTCCTCGATCTCTCTTAGTGATCAGAGACAAAATCATTCAGAATTTTGCGTCTTTTAAATACATTTCTAAAAGCTCATTAATCAGCTCTCCCCTAGACAACCCAAGATAGCTCTAATTGGTGGATACTTAATGAAGAGGTTCACTTTTCTAGCCCCTCCCTTATCCTCTGTGATGGTAGAGGAGGGAGACACATGCCTAGTCACAGGATTCTAATATCCCTGTCAATCACAATGGAAAAATCAGGTTCAGTTTCGTTAAGTTTCAGACTCCATCATTCATCCTGGTGGAAGAAAAAAAAAAACATAGTCGTGCTGCCCCTGGACATATTTGACTGGAACCAATTCTGTTTACAAGAAAGAAAGGAACTCACATTCTCGGACTTAATTATCACAATTATAGAAGATGCTCTGAGGCAAGGGATGCAAGGACATTCTAGGACTGTCAGGACAAAGGAATGGGGGAAAGGTTTGAATTAGAAGTCAAGTGATAGAGCATTAAAAAAAAAAATCTTTAACTTCTATCAGCATCAGTTCTAAGACACAAAACTGGTAAGGGTTAGGCAATTAGGATTAAATGATTTGTCCAGGGTCACACAGTCAGGAAGTGTCTGAAGCCAGATTTAAAACCAAGTCCTCTTGACTCTGTCTGGCGCTCTATCCACTGTGCCACCTAGCTGACCCCCAAATGATACAGTATTAAGAAAAAAATTTTTTCACTGCAAAAGGTGTTGGGTGAGACAGACTTTGAAGGATATCCAGATGGGCAGATGAAGATGAGTAAGCAGGAGTTTCCAAGAATAAGAAACATCTTGAGCAAAGATCAGAGGTATGAGACCTCAATGCCTATTTCTTGGGGTGGCAGACCTGGAGAAATGTGTCTAAGTTGGCAGGATTATGTGTTGCATGAAGAAGAAAAATAAAAGCTAATTATGGGGGGGTGAAGGGGAAAGTAGGAGCATGAATCATGTAACCATGTTAAAAATGAATATTAATAAATGATTAAAAAATTTAAAAAAAAGCTAATTATGGCTGCAGATCATATAAGATGCTAAATGCCAAGCCGAGGAGTTTGAATTTTGTTTAGGAGGCAATAGGAAGATTTGTGGGTAGAAGAGTGGCACACTGAGATCTGTAAAATGAATCCTGAAAGCAATATGAAGAATGTATTGGAGAAATGAAAGGATGGCAGATGGGGAACTTGATTAAGAGACCAATGTACAACATCACAGGCTTGATTTGCAAACCCTAAAGTGTTTTATAAATGTGAATTATCATTTTTATAGGCAAGGTGGATAGCGATGAGAGACTGTATTGGTTTGGGGCAATAGGAAGAGAGAGAGTAAGAGATGGAACAGATAGGACCTTGTAATTGAGCACATGAGAGGGGAGATAGAGAGAAGAGTCCAAAGTAGCCCAAGGTTATGGGCACAGGAGACTGGGAAAATCTCAGTGCCCCAGGCAGAAATAGCAAAAGAAGAAAGAAGAGTAGGTTTAGAGGGAAAGATGATAAGCTCAGTTTGGGGCATATTATGTTTATTTGATCAACCAACCAGGCATACTTATTGGGTACCTTTTGTTATTCAGTCATACCATTCTTCATGACCCTATGGACCTCAGCTACCCATGGGGTTTTCTTGGCAGAGATACTGGAGTTATTTGCCATTTCCTTCTCCAGTGGATCCTTTTTTTTTTTTTTTTTAAGTGCCTGTTCTGATCTAATCACTGTGGATACAACATTACTATGACTAAGACTACAGCTACAACTAGTAGTTGTAATTAGCACTTAACGCCTCCAGGGTTGCAAAGCACTTTTCATATTTTATCTGGTAGTACTCATGACTTATATCATTGGGCAACTAGGTGACACAGTGGATAGAGCATAGGACCTTAAGTCAGAAAGACCTGGGTTCAAATGTGACTGAAGACACTTATTAATGGTAGAATCCTGGGCAAGATAATAATTGTTTAGTGCTTAGTAAAGTGCTTGGCACATAGTAAGCACTTTATAAATGTTAGTAGTTATTATTATTATCATTATTAGAGCTACGAAAATGAAACAATCCCTGATTGCAAGAAAAAAGTGTCATTGCCTCATACACAGTTGAAAAAGGAAAAAACAAAGTGGAATTGGAGAAAAAGATTGGAGATGCACCCATAGTTGTTTCTAGTTGGGGAACTGAATGAGATTACCAGGAGAGAAAGTATAGGAAGAAAAAAGAACTGTGGACCTACAATTGGGGAACATTAAAGGATAATATAAAGGTGAAGTCAGTGAAATTCCCAGAAAAGTGAGGAAAGAGAGAACTAAGAAAGTATAGTGTCTTTGAAAGAGGGAGTGATCAAACTGCAGAAGATGAGGATTGAAAAGGTCATTGGAAGTTTCAAGAGAGCCATGGGTCCAGAAACCTGGTTTCAAGGGGTTGAAGAGAGCATGGATACTTTTGATCCAGCCATAACACTGCTGGGTTTATACCCCAAAGAGATCATAAGGGAAAAGATTTGTACAAAAATACTTATAGCTGCACTCTTTGTGATGGCAAAAAAACTGGAAAACGAGGGTATGTCCTTCAATTGGGGAATGGCTAAACAAACTGGTATATGTTGGTGATGGAATACTATTGTGCTCAAAGGAATAATGAACTGGAGGAATTCCATGTGAACTGGAAAGACCTCCAGGAATTGATGCAGAGTGAAAGGGACAAAACCAGGAGAACATTGTACACAGAGATGGATTCGCTGTGGTAAAATTGAACATAATGGACTTCTCTACTAGCAACAATGCAATGATCCAGGACAACTCTAAGGGAATTATGAGAAAGGACGCTATTCACATTCAAAGGAAGAACTGTGGGAATAGAAACATAGAAGGTAAATAACTGCCTGATCACACTGGTGGATGGGGATATGATTAGGGATATCAACTTAAAGTGAACACCCTAATGCAAATATCAATAATATGGAAATTGATCTTGATCAATGACACATGTAAAACCCAGTGGAACTGTGTGTGGGCTATGGGAGGGGATGGGGAGGAAAGGAGGGATAAAACATGAATCCTATAACCATGGAGAAATGTTATAAATTAATAAATTAAAGTAAAAAATTAAAGTAAAAAAAAATAAAAATATTTAGGCAATAATCAAAGCAGAATTTAAGAGAGAGAGAGAAAGAGAGAGAGGGAGAAAGAGAGAAAGAGAGAGAGGGAGAAAGAGAGAAAGAGAGAGAGAGAGAGAGAGAGAGAGAGAGAGAGAGAGAGAGAGAGAGAGCGAGCATGGATAGGGAGGAAGTGAAAGCACCAGGCTTTGATAACTTCAAAAAGTTCAGCAATAAATATGGAAATATACTTTGCATGGCCTAGCTATGTTATGGGTATCATACCGCTTTCCTTTCTCAGTGGTTGGGAAGGGGTTGGAGAGGAAGAGAATTTGAAAGTCAAAATAAAAAGTGGATACTAAATAAATTTTTAAGTGCTTTTTTCAAAGGAAGTTAAAAAAAGAAATGGGATAGTAGCTGGACCAATCAATCAATCAAAATGTATTTAATACCTACTATGTGGGGGGCAGCTGGGTGGCTCAGTGGATTGAAAGCCAGACCCAGAGATGGGAGATCCTGGTTTCAAATCTGACCTCAGACTCTTCCTAGCTGTGAGTCCCTGGGCAAGTCACTTAACCCCCATTGCCCTAGCCCTTACCACTCTTCTACCTTGGAACCAATAGACAGCACTGATTCTAAAGACAAAAGGTAAGGTTTTTTTAAACAAAAACAAACAAACAAACAAAACAACACCTAGTATGTGCCAGGTACTGTGCTAAAACCCGGTGATATCCAAAGAAGCAAAAGACAATTTCTACTTTAAAGGATCTTCTGATCTAATGAAGGGGACAACATGCAAACAAATGCATACAAAGCAAGCTCTATTCTGGATAAAAAGGAAATAATTAGCAGAGGGATAAAGGAAAAATGTTTCTGTTTCTGTGATGCCTGTGTATGTGTGTGTGGAAATGTGCGTATATATTTATTTTTTTAGAAGTAGGAATACTTTAACATGTTTGTAAGGAGACAGGAAGTAGCTACTGGCAAGAGAAGCGATTAAAGATGCATGGGGTGGAGGAAGGTCACTTCTGGCTCAAATCCCAGGAGGAAGAAGAAGGGAATGGTGTCTAGGGCTCAGGAAAGAGAGTTCACCTTAGTGAGTATAGTGGATATCCTTTCTTCTGTAACTCAAAGGAAGAAAAAGCAGGTGATGATATGAAGTAGGTTTAAAGGAATGAAGGAATTCTTATCAAGTGGCCTCAGTCTTCTTAGTGGAGAAGGAGGCTGGGTCATCAGTTGTAAATGGGTTGGTGTGGATAGGGAGAAGAGAAGGGTTCAAGGTATGGTTCATAGTAAAATTTTGGAAGAGTGGCGATGAAAAATGAGTATAGGAATCTATAAGGAAAGTAGAGAAGGATTATCAGGCTGTGGCTATGCACCATGCATCTGGTACAGAACTTACATTGAGGCTTCTGTAATGATGCAACCACATGAAGACATCAGTGTCCTCTTTCCTCTAAATGGGGTGTTCACCTAAAAGCTAGCTTGTGTTAAACAAGTAGCCCAGATCCAAACACCCAGCTCCTAATCCCGACGTGCAATGACCACTTACAGCTGGGTCTAGTTTGGGACACCAGAAGATACGTTTGAAAAAAACAAACACAAAATAAAGTCCAGCTGTCTGGCCTGGGTTAGAAGACTCACATTTAAAAATAAAAATGTTCCTATATGTTTTCCAACTGTTCCCACTTTACAGTGTGGCTGTAAAATCGACCCATGCAATCAATTAATCAGGGCAGTTGACCAGTCTGTTTCAAAATAATGAGTCAATAGATGGAAGACAGGAGGCATTTGTCCTCTGAACACTGAGATCACAGGATGATATAAATGTCATCACAGGATCTTGGGATATTTCCAAAGATGGAGATAGTTGTATGAATTCCTTCCTGAACTGGAAGAGATCTAGATTGCCTCACATAATGTTCTTTTCATTCATAAATATTATTGTTGTTATTTTTATTTATTGGGTGCTGACAGTCTCTTTGGTGCTGTGTACAACCTAGAGTAAGTTACCATCTCTGCCTAATTAATATATGGCTAATTCATAGAATTGTCATTTTTCACATTTTATTTTATTTATTTTTATTTTTTAAATTTTTCCAGGGTTCCATGATTTCTGTTTTCTCCCTCCTCTCATCCCTCTCCCCTCCCGAGAATTATAGTTTTAGACCTGGAACGAATCTTAATACTTAGCTAGTTTAAATCCCTCATTTGCAGAGTAGTAAAATGAGACCCAAAGAGACTGAAGCTTCCATGAAAACTCTGAGTAAAAGCCCTAGAAAGGGTAGATTTTGTTATTTTTCGTTATTAAAAAATGCTCAGGCATTTTCCTTCATGTCCAACTCCTTGTGACTCCATTTGGTTTTTTTTTGGCAGAGATACTGGAATGGTTTACCATTTCCTTCTCCAGCTCATTTTATAGATGATGAAACTGAGACAAACGAGGTTAAATGACTTGCCTAGGGTCACATAGCCAGTAAATGTCTGAGGGCAGATTTGAACTTGGATCTTCTTTCTTACTCAAGCCCAGCACTCTGTCTACTGTGCCACCTAGTTTTTCTTCAAGAAAAATAAGTTTTTAAAGAAAGGGAAGAAAGCACAAAGAAACACATAATGTTTCAGTGTCATAATGAAATAGCCCACCAGTTTTTAAAAAATTTTTTAAGCATACGAGTGGAGAATTTGTAATCTTCACGTATTCTTGAATCTGATTTAAAAGTTGAAACCTTTGCAAAAATAAATATCTAATTTTAAAAACAAACAACTAATTGCTATATATAGCTGCTCAGCCTAAAAGCTTGGGCACAATCACTGCACAGAACATCCTCCAAAATGTTCACATTGGATGCCTTTGCCCGGTACAGAGGGCAAAGCTAGGAAGTGGGCATAGACTGCCCAGAAGACTTCTGGGAGTCTTTTGGGAGAAATCTACCAAATTTATAAGAGACTCTGGATTTGATGGAGCATAAGCCCAAGAACTGAAGTCTATTATTTATGTTTTCAGCTCAGCTTCCAGAGTTGTTGAGAGAGTCAAATGAGATCGCTTATGTAAAGCACTTTGCCAACTTCAGTGGGTGGGAGTGACAGAGGAACTCCAGAATTTAGAGGACCGTTCCTGGAGTTGGGAATATACGATTTGGAGCATAAAATTTTTGGACACACAACTCTTGACTGGTCCCCATGAGTCCTTGTGCCCAGGGAAGAGTTGTGTTGAAGATAATTAATTGTCGGCTCTTGTGAAAAAGGCTTCCTCCTTCTTCATTCCCCATGCATTCCCTAAGAAAAGTTAGGTAAAAAAAAAGTTGGCCTTTCTTTGGGGATCCCACTCTCTTTCCCTTGGTCTACCAGCAGGGGGAGTGGGAAGAAGGGATTCCTCTTCCTTTCCCATCCCATTCCCCCAACTTTGGCGTTGGCCATAAGTACGTGGCAGCAGCAATAGTCACCTGATTCCTTGGTGGCTGTTCTCTTTCTTCTGCCTTTCTGCTTGATTTCCTGAGCACAGGTCAGAGACTAGAGATTCAGAGGAATGGCTATTTCCAATCTCGTTTTGGTCAATACAGGTTGAGCAGGGCTCAGAATGAATCCCAAGAGACAACAGGACAGCATGGCTCATGCAAGACGAGGCAGTTATCCGGGACAAAGTAAAGCAAGCCAGCCTCATAAGGGGAGTAGTAAGGGAGGATGGAAACCCATCTGCTGGGACCCCAGGTGGAATGGGGCACCCTGAAATGAAAAGAGCACATGAGGTTTTTATAGATCTCTTACCTGGGTCAAGCAAGACAGGGGAGGAAGATTAATGGAGGAAATGAGGAGCCCTGCATCTGAAGGCTGCTGTTGATTCATGCTGGGACAAAACATTTGGGGAATTGGCAATTAGCTCATAGTCAACTTCCCTTACTGATGGTCTTACTTTAACAAGATGACTTGGGATCTGAACTTGCCTGGGGACTTAGCAGGATGGGGAGGCTACTGAGGCGAAGCTGGCCAGTTAGAATTCCTTTGGTGGTCCTTCCTTATTCAAATCACTAGATGCCCAGTAAGATATTTAATAATAATACCCTTGGCACACCTTAGAGTGTCATATGAGAGATCATTTTTATTATCTCATTTTATCTCACAACAATCCTGGGAGGTGGGGGCTATTATTATCCCCATTTTATAGATCAGGAAACTGAGGCAGATAGTGATTCAGTGACTGGTACAGAGTCACACAGCTGGTATGCATCTGAGGTTCAATTTGTATTTAGGTCTTCCTGATTCCGGGTCTAATGTTCAGTTCACTGTACCATCTAGCTACCTCAGTGGGGGGTGAGTTCCTTTGAAGCCTCCTTCTTGGAAAAGAGCATCACCGTCAGGAAGTTCAGAATGTCATGATCTAGGCTGGCCAGTCAGTCTGGACTTTATGAGTTAGCCAGACTGTGCCTATCTGAGGCAAATGTGCAATGCCTCATCAGTAATCTCATGAAGTGTTTTTACCTCCTGAGAGGAGAGGATGAGGTTCATGGGCTATTTGAGATATATTATGTTTCTCTATTTCTTCACATGTGCCTCTGAGAGTTTGGGGGTCTTAGATATTTTCTGCTGGGGAGAAAATAAGCCACTATCCTCTAGCTGGGATTTGCACTGGGTGCCTCCCAGAAAGGAAGAGAGAAGCTTAACCCCCATTTGGGAGTCAGACCCACTCAAGATGACTCCAAGTCCATGGGACTGAGCCTAAAACTCTATAGGAAAGAAGGACCAGGGTTCATATGATTAAAACCTTTAGGAATGGAAACAGTGTGGTATAAGCATGTTTGTGTGTGTCATGGACCCATTTGGCAGATGGGTGAAGCCTAACCCTTCTCAATTCATGTTTTTAAATGAATAAAATAAAATATGTAGGATTACAAAGACAACTAATTATATTGAAATAATTATCAAAATGTTTTTAAAAAAAAAAGAGCTCATTGATCCCCAGTTAAGAACCTCTGGTATAATGGAAAAAGGATTTGGAGTCGAAGGGTCTTAAATCTGTTGTTTACTAACTGGGTGACCTTGGGCAAGTCATTACAAGAGACTCGGTTTCCTTTACACTTAATTTTCTAATCTATAAAAAAAATGGGAATATGAATTGGTGCAGAGTAGAATGAACAGAAGCAGGGGAATAATTTGTAGGAAGACAACATTATAAACTTGAAAAAAGCCTTTGGAAGATTTAAGGTTGCTGATCAATACAAGGACCAATCATGATTCCAAAGGACCAAAGACAAAGCCTAGTCTTCTCCTCCTGGTACGGAAGGGATGGACTCTAGATGTTGAATGAGACATGTTTTTGGACATGGCCAATATGTGATTTTGTTTTATTTCATCATTCATATTTGTTACAAGGTTTTGTTTGTTTCTTTTTTTGATGGGCAGGAGGAGATGGAAGAGAGAAAAAATAAGTTTGTTCATTTTGTTAATCAGAATTTAATTTCTTAAAAATAAGGAACCTTAAAGGCCAACCTCATTTTATAGATGAAGAAACTATAAACTAAGTGAGGGGGTTGGACTAGATAATTTCTGAGGCTCCTTCCAATCCTAAATGTATGATTTTATAAACAGTCATTATTAGGGTTAGTATTTACATGCTGAATTGAATTAAAACAAGGTCAAATGGACTCAAAATCTCTGGAATTGCCTTGTTAAGATTCCTTGAAGGCATTTTTATAGAGATGAAATAAGGCTCCATTATAAGGCTTGTTTTTGAACGTGAGAATAGCATGCACTTTACGAGTATCCCATGTCCTAGTGAGAAAAGTATGTATATGTAACTATTTTATCTTTATTTGTATAGTGGAGGGGGAGAAGGTTTAGTATATTCTGAAAGGAAGGTAAAAGAAGTCCCACATTAATATCATCAATGTGTGTTCAAAGCTTCATCTCACATCCTGACCCATAGATCTTGAGTTCTCACAGATGTATCCTTAAGAATTAGAAGAATGGCGAATATCTAGATTCTCCCCTTCTCCAATCCATTCTTCACATCAACACAATGTTTCTAAAACACGGTTCTATGTCATTATCCTGTTCAAGAAGATCCAGTGACTCTCTATGCCCTCTAGTATTAAACTTTTTAAAATAAATAAATAGCAAATAAAATTTTAAATAAAAATAAACTCTAAACTCTACTGCTTGGCATTTAAAGCCTTTCACAGTCTCATTCCAATCTATGGTTCCAACTTCATAACACATTACTCCTATTATACTCTACATTATTGCAGAACTGGTCGACATATACTCATTTCCATCTCCCATTTCTTTGCTTTTGTCCAGACTGGAATATTTTCCTTTTAAAAAAAATAATATTTCATGATAATATATATAAAATTCATATCAAATTGTTTATCATCTCCAGGTAGGAGAAGGGAAAGGAGGGAGACAATTTGGATCTTATAAGTTCAGAAAACATGTTGAAAGTTGTTATTACATGTAAATGAAAAATAAAAGATTAAAAAATAAACCAAAATAAAGTTTCTTGAGAATGAGGATCATGAAAAAATTTTAATAAATATTTTCTTAATTACATGTAAAAACAATTTTAACATTAATTTTTAAAAGTTTTTAGTTCTGAATTTTGTACCTCCCTCACTTTCTTCCTCCCTCCCACCCCTCCCACCTCCCTGAAATAGTAAAAAAATCTGACATAAATTTTACATGTGCAGTCATGTAAAACCTTTTTCCATATTCTTCACTTTGTGAAAGAGATCTCAAACAAAAAAGAAGCCAAAACAAAGTGAAATACAATATGTCTCCTTCCTATTCCATCAGTTCTTTCTTTTATTTTTTTAAACTCTTACCTTCCATCTTAAAACCAATACTATGTATTGCTTCTAAGACAGAAGAATGGTAAGGGGTAGATAATGAGGGTTAAGTGATTTGCCCGGGGTCACACAGCTAGGAAGTGTCTGAGGTCAGATTTGAACCTAGGACCTCCTGTCTCTAGGTCTGGCTCTCAATCTACTGAGCTACCCAGCTGCCCCCTCCCTCAGTTCTTTCTCAAAAGGTAGATGGCATTTTTCATCATGAGTCTCTGGCATTGTTTTAGATCACTGTTTTGCTGAGAATAACTATGTCATTCACAGTTGTTCCTCAAAAGATATTGCTGTCACCACATACAATGTTTTTCTGATTCTGCTCCCTCATTTTTGTATCAGTTCCAGTAAGTCTTTTCAGATTCTTTCCAAAATCGTCCTGCTTGTCAGTTCTTGTAGCACAATAGTATCCCATCACAATCATATACCATAACTTGTTCAAACATTCCCCAGTTGATAGACAACTCTGGTTTCAAATTCTTTGTGATCATAAAAAGAGTCACAATAAATATTTTTCTACAAATAGGTCCTTTTCCCTTTAAAAAAAAATCTCTTTGGGATAATGGTATTGATGTAGTAATGGTTTCGATGGATTGAAGGAGTATGCACAGTTTTTGAGTCCTTTGGACATAATTCCAAATTGCTCTCCAAAGTGGTTGGATCAGATCACAACTCCACCAACAGTATATTAGTGTCCTGATTTTCCATCCCCTACAACATTTATTATTTT
Source organism: Gracilinanus agilis (assembly GCF_016433145.1). Taxonomy (NCBI): domain Eukaryota; kingdom Metazoa; phylum Chordata; class Mammalia; order Didelphimorphia; family Didelphidae; genus Gracilinanus; species Gracilinanus agilis. The sequence goes on from NC_058135.1 coordinate 164,495,157, forward strand.
CCTTTTCTATTACATTAGCCAATCTCACTGGTGTGAAATGGTAGCTCAGAGTTATTTGCATTTGCATTTCTCTGATCTAGAGTGATTTAGATGGTCTCATTCTTCATCTATGCTTTCTGGAACTCCTGGCTTCTTTCTAGGTTAAGATCAAATACTAGTGTCTCACCTAGATCCTCAGTTATTAGTATTTTCAATCCTACTTCCACCAAAAAATATCTTTTTTTAAATGTCCTTACCTATGTATATTTTCTCCCTTTCTCCCCCTCCTTCCCAGTAGAATCTAAGCTTTTCATGGGCAGAGGCTGTTTCATTTGTCTTTGTATTCTTAGCATCTAGCATGCAATAGATGTTTAATAAATGCCTTTTCATTTTTGACCAGATGTGATTTGATTGGTATGGGCAGCAGTAACCCAGTAAGGATCTCCCTCTATTATTGCAGACCAGCCCTTAATTCTGCCACAACTCTTAGAGTTGTCTAAAGTATTGAGAAGATATTTGCCTTTCCCAAGCTCCCAGGGATGTGGATTTGGCACACCTCGAATCTGGGTCTTCCTGACCTCTGAGACCAGCTCTCTCTCTTCACTGTGCCAAGCTGCTTCTAATAAATGCTTATTGAAATCGCGTGAATTAGATTGGCTCTGGACAAACTCATTCTGTTAGTAGATTTTAGCTTTTGTCTTCATTTTGCTCCTTTTCGACTTTTCTTGATTCATGCTTCATATCCGTCCAGGCTCTTCTTATCTTCCTCCTCCATTCCTGGATACTGACCCATCCTGAACTCAATGACTTCTGAGTTCTTGCTGACCTCTCTGGCAAAGTTACTTTCCCTCCCTCCCTGTCCAGTTTCAACTATGACCTCATTCGTTGACCATTTCACTCGCCCCCATCCCCCTCCTTGTTTCTGATGTCTGCTTCCCCCTCCATGTCTGGGCACGCTGGCTTGCGGCCATCAACTTTGCCTGGCCTATCATTCCTTTTTTCCAGTTCAACTAAACATGTGTTAGCCAGAAGCCAGTCCAGGCTGAAGGGAGCTAACTAGAAGGCACAGAAGCTTCATTTTGCAAGTTGTACTCCATCAGATACCACTGTACAAGGACTCCCCAATGTACAAATAGAATTCTGATAGGATTCAGAAGCTGGTGTGTAAGAAGATTATTGAAATGCAAAGCACATTTCCCCATAAAGACCAGTTTTAGGGGGGCTTAGGTTCCCAGGTTAGCCCACCAGAGCCATCGTGTGCTTGTTCCTAAAGGGCAGTACCAGTAGTTGTGTTTCATTTATTCATTTTAAATAAGCTTCTATGCCAAAGAGCCTTTGAGTTCCAATTTAAGAGACCAAGAACAAATGCTCCTTTTCCAGGCAGTGGGAGGAAGGACTCTTCTGTCAGGGAGTTCAGATGAGATGGGGAGCCTCCATCAGCAAGTCCCCTGGGTCCCCAGAAGACAGATATGGGCTCCTCTCTGAGAAATCAGAGTAGATACTCTTTTGTATACTCCTTTGTGTGTCAGGAACTTAATTCTGCATAAAAGAAGGCATCTTGCTAGGGTAGTCCCTATCCCGGTATTCAGAATAGGAGAATATACGAGCTTCTAATGATAGGGGTAAGGGCTTGTTTTCCTCTTTTTGCAAGCAAAGATCATTCAGAAGCACAATGTTCCTCAATCAGGAATTTTCCCCAAAGAAAACACTTTGACTATAAAAGACAAGGAAATGATATTTTTGGAAAAGCTCTCTAACATATTCCTGTTTCCAGTTGAGTCCTCAGAGATGAACCTGGGCAATAGATGACCAGCATGATTCTGACTTTGCTGCTGCAATCAGGATGATATGTAAGTGGCTGCCCTTTCTGACCCTGCTATCTGCTTAGTCTTCAGAGATTCCCTTGTGGACCCTCAAATTCAATGGTCTCCAGGAGTAGGGAAAGCATTTACCAAGAGTGCTTCAGGTGTAGTTAGGTAGCACAGAGTGACTGGTCTGGAGTCTGGGAAACCTGGGTTCAAATGTGGCCTCAAAAACTTTCTACCTATGTGACCCTGGGCAAGTCACTTAATCACAATTGTCTAGCCTTTGCTCTTCTGTTATAGAATTCACATTAAAGGGACTTTGCTACTAACAGCAATGTGGTGATCCAGGACAATCCCAAGGGACTTATGAGAAAGAACGCTATTCACATCCAGAGAAAGAACGGTGGGAGTAGAAACACAGAAGAAAAACACATGACTTATCGCTTATTTATATGGGCATATTATTTGGGGTTTTGGTTTTAAAAGATTGCTCTATTGCAAAAATGAATAATATGGAAATAGGTATCAAGTGATAACATTTGTATAACCCAGTGGAATCGCTTGTCATCTCTGGGAGTGGGGAGAGAAAGAAAATGAATCATGTAAACATGGAAAAATATTTTAAAAGGAAAAAGAAAAAAAGTCCAAAAAAACAAAGAATTTATATTAAGGCAGAGAGTAAGGTTGATTCTTTTTAATCAGTTCACTAAGTAGCTAGACATAATTTTCTAGGATTCTTAGAAGCAGATCATCCACTTTGTTACCTGTTTTAGAGACATATTTCTTTCCTGTGACCCTTGCGAGTCTGTCATTCACCTGGGATTTCCTGTGCAAAGTGGATATGTTGGTTGTGCCAAGGACATGGAGGGTGAGCAGTTCCTGCTTTCTTGGCCATGTACTGCCAGCAAATGAGTAAGCTTAGCTTTTGCAAATAAACATTTATTAAATAAAATTAAATATTTCTGGTTTTATCCATGGTTTGCATGGATAACATCAACAGCCTCCACGACTTTGTTATCTCTGGTTCCCTTCAAGGATCAGCTCAGATATTACTTCCTACACTAGGCCACTCCTGATCCCCCCAGTCACTGGTGCTCTTCTCCTGTGCTCAGAAATTACTTTGGATTTCCCGAATATATGTTTGGGATTTGTCTATGTATATGTTCCAAGGAACTCATTGAGAGATGGAACAATTGTTTTTGTCTTGTATCCTTAGCACAATGCCTAGAACACAGGACGTGCTTAGGAAATGCTTTTCCTTAATTGAATAGAGTTATGCTCCTTTTTGGCATTAGACTTAGGTCTCAAATGTTCTCCTACCAAAAGATTCTGAAAAGCAAATTGAAACATTGCAGGCAAATCATAAACCATTCTGAAGTATTCATGTCAGAGGTGGATTTTGAATGCTTTTTTGTTCTTGTTATATTTTGGAGTTTTAGTGGAATATGAGGTCTGTGAGGGAGAAACTCTTGTTTTGGGATGAGAATTGTCAGCACCTAGCACAATGCCTGAAGATAGAAGAGCAATAAGGGCTAGGCAATTTGGGATAAGTGACTTGCTCAGGGTTACATAGTTAGGAAGTATCTGAGGTCAAATTTGAACCCAGGACCACCTGTCTCCTGGACTGTTTCTCTGATGCACTGAGCCACTTAGCTGCTCCAATATATAGCTTTAAAAGGTCCTACAAATTCTAGCTATTATTACACTCTCTGTCATCACCAAAGTTGAGAGGGGGGAAAAGGAAAATCAAAATCTACTTCTTGTTCTTTGCTGAAAAGAGGCCCCCCCAAAGCTGCAAGCAGCCCCTAAATACTAGAGCCCAGTTGCCCAGTTTCTAAAGACTGCCTAACAGATGAGAAGGTAAGAAGTCTCCGTGACATTATCTCCTTCCTAATATTTCATGTTTTATTTCATATGATAAGGTTGAAAGAACCCACTTGACTGTTATAAATTCTTTTCCTTCATCAAAGAACTCCAAGACCCCAATTTATAAACATATCTGGATCCTGCTCTCAATTGTAAACCTCTGGAAAAGAAAATGAAATGATGTCTAAATAAAACAACCATCCCCTTTCCAAATGGCTTCTCAGTCATAGAAAAATGAATAAATATGTCTTTGTTATCTGTTAAGAGCTAAACGCCAAAAAAAAAGACTTAAAATCTGACCCATTTTCAGAGTGGAAGGATTTGACCAGCTGTGGACAAAATACCCAAACTTGAGAAACCACCAATCTAAATTCCAGAACAGAGATAAATCAAGCAGCCCCCTCTGATGTTGTAACCATAGAGAGCTCTTCCCAGGCACAAAAACATAGTCCCCACAATTAGTATTCTCAGTGACTCCTCATTAACGGCTTTGTTTGCCTTCAACAAAATGCCAGCCATCCTATAATAACCAGAGTGGCACAGGAGAGCTAATTGCCCAAAATTAGAAATAAAAAGAAAGGCAAAGAATATCAGAAACGAGTCACGACGTGACCTGAAGATAGATAACACATGTTCTATCTTCTCACCAGGCAAAAGTTTCCAAACTCTGTCCTTGCTGCTTCATTCATTCCAAATTAATTAAAGAGGCTCGTAAAGGTCAGCTTCCTCAAATAAAAAGGGACAAACAAGCGGTCATGCCATGACTAAAACACAATGGTGTGCCAAGAAATGTGCTGTCAACTTCCTTGTTTGCAAATCAAAATCATAGAGAGGAGCCAAACATCGTGACATTGTCAGCAGCCCTGTTTCTGAACATAAAAAATGATGATCTATCTGGGGCACATGCATATGTTACATAAGTAGATGTTTGCTAAATAACTATATGTTCTCAAGAAAGCCCTCACTAATATCCAGGGGGAGAGAAGAACAATTAGCAAATTTATGATTATGCTTCTATTTAGACTTCTATTCCTAATGTTGCTAATTTAATTAAATAAAGACATGTCAGAGCAAAGAGTACATGACCATGTTAACTTGTTGAGTCCTCATGGCCTGTAAAAGATAAATGCTCTCATTTTTTTTAATTAAAAATTTTTTGAAAATATTTTCCCATGGTTTCATTTTCTCTCCTTCCTTTCTTCCCTCCCCACTCCTAGAGCTGACAATGCTTTCATTTTTTTGTTAAAGCTCAACAGCAGACCTTTCCGAGCAGATGAAACTAGCCTTGGCCATGGTCTACTCATCTGTATAAATCAGGAATTTATTCATTCATAATGCACTTCTTCCTTGAAGTCTTTCTTCATTCCCCTTAGCCAGAAGTTATCTATCCTTCTCCATATGTTGAAGATATATGAATATATATATGAAGTGTACATATATATATCCACATAAGAAAATATAAAACACTGCATTTGTGCTTTTCTCCTGAACTTTGCAAAATTTGATTTGTATTGTGGCTGCTTCTATGCTTGTCTCCTAGACCTGAAGCTTCTCAAGGAACTGGCTTCATTTATCTTTGACACCCCTCATACTATAATATAGCACAGCCTTGTACGTACACAATAGATGTTTATTGAATTATTGTTACTACAGACATTAGACAAAGTTCAGTGGTAAGCAGTGACAAATGCATCTATTTATAGAGCTCTACATAGAAATCTGCAAGGTGTCCCAAAATTCTTTGGGTAGCCTTAGGCTATTATAGCTGATATAAAGATATATCGAGTATCCAAAAGCTTAAGTATAGTCATAAGACTTTTGGAACACCTTGGATGTGTGTATATACATGTACAAGAGAGACACACACAAGAATGCATCACAGCCCGTATTGTTAATGCAAAGACTGCTGAAAACAATGGCAAAGATCAGAGAAAGAAATGGGGGAATTTTGTTTGTCCAGTAGAGAAAGCAGAACATCATTCTTCTAAAAAAAATTAATTAAAAACAAGCCTAAGGCTTGTAGCTATTCGCCAATGATGTAGCCAAATTAAGCGCTGATGTCTAAGGCTGACACTCTCAAGGTGGGCTGACCTTGTGTGTGTTTCTTTATATGTTTTCTTACTTATCTGCCTTCCAGTGTCCCAGCTCATTTTCCCATTGTCTGAGGGACAATAACAGCCAAGGGTGGGGGGGAGGCCTGCCTTGCCAATCCCAAAGGTGAACAAAAGGATCCTGTTTTTTGGCAAGTACAGGAGGAAGTTAAAGACAGCCTTGGTCCGGTCCAAACTAGGATTGATTTGACATTGCCTCTAAGGAGGAGAAGCTGTGAGACTGCTCTGAGTCAGGACCCTCCCTGGTCATGCCACTATGTTTTGCCAATCTGATCTTCCCTGAGACCTTGCTGAAGAGGGTCTGGGGTATGAAAGTGTTGATTATTCACTGACTGTGTGAAGGTGACTTGGTTTGTGCACATCTGGAAATTGGGTATAAGAAAGATTCATCTGAACAGCAAGACAGAAACATCACTTTCCCAGACTCCTGTTGGGACAGGATTAGACCAGATGTCAGCCCATCTTTGGTGACAGTGGCTTCAGCAAGGGCCTAGGTCTGCAAAGTCATGAAGGTAAGACTTCCTCTCCCATCCACCAAGTGGAGGGAATCTCAAGGGCTGAGAATTCAGTGTCATTGTGAAGAGACTGGGAGGAAGAAGAGAAAAACCTCATAAATTTCTTTCCCTCCTTCTTATTTCTACCTCCCTTTGCTATACACTGGAAAGATCTGAAATCCCCACTCTTCAATGAGATCTTCTCACTTCTGTGTGACTGTGAGTTTGTCTTCATGTTGAAATCTTCCTTCCTGGGCTTTCAAAATAGAAACTAAAAGTAAAGCCCAATCTTTGAAAACAGAGAATGCTATTTCTCTCAACCTCCACCAAGTATTTCTATAAAAATTTGGGAATGATGATATCTTCTGTCTAAATAGTACTTTTCTTCCCAGGAAGTCAAGAGGATTTTATATTTATTATTTCAATTTATTCCTATAATCTGATGGCACAATAAGAGCAGGATTATTACCCCCATTTCACAAAATATAGAAGCCAAGGTTATGTGACTTGCTTATGGGCACACAAGTTAAAGCAAAAGGAAAAAAAAACCCTCAATTTTCTATCTCTGTCCTTGACTCTTTCCAGTAAGTCATCCTACTACTCATTTCTCAACACAAGGAATGCAATCCAGATGTCCCTGGCAGCCTCTAGAAGGTGGTTTCCAGTTAGTAATAACTTAGTCCTTCTCCATCCTCATGTGGTACCCTTCAAGGCACTTAACATGCACTGGATTGTTTCTGTTTGTATTGTGTCTTCCTCCTAGACCATAAACTCCATGAAGCCAGAGGCAACGTTTATAATTTTCTATCCCCCTTAGCACCTTCCCTAATGTTCTTGTTCATTGTAGAGGCTTAATAAATGTTTGTTGAATTCAATCGAGTTAAAAGTCAATTGAATTATGTCAAAGGAGTCACGATGACTCAGTGGGAAAGCACTAGATTTTGAGTCAAGGAACCTGAATTTCTATCTTGGCATTACTGCTTGCTATCCATTTAACTTTAGGCAAGTCCCTTAATTTCTCTAAGCCTCAGATGACCTCTAAGATACGGTCCAGCTCTAAACCATGTCCCAGCTAACAAATATCTCTATTTACAAATAAATAAATAATTATTATCTTGTATGTGATCAGCATTATGGTTGATATTGGGAATGATGCCAAAGAAGAAAATGACAAGGTCTCTGTGGTCAAGGAACTTAAAATCTAGTTGGGAAAACTATACATGGAGCACCAAGAGCATAGCCCAAGGCAATGTACAGAGAAGAAAGTACAAAAGCAGATGATAGCTACAAGTTGTATACCTTAATGCTCAAGGAATTCAGATTGAGGGAGAGGTCATTAGAAATTGGGCATGGAGTACCCTCAACAAGGGCAAAGAAGAGTGCCCTCACCAAAGAAGAGAGGGAAGATGAAAGGGAAGTGAAGATCAAAGGAAAGAAGTTATGAGGGTAGGGGAAGGGAGGAGAGATATAAAACTGCTAAAAATGTTTACAGGGAATTTATATTGATAAGCAAAAGGAAAAGCAAACAAATATGCCCTGCCTTGTATGCAAGTGAAATAGGGAATAAAAAGCAAATTATTTATTCTTTTCTTAAAAAAAAAAACACCTTACCTTCTTTCCTAGAATCAAAACTGTACATAGATTCCAAAGGCAATGGGGGGTTAAGTGACTTGCACAGGGTCACACAGTTAGGAAGAGTCTGAGACCAGATTTGAACCCAGACTCTCCCATCTCTAGGCCTGGCTCTCAATCCACTAAACCACCCAGCTGCCCCTCAAAATACTTATTCTCAAGAAACATCGAAAAATATAAATATAATGAATATATTAAAAATTCTAAATCAAAAACACATCACATAATTGATATTATAACCTCATTAATTACAATTCTTCAAATTGCAACATTTATATCATTCAACCTATTTAAAATTACTTTTTGTTTTTCAAAAAATAGTAAATTATAAAATTTTAATAGTTTTGACACTAGGTCTTTACTTAAGAGATAAGAAAATAGAATTAAAATATTTTAAAATAATATAAAATATAATAAAAATAAAATAAATTTTAAAATAAAATTATAGCTTTTGGAAAATATGTATAGGCTAACCTTTTGTAATTAAGTAGCTAAACATTGAAAATATACATATATTATCATAATAAGATAAAATTATGCACAAAATTCCCAAATTGCAAAGCTTCATAAAGGTTTCATTCCAGGACAAATATAGGAAACTTGTAACTGAAAGTAATGAGATGAAACTGCACCACTGTACTTTCAAAATGCAGAAATGAATATTCTTACTGGGATAGAAATGTTCAACACAAATTCCCAAGCCATTATAAAGAGTTCTTCATACATAGAACATGAAATGTATATTATCTTGAGAATTATCTTAGACTATGTGGTCTATTTTAATAATTAGTAGTTTGGGGTAAATTAAACCCTATATTGGTAGAAAATTGACAAAATTTTGAACATCATTTTCCATGAAATTCACTGATGGTAAGAGGAATATAAAAAAACAATATCCAAATAATGATACTTTCAAGGAGGACAAAAACATATACCATGTTCCAGGTTGTCTTCTGGTGCAATAATTTGTCCTGGTGTCCCTTCTCTTTTTTATCTTCAAGTTTGGATTAATTAGGGAAGCCTAAAGGGGGAGAGGGGCAGCTAGATGGTGTAGTGGATAGAGAGCTGGAAGACCTGAGTTCAGATCTGCCCTCAGGCACTTAATAGCTGTGTTGACTCTGGGAAAGTAACTTAACCCTTCTTATCTCAATTTTTTTATCTGTAAAATGAGCTGGAGAAGGAAATGGCAAATCACTTCAGAATCTTTGTCAAGAAAACACCAAATAGAAAAAAAAAAA
>NC_058135.1:164513408-164565742 GCF_016433145.1 Gracilinanus agilis
GAAGGAAGGAAGGAAGGAAGGAAGGAAGGAAGGAAGGAAGGAAGGAAGGAAGGAAGGAAGGAAGGAAGGAAGGAAGGAAGGAAGGAAGGGAGACTTGATTTCTATCCTGCTTAGGGTGAAGGAAGAGCCCCAAATTCACCTCCAACACGGGTAGATCTCTCTCACACTCAAGATGGAAGCATGGAAGGAGAGGTTCTGAAATGCTCCCTGTCACATAGGAGGCTGGGGGCAGCACTAGAAGGCAATGGAAGACCCCAGCCTCCCTATCCTCACAGAGTTCCCTTTGCAGAATGATCACCACCTGTGTGTGACATTTTCCTGTTCTCCATATTTTATGGCTTTTTTAAAAAGTACAGAACACATCCAGACCTCCCAACTTACAACTATGTGAGAAAAAAAATGGAGAAATAGATCTTTAAACCAAAGCTTTTGCCTTTGTTTTCTGACCAAGAATACTTACTACTTGATTAATTCTTCCCATGTTGCTTCCCACCTAACCCCACAATCGCCTATCTTTTGGTCTTCAGGTTTATAGAAAAACCATAGATTTAGAGAATGATGGGAACCTAGAGGTCATCTGTTCCAGCCCATTATAGATAAAAAGATAGCAGCCCAGACTGGTCAGTGAATTACCCAAGATCACACAGGTGAGAGCTCCCTTTCAGCTCCAGCTTGTGCTGTTCCTAGAGGTTCGGCTTCTCTGACTCCAAAACTATTACTATTTTCAAGGTACCGTGTTATTTCCCTCCCCCAGTCTCTAAGGGCCTTGTGAAATCCAGTCTCTACCACCACAGATAGCCCTCCCCATCAAGAGTCCAACAGTCCACAACACAGAGATCTTGTGGCAATGAGTAAAAGGTTTCTCTCCCAGCCGTATGAAGAACCTGGCTTGTCACTGAGCTGTGCCACCTCTGCTCCTCACCTAGATGTTCAGATGCACAGAATCTTATAGTTGGAGGGTTCCTCAGCCTAGTCCAACTTCTTTGTTGTCATTTAGTTGTTTTTTGGTCATATCTAACTCTTCCTGACCCCATTTGGGGTTTTCTTGGCAGTGTCACTGGAGTGGTTTGCCATTTCCTTCTCCAGCTCATATTACAGATGAGGAAGCTTCTGTTGTTGTTGTTCAGATATTTCAGTTGTGTCTGACTCTTTGTGACCCCATTTGGAGTTTTCTTGGCAAAGATCCTGGAATGGTTTGCCATTTCCTTCTCCAGCTCCTGTGACAGTTGAAGAAACTGAGGCAAACAGGGTTAAGTGACTTGCCCAGGGCACTCAGCAAGTATTTTTCTGAGGCCAGATTTGAACTCAGGTCTTCCTTATGTGAGACCTGGCACACTGTGCCACCTTGCTGCCCCAGTTAAATGTCTACCTGATGAGAAATACCCTGTAGAGGTGCAGCTAGGTGGCTCAGTGGACAGAGAGCCAGGCCTGGAGGTGGGAGATCCTGGGTTCCAATCTGACCCCAGAAGTGTAATTCCAGGCAAGTCACTGATCTCAGTTGCCTGACCATACTACTCTTCTGTCTTGGAACCAAGGGTTTCAAAGAAAAAAAAAACCCTGTTGATATTCCTGTATCTTGTGTTTCCCCTTGCGACAATAGAATACAGCTGAAAATAGTTTGCCTAATGCCAAGCTTTTATTAAGTATGTAAAAGGGGGATTTGAACCCAGATCTTCTGGGTCTAAGGTCGATGCTCTTTCTGTCATATGTCTCTCTTTTTCTCTGGAGTTGTTCATCTAGCTTTCCTTCTACTCTGACCCATGTCTTCATACTAGTTCTCTCTTTTCTCCTGATACAATATTAGCTTTTCATCCAGCATCACTAAACTGACTTGGTTGGTTTCCCTTTTGATATAGACTTTATACCTTTTTCTTTAGAAACATGACAGACCATTTCCAACCTAGTAGAGATTCCAGAGCTCATTCTATGGTACTTTTTGTGATGCAACAAAATTCCATCATTGGCCCATGTTGGATGTGGTCACAGATTGAAGCTTCATATGTTGTTGTGGTTCTTGTTCGGTTTTAGTTGCATTTGACTCTTTGTGACCCCATTTGAGGTTTTCTTGGCAAAGATACTGGGGTGGTTTGCCACTCTTTTCTCCAGCTCATTTTACAGAGGAGAAAAGAGAGGCAAGCAGGATTAAGTGACTTTCCCAGGGTCACACAGCTAGTAAATGTCTGAGGCCATATTTGAGCTCAGAAAGATGAGCCTTTCTGATTCCGGGTCTTGTACCCTATCTACTGTGCTACCTAGCTGCCCCTATTGAGCTCTTCTCTGTGGCAAGAGTCATTAGCACATTGGCAGCTTCCAGTATACAGTGCCCGTAATATAGGTGACATCAAATTGGAATCTTTGAAAATAAATAAGTGACGGAATCAGTGCATGACTAAATCCCTGCTCCTCAGGAGTTGATCTTGTCCATCCTGTTCTTACCTTCCTACCCATCTTTCAAACTCCTCCTTATTTGTCCATCAACTCTCGTTGGCCACCCTTTTCACAAACAGCAATGGCCTCATTCCTCTTCTAGTTCCGAAGGGAGAGGAGGCTTCCAATCCATGATGTCCACATCCAGGAATTGGAGAAAGGAGCCCAGAGGAAGAAGAGGAGAGGATTTGTCCCTACTGGATGGACTAAGGTCTTTTCCAGAGCTGAATCTATGCTAAAGTTGAGGAACTTGAGGCTCTGAGGGCTCAGGCAGCTTGTGTGTGCACGAAGGACAGGGGTTTTGCTAAGGATGGCTACAGATTCTTTAGAGGACTCTTCACCCACACAGAGCTTCCCTGAACACATCACTCACATTCTTCTCGTCCTCCCCAGACTAAACAGCAGACCCACAGATTCTCAGGAGCCCACGTATGGAAGAGAGGCCTGAAACAAAGTGAGCTGAGTCAAAGGTCAGGGATATTGTCGATGGGGAATAAGGAGAGCAAGATTTTCACTAAATAGGGCTTCACTGCCCATAATTATCCCAATCCAGAGTTAGCCACTCTTGTAGATTTTCTTCATTAATCTTCTAAGAAAGGGCACTTTTGGTTTTTTAATCCCAAAGTGGCCCTTTAAAACCATAAGGAAAAGAAATCCAGGCATAACTTTATGGTGCAGAGTATTTGGTACATGAGTAGGGTTTCCCCTTCACATCTATGCTCCTTGAGAAAACTGGCATTCCTTAGGTATTGTTGTATGCTTATTTTTATTATTATCCCACCTTATTTTATGCTCATGACTATCCAGTGAGATAATTACTATAGGAATTATAATCCCCATTTTACAGCTGAGAAAACTGAGGCATGGAAGGATCAAGTGATTTCCTTGTGGTGATCTCACTGTTAAAGATGAGAGTAGAACCCAGATCTCTTTTCACTTCAAGTCCAATTTTCTTTCCACTAAACCACACTGACTCTTACACCTTCTATAGAAAGCCTTTCCCTGACCCCCTTCATTTTAGTGCCATATCCTATTTGTACATGGTTGTCTCCCATATTAGACCATAAGCCCCTGGAGAGCAGAAACTATCACTTGTTCTTTTTTACACCCTTACTTTCTGTCTTAGTAATAACTCTAAAATAGAAGGGCAAGAGCTAGGCAAACAGGCACACAGCTAGGAAGAGGGTTAAATCAGATTTGAACCTCCCAAATCCAGGACTAATACTCTATCCACTGTACCACTTAGCTGCCCCAAGACTATCTTTTCTTTCCTTGTGTCCCCAGTGTTTAGCACTTAATAAATATTTCCTAACTTACAAATTTCAGAAAACTAGAAAACCACCCGCCCCTTCCTTGGTTTTGATGGTTGAACTAGGTCTTTGGGGGGGAGGGAAAAATCATTTCATTTCACCATTAGCAACAGAGTTTTTAAAAATACCTCAAGAAACGTATCATACTAAGTGAAGTTCATACTGAAGTGTGAATGACTGATAGGGGATAGAGACTGGACCTGTGATTTCTGGGTTTCTTAACTTTCTTCATGCCATGGACTCCTTTGATTGTCTCATGAATCCTTCTTAAGCCAATGCTTTAAAATTCATAAAATGAAATATACAAGATTACAAAGAAAATCAATTATACTAAAATACAGTTTTCAAAAATTAAAAAACAAAACAAATTTTGCCCTCCAGATGAAGAACGCTGTTCTCTGTTTCCTAGAGCAGTGGTATCAAAATAGAACATGGGGCCCCTAAACGTGAAGATCCCTGCAGGCTACATATTGACTTGGAAAACCCCATGTAAACATCGTCTTTCTTCTATTCCGTTTTTATTTAGTTTGTTAAATATTTCCCAATTGCATTTTAATCAGGTTCAGGCCTTCTAAGGTCAAATATTTGACAGCTCTGTCCTAGAGCAAGATGAGGCTATGGGATTTGGCCAGGATGTATCAGAAGCAGACCTTGAACCTTGTCTTCCTGGTTTCATGGTTGGCTCTCAGTCCACTGTACTAGGGCGCTTTTTTGATAGGGAGAAACAGGGAGGTGAAGGTCCAAGCACCAGTGGGTGAGAAAGGGGAGGTAGGAGGCTTTCCCTAGAGGCGGGTCCAGTTTTAACTCAGCCCTGGACTGGGCAGTAACTTCAGGAGCTACTTTGGTCCCTCCATTGTCTATTCATGCTGGCATCTAATCAAGCAGACACCAGCCACACTGCCCTCAAGTCTTTGGGATTTACAAGAATGGTAGCCTTTTCCTCTTCCCCTCAGCCCTAGAACACAGTGCCCCCAAGAGGTCTAGTGTTCCTAAGACCCAGTACCCTGTGGAACCCCCCGGGGGGGGGATTCTAACCCTTAGGATGATCTCACAACTGACTCTATTTTCAAAACTCCTCACAACTGGAACCACTCCAGGCTAGAATCAACCTCCCGTTCACCTCCCCTCTCCTACACACACCCATCTCATACTCTGGCCTTACCCTGGGAGGTGGGCCAGAACTGAACTGGTTGTTTGATGTCAGGAGGAAAGAGATGCAGCTCTGTTTGCTCCAACCCACCCCCTCACTACAGGCATCCCCATGCACAATTACCAGATAAAAGCATGCCTTTATTTCCCAGTCTGTTTCCAACTTCCTCCCAACCCCTGGGCCCTGACTCCAGGGCACACAGAGAGTCAGGATGCTAAATATTACTATTCCTAATGCTCCCCTTGGCTCAGGACCTTCTAAAGAGGGGTGAGGCAGAGGCAGGAGATGCTCATCTGAGTTGCTTCTGTGATTTTTTCTCTTCCCTCTTCCAGAGATGAGCCCTGAAGGTTTAGACATCAACCTTCTGTGAAGCTTGGATAGAAATGTGAAGGGCTCATTAAATGAGGTTAAGCATAGGGGTCTAAGAAGGTATGACCACTGCAGGGTGTGGTGGGGAGACGTCAGTGGCAGAAGATGTCATGTGATTTGAGTAGGACCCCAGAGATAAGAGGCAGAAGTTGAGGTGGAGAAAAAGAAAAGCCTGAGAGCCAGCTGGGCACTGAACCTATTGGAGGGGAAGGGAAAGGCTCTAGTCCCCAGGGCTATGTTAGGAAATGTAAACAATATAAACTCAAAAATGTGTATTTTAAGAACAATAATAATCATTTGTTCAGTTGTTTCAGTAACCCCATTCTTGGCAAAGATCCTTAGGTGGTTTGCCATTTTCTTCTCCTGGTAACTTGACAGATGCAGAAACTGAGGCAAGCAAGGTTAAGTGACTTCCCCAGGATCACATAGCAAGTAAGTGTCTAAGGCTGGATTTGAATTCAGGGCATCCTGACTTCTGGTCTGGCACTTTATTCATCTTACCACCTAATTACCAATGTTAGCTTATGGTTATATAGTGTCTTAGAATATACAAAGCATTTTTACATCCATTCTTTCAATTGGTCTTTGCATCAATTAACACAGAAAAGCAGTAAGGGATAGACAATTGGAGTTAAGTAACTTGCCCAGAGTTACACAGCAAGGAAGTGTCTAAAACCAGATTTGAACCCATGTCTTCCTGGCCCCAGATCTCATGCTCTATCCATTGTGCTACCTAGCTGCCCTGTGGAAGGCTCTTTAATTGTCCTCATTTTATAAAAGAAGAAACTGAGATTCACAACTTTTAAGTGACTTGGTCAGTCACCTTTCAGGTGGACTATTGATTGTTATCATCACTTTTTTTGTTTGTTTGTTACTTGGTCCATAGTCCCACCTCTTTCATTTCCCATGTCGTTTTTGTAATTATGTCATAGTCTTGAAAGTAAGCTCATGTTAGCTTGTATGGATCCCTTTTTGGTACAAACCCTTAAGTAGAATGAGATGAATTTGCACAGAAAAGAAACATTTGCCTCAGGAATCCTCTCTATGGAAGGACTTCTTCCAGGATCCCAGCTCCTGGGTTTTCCCCCATAGAGCCCTACTTCCTCATTCTCCTAAATACACTTCCAACTTCCTTCAGTGTCCCACTGATTCATGATGAATGGGCAGATATGCCACATCATCCACAAGGTTTTTGGTTGAGCCATTGTGGTATGTGGTCTGAAGAAGCTTGACAACCACTATTTTGAGAAAAACAAAACATCAGCTTCCCCAATGCAACGGCAAGGGCTACCATTTCTTTTTCTTTTCAGAGATATTTTACTTTCCCAATTACATGTAACAACAATTTCCCAGATGTTTTCTGAAGTTATAAGTTCCAAATTATCTCCTTCCCTCCTTTCTCTCCCCCCTCCTTAAGATGATAAACAATTTTATCTGGATTATACATGTATTATCAAAAAAAACATACTTCCCATATTGTTCATTGTTGTATGAGAATACTCATAAAACCAACCCTCCCCCCAATAACAACACAAATAAATGTGGAAAAGTGTATGCTTTCATCCGCATTCCTTCTCCAACAGTTCATTCTCTGGAGATAGCATTCTTTGTCTTAAGTCCCTCAGAATTGTCCTGGATCACTGAATTGCTGAGAGTAGCTAAGTCTATCACAGTTGATCATTCCACCATATTGCTGTTACTGTGTACAATGTTTCCCTGGTTCTGCTCATTTCGCTCTGCATCGGTTCATGTAAGTCTTTCCAGCTTTTTTTGAAATCATCCAGTTCATCATTCCTTATAGCATAGCAGTATTCCATCACCATCAGATACCACGATTTGTTCAGCCATTCCCTGGGATGACAAGGGTTACCCTTTCTATGAACCTTGACACAGCGGCATCTTTGACCAGGAAGCCACTGAATTCTAATTTGATGCGGATGACCATCTTTGTATCGATACTCATAATCAGCTTTTCTCCTTAGGAATTTTATGCTAACCACTCCTCGGTGATGAGAGGAAAGAGAAGGGGCAGAGGCAACACTTTAAATCAAAAAACTTTTGTGTTTGAGTCAATCAGACTATTGCCCCAATCTCTGCTCTTTGCCTCTAGAAGACACTGCTTTGGATGCTTGAGGGGAAACCTAAACAACTAAATTTGCGTGATAAGAACAAAGGAGAGGCCCAGATAAGGTGAGGTGAGAAATATTATTAGGGATAGGGGGAGATATAAGGGAGACATTTGGTGTTGGAAAGGGACTGGGAGGTCAGGTTTGGTAACCCGTTCAGTTCACAGATATAGAATTTGAGGTTCATTGAGGTTAACTGGTAGTCCAAGATCACAGGGGTTGTATAGAAGTAGCAGAGCATCATCTGGCCTCCATTTCTAAATCCTGTGCTTTTTTTACTAAGCTACTAAAGGCCAAATAGGACCTGAATTTGTTCTTGAAAATAAGGTATATCATTTTGTTGGTTTGCTAATTGTTAATGACAGAATAGCGGAGAGATTTTTTAAAAGAGTTCAAACAAAATTAACAGTAGTTATCATTTATATAGTGCTTTAAAGTTTATAAAGCCTCACTTTATCTGTATGACAACCTTATTAGATAGCTGCTATTATTATCCTCATTTCATTTTATTTTTTAATTCATTAAAAAATATTTTTCCACGTTTATATGATTCATTTTCTTTCCCTCCCCTTTTCCTTCCCCCATCCCAGAGCTAATAAGCAAATATCCCCATTTTATATATGAAGAAACTGAGGCTGGCAAGAACTGAAGTGACTTGTCCAAGTCTATAGCTGGGAAGTACCTAAAGTCAGATTTGAACCCAGGTCTTCCTTACTGCAGGTTTAGCATTCTACCCATTATGTTTGCTTAGATTCTTACAAGATAAATATTATAGAGAGCAGAAACTGTACTCCAGCTCACTCTGCATCTGCTGCTCTGCCTGATTTCAATACCAGGAACAAGCTATCCCTGTGGAGGATAACATCCCCCCCCACTCCCGCCCCACTTTCATCTCCTTTTGTGTGTTCCCCCTTCCATTGGGTTGTAACTTTGAGGGCAGGGATTGTCTGTCTTTTTCTTAATTATATCCCCATTGCTTAGCACAGTGTCTGGAATAGAAGGCACTTAAATATTTATTGGATTGGATTTTTACATATGTGTGTGTGTGTGTTTGTTGTTGTTATGATACTGGTAGTGGTTTGCCATAATTTCAAAATTATTTTATACATATATGTTATAATTTTAACCTCGCAACAACCCTAGTGCATAAGTTCTATTATTATCCCCATTTTACAGAAGAAGAAATTGAGGCAGATAGTTTAAGTGATTTACCGGGGACATATAGTTAGCTAGCATTTGAGACAGGCCCTGAATAGCAATGCCAAAACGGAAATATGGGAAGCCTCCAGGGCCAGTGTGAAAGGATGTCTGGCCCTAGGAGAAGGGGAGGAGCCTTTGTAAAGGTGAAGGACCCTCCTGGAAGGGCTCTAAAAGAGGATCATAAAACAAGTAATAAGAGAGGTACAAGAAAAACTTTAAGAGATAAGATTTGAACTCATGTCCTCTGACTCCAAGTCCATTGCTCCATCCACCAGGCCATCTAGCTGTCATGTATAAGAAAAGTCCAAGGATGGAGAAATGGAAGGGTCTATAAAATGAGTAGTTAGCTGCCTGCAATGGATAATTTTTCCAGTGACTAAAGTGAGTCTTTGCTTGAGTTCTGTTAGAATGAAAGCTGCCTTTGACATTAGAGAAACACTCTTCAACACCTGGGACAGGGATCAGCCTGACGGCTGAGTAGATTGAGAGCCTGACCAAGAGACAGGAAGTCCTGGGTTCAAATTTGGCCTCAGGCACTTCCTAGCTGGGTGACCCTGAGCAAGTCACTTAATCCTCATTGCCTAGCCCTCACCTCTCTTCTGCTTTAGAACCAAAACACAGTATTGATTCTAAGATTCTAAGAAAATAATGGTTTAAAAAAAAAAAAAAAAGGAAGAGGGCAGCTGGGTAGCTCAGTGGATTGAGAGTCAGGCCCAGAGATGAGAGGTCCTGGGTTCAAATTTGGCCTCAGACACTTCCTAGCTGTGTGACCCTGGGCAGGTCACTTAATCCCCATCACCTAGCCCTTATCGTTCTTCTGCCTTGGAACCAATACACAGTACTGATAGAAGCTGGAAGGTAAGGGTTTTAAAGAAAAAGAAAGAACTGGAACAATAATGCCTCTTTTCATCCACAAAGGCTCCTTACCTAAAAGTTATCATTCTCTAATTGTGCTTTTTACTGTCTGTTGTCTTCTCTGAGCTGCTTTACAAAATGATTGAGAGAGTGAAAGGGAAAAAGAAGTATAGTGGTAAGAACACTGTATTGGGAGTTAGAAGACCTAGATTCAATCCCAGCTCTGCCCCCTCTGGACTTAATTTCCTTATCTGCAAAATAGGGAAATAAAACCAGAAGACCTATAAGGCCCATTCCAACTCTAAATCAATGATCCTCTTTTACCCTTGTCTGCTCAGAGATGGCAGAGAGCATATCACGCAGTTCAGTGACTTCCACTGGACCACACACAAGGAGGCTCTTAATAAATAAATAAGATACTCAGGGAAACGGTGATATTTCTTCTCCCCTCGTGCTAATAAAAGATGTGTTTCAAGACCTTTTTCTCCACTCCAAACATCCCCTTTACCATCTCCTCTCCAGCATTCTCATGAATACACACACACACACACACGACTAGATGTAAGGTCTCTCCATCTTTTCTTTTTTTTTTTAAACCCTTAACTTCTGTGTATTGACTCCTTGGTGGAAGAGTGGTAAGGGTGGGCAATGGGGGTCAAGTGACTTGCCCAGGGTCACACAGCTGGGAAGTGTCTGAGGCCGGATTTGAACCTAGGACCTCCTGTCTCTAGGCCTGGCTCTCAATCCACTGAGCTACCCAGCTGCCCCCTCTCTCCATCTTTTGACTCCAACTCCAAATAGTATGTATGTCCAGGGTTATTACTTTCAAAGCTCTAGCCAATAAAAATAATGAGTATCCCATTACACAAATAGAGAAAAGAGGAACCCAGAGATTTTCATTGACCAGCTCAAGGTCACATAAGGAATTAGGGGATGGAACCCATGCATCTAATCCTCAGTCATGCATCCAACCACACAGCACTTTTCTGCCCAGTTAGTAAATATTTAGGATCAGAAATAATCTTCACAGCTATAGTTAGTGTAAAAAGTACTTTCTACATACAAGTACACACACATATGTATACATATATGCAAAAAATGTTAGAAAACACACTTAAATTCAATTAATACTGTATCCTTGATGATAAATGAACTGGAATATACCATAAATTCCCAGATTTGTTAGTTTTTTTCTTTAAGAGAAGGGATCAAGCATTTATTTAACACCTTAAACCAGGTACCATGCTAAGCACTTTACAAATATCTCATTTAATTCTCACAACAGCATCATTTTACAGATCCAGAAACTGAGGCAGACAAAGGTTAAGTAACTTGCTCTGGGTCAACAGCTAGGAAGGCTCTGAGGTCCGATTTGCTCCACCTACTTTGTCACTAGTTCTCTCCCCACTCCCATCCTTCATTCAGCCACTAAAGTGACTTTCCTGAATAGCAGATCTGATCATGTCACATATATCCCCTTTCCCCCACTCAATGAACTCCAGTGGCTTCCTACCATCTGTAGGAGCAAATACAAAATCTTCTGTTTGGCACTCAGAGCCCTTCATAATTTTGCCCCCTCCTACCTGTGCAGTCTTCTTAACCCCTTACTCCCTGGCACATACTCTTTGATCTAGTAACGCTGGCCTCACAAACAAGACATTCCATCTCTCAGCCCTGGGCATTTTCTCTGACCATTCCCCATTCCTGGAACATTTTCCCTCCTTCACTCTGATTCTTGACCTGCCTGGCTTCCTTTAAGTCCTAACTAAAATCCACCTTCTATAGGAAGCCTTCTCTAACCCCTCTTAATTCCTATGCCTTCCCTCTGTTAATTATTTCCAGTTAATCCTAGATATAGCTTGCATGTTCTCTCCTCCATTATATTATAAGCTTCTTGAGATCAAGGACTGTCTTTCTGCCTCTTTTTATATGACCAAGTCTTGGCATAGTGTCTGGCACTTAGTAGGTACTTAATAAGTTTATTCAACTAATAATAATAATTAATAATAACATTCATATAGCACTGTGCTAAGTGCTTTGTAGGTGTTCTCATAGAATATAGGAATAGATCTCTGGATTTGAAGTCATAAAGACCTGAGATGCCACTTAGGACCAGCATGATCTTGGGCAAGTCATAAACCTCTCTCAGCCTTAGTTTCCTCTTCTATTAAATGGGGATAATAATAAAATCCTTCTTATAGTGGTGTTGTAAGGATAAAGTTTGCTGCTATGTGGAAACTATATATTTTGTATCCTGCAACTTTGCTAACGTTATTCATTATTTCAACTAGTTTTTTAGTTGATTCTCTAAGTATACTATCATATCATCTACAAAGAGTGATAATTTAGTTTCCTCTTTGCCTGCTTTAACTCCTTCAATTTCTTTTTCTTCTCTAATTGCTAAAGCTAAAATTTCTTGTGCGACATTAAATAATAGAGGTGCTAACGGGCATCCTTGCTTCACCCCTGACCTTATTGGGAAGGCTTCTAACTTATCCCCATTGCAGATGAGACTTGTGGGTGGTTTTAGATAGATAGTACTTATTTTTTTAAGGAATGACCCATTTATTCTTATGCTTTCCAGTGTTTTTAAGAGAAATGGGTGTTGTCCTTTGTTGAAGGCTTTTTCTGCATCTATTGAGATAATCATGTGATTACTGCTAGTTACATAAGCTATATAAATGTGAGCTATTATGTTTATTATCTATATGAGGATCTTTCAGTGTGGATATCCCCTCCACCAATGCAGGTCAGCAACTCCTCTATAATTTGGAGCCTTGAGAACCCACGACCCCACTAGCATGTGTCCAAAGCAGACCTTGCTCTCAGGGTCAGCGGACTTCAAAGCCAGTCTCCATTATCCCTGGCTTTCTGTGTCAGTAATTCACCACAGAAATCAACTGCATTTCTTAGGCAGTTTTCTCCTGAAGGTTCCAATGGTTTCTCTAGGATTCTGGTCATTTCTCTGAAAACTCCCAGGAACCAGTTTGTAAATATTATTTCAGTGTAATCGTTTTGGAGATGAAGAAACCAAGACCCAAGCAGGATCAACTGCTTCCCTGAAGTCCCACAGGATTGTGGCAGAACCATTTGACTCCTACCTAAATCATCTTACTACTAGATTGGGGCCAGGCTCAGGCCTCCTTTGGCCCGCACCAGGGGATTATGATTACAGCTCTTAGAGCCAAACCCTATTAAGATTGTTATGTAATAACCTTAGTTTTTCATCTCCCTGGCAAAACATCTCTCCTCCTCTGGCTAAACATTATCTCAGGAGAAAGCCACATCCCAGTGACCCTCAAGAGGTCCCAGTCAAAACATGAACCCAACCTAACCCTGCTTAGCCTGTGAAAATGGATAGTCTGCACAACCGTTTATATGACTGGAAACAACAGGATGTGTTTCTCTATGAGATACAGAGTGGTGTAACATCCATTGCTGTCTTTGCTTTAGAGTCAGGAGGATCTGGATTCAAATCCCACCTCTGACAATAAGTTGTGTGATCCTAGGCAAGTCGCTCAAGCCTTCCAAAGTTCCATTTCCTCATCTGTGAAAGGGAGCTGTTGATTGTTATCTACCTCACAACTTTGTTCTGAGAGTCAGAGGAAGTCATACATTTAAGGTGCTTTGCAAGTATTAGAGAAATGTGGATATGTCAGATTTCATTTCTCTCTTTTTTTAAACCTCCTTCATCTCTCTCTTTTTTAAACCCTTACTTTCTCTCTTAGTAACAACTCTAGGACAGAAGGGCAAGGGCTAGGTGATGGGGATTAAGTGACTTGCCCAGGGTCACCCAGCTAGGAAGTGTCTGAGGTTGGATTTGAACCCAGGACCTCCAGATTCCAGGCATGACATTCCACTATGCCACATAGCTGCCACCCTTTATCTCTTCCTTTCATTTTCTGGATTCTTTTTGGAAGTGGATGGAGCTACTTAATGGGGCCGAAAGAGAAGTTTCAAGGGAGAAGGATGGAGTGACCCTATGAGTTACAGAGAGTCATGGAAGACTCATGAGGACAGTGCTGAGGTTTGGGGAGTAAGGCAGTAAAAGGGGCATCAACCAAACTGTGCCAAATCATAAAATCTTTTGGCAGCCCATTCATCTCACTGTTCCACAGGACTATACAGTCATAGACTAAAGAGTAAGTGAAGACAAGTGGTGACTTCTGTCCCAGCTTGGTGTGAGGCCAGGCAAGACGATGTAAAATGGTCCTTTAATTCCAATTCAGTGGCCAGTAGGGAGAACCTCGTGGCTAAACTAGGTGGGTAGTGCTTGGAATAATTCTCCAAAATAATAATTTTCCCTCCCACCACTTTAAGGGCAGCTAGGTGGCACACTGGATACTTACTGACTATGTGACTCTGGGCAAGTCACTTAATTGTGCTGGTCTGAGTTTCCTCATTGTAAAATGAACTGGAGAAGGAAATGGTAAACTACTCTAGTATCTTTGCCAAGAAAGTCCAAAATGGGGTCATGAAGAGTTGGACATTACTTAAATGACCCAGCATCAACAACAACAACCCACCGCCTTGCTTACCTCTATTGCCTGTACTGAGGCATCTGGGTGGTGCAGTGGATAGATCGCCAGGTCTGGAGTCAGGAAGAACTGCGTTCCAATCTGGACTTAGACATTTACTAGCTGAATGACTCTGTGTAAGTCACTTAACCCCTGTTTGCTTTTGTTTCCTCAGTTGTAAAATGGGGATAACACGTCACAGGGTGGTTGTAAGGATAAAACGAGATGATATTTTTTAAGCATTTAGTACAGCTTTTGACATCTCCTACCCCTCTCCTTTCCATATTGTTCTTCTGTCCATTACAGTGAGAAAGGCAGAGCAGGGGGACACCAGCTGGTCTCCCCCTTTGGCTTCCTTGTTTTCATAATATCATCCATCTTTCTGAAAATCGAAGCTCCTCACTAGCAGCGATTATTTCGTTCTTCGTACTTATGTACATTCGCAAAGCACTTAACCTCAATTGCCTAGCTAGCCATTACTGCTCTTCTGCCTTGGAATTAAGGTTTCCATATTGTTCTTCTGTCCATTATTAGGGTTGATTCCAAGAAAGAAGGTATGGATTTTAAAGAAAGAAAGAAGGAAAGAAATGGACTAGATTTCCATGTACAAGCTTTTAGAAAGTCTTCATTTAAAGGACTATGTAAAGCAAGGATAGTTGGGATTTTCTTTGTGTTTTATGCAGGTACAATTGTTTTTAAAAAAAAAAACACTTTTCTCTAAGACTTGTCCTCTGTAAGGGTTTGGCACAAGTTGGATACTAAGGGGGCAGCTGGGTGCCTCAGTGGATTGAGAGCTAGGACTAGAGACGGGAGGACCTGGGTTCAAATCTGACCTCAAACACTTCCTAGCTGTGTGACCCTGGGCAAGTCACTTAACCCTCATTGCCTAGCCCTTATTGCTCTTTTGCCTTGGAGCCAATACAGAGTATTGATTGTAAGGTGGAAGGTAAAGGTTTAAAAAACCACACACATTGGATATTGACTAGGTGGCATTTATTGGAAAGATGCTTTGATCTGGCCACATCACCTTGAAAGCTGAACAAAAAATTGTTTCTTTCACGTTAGCGTTTTTTGGGGGCCTGGGCCCTTTTGGTCTGCCCAGTTTGTATCCTGTTGCTCCATCTACCTCCTCTCTTCTTAAATATGACAAATTGCACTGTCTTGTGCAAGCCAGCCCATGGGGAGGGCAGAGCCTTCTGTAGCTGGCAGCCTTAATGCAGATAGGCCATTTGGAAGGGTGGTTGTTTTCTGAGAGGTTTTACTTTGAATGCCCTGGAATCGAGCCTTGCTTTGAACTCTGCCTCTGTTTTTCTAAATGTGGGATTTCCAGGGATGAGCTATATCAAGGGCAAATGGGTTCTAAGTTAGCTCTTATGATATATAGCTCTTATACTTCTTTGTCTCATTGCTAGATTCTTTCCTGACATCAGGTCATATGTATCTTGACAACTATTTGTGCTTTGGCTAGGGGTGAACATCTGCCATCTTCTAATTAAACTTCATTTTCAGTCCTACCTGAAAGCTTCATGTAGCAAAGAAAAAATGTTATGTCTTGAATGATGTCACCTGTCATAGATAATCTTTATTCACTCATGTTTGTTGGTACATGCCTTTTTTTTTGGGGGGGGGGGGAAGACTAGGTCTTCCTATCTTGCCCAGGATGAAAGTAAAGCAGCCATTCATAGGCTCATCTAACTGGTAATTGGCATGGAAGCTCTGAGTTTCTCCATTTCTGGCCCAGATCAATTTATGCCATCTTAAGCATCCTAGTGGTGAATTCCTGAGGGTCTACCATATTGGTGCCAGCTATAGTGTAGATACCTAATTAAGTTTAGCCCTTTTGCAACTCAAAACTGAGCTCAAGGGATCCATCATTGTTAACCTCCAAAGGATGACCACGCCCAGTCCTATTGTTGGGTCATCTATTTTAGGAATTGAATGGATGATATCCCAGGAGTCCGACTCAACCAAGGCACTTGCTCTTCCATCTAGGTACTTCCAGCCAACTTTCTCCAAAGTGACTAGCACCATAGCAAAATCAGAGGGAGGGATGGCCAGTGAAGAAGGTGGAGGTGTGGGACTCACGAAGAAGGCACACTTTGGAATCTTTGAAGAATCAGAATCTGAGGAGGACTGGATATTTTGAGCTAGGAGGAACCTAAGAGGTCATCAAGCACAATCATTTTGCTGATAAGGAAACTTAAGGTCCAGAGAGATAGTGATTTACTCAGCCAACATCATTCAGATGGCCAAATCAACAAGTATTTATTAAGTGTTTGCTATGTGTTAGGCATAGTGTTAAATATTGGGGAAAGAGGGAAGAATAAGGATGATGAAAGGCAAAACTGTTTCCATCTTCATACATCTCTAAAGGAAGGTGTTAAGTACCAAAGCTATGTTCCAAACCCAGATCTTCCGATTCCTCATCTCTTTCTATTACAATTCACTACACTGGGATAGAAAGGGCTTCAGAACACATTTAGTCCAAGTCATATCTGATCAAAAATCCCTTCTACAGTGTCCTTGGCAAGTGATGATCCACCAAACTGTCAAAGATGACAAAAAAATGGAATCGGCCAGTATTGGAGGGACTATAAGAAGACAGGCCCACTTGTAAACTGTCAGTAGAACCTTAAATTAATTCTACTATTCTGGAAAACAATTTGGAATAATGCTTTCTGGAGAATCTGTCTCACCCATATATGGAAAACCTAGCCAAAACAGCCCTTGTGTGACTGACCTTTCAGGATCCAAAGTGGTCACCTGAGGCCACGGCCACTGGAAGAGGCCAGAGATAGCTAATCTGAGGCAAATGAATGCCAGCAATTACTTTACTGAAGGCCCACCATCTCTATATATAAGCTAACCTAACCCATTATTTCTAGATCTCTGACCAGTTCTTAATATGCCTTTGTAGAAAATACCAAATCAATTCCCTCTACCTCATCATGACCCACCTCCCACCAGCCCTAGCCATTCTTCTGACCCAGGCATTCTCCCATCTGCATGATCTGCCAGTGACCTAGACCAGCTAATCAAGCCTTAAGCCATCCCAACAGGCTTCCAAGGGATTGCTTTCAAAGAGTTCCATTCTTTCCATAACTAATAAATATCCTACAAAAGGAGGAAAAGTCTAGCAGTTCATAATAAATATCTTTTGGGAGCAGCCAGGTGGCTCAGTGGATTGAGAGCTTGGTCTGGAGATAGGAAGTACTGGATTCAAATCTGACCTCAGATACTTTTTAGCTGTGTGACCCTAGGCAAGTCACTTAACCTCCATTGCCTAGTACTCACTGCTCTTCCTCCTTGGAACCAATATATAATATTGATTCTAAGACAAAAGGTAAGAGTTTTAAAAATTATACTAAATATCTTTTTTTTAACTCCATCATGAAGCAATTATGTAAATTCTCTAGAATTAAATTCTTCGTACTGTATAGAGAAAGAATTACTTTAGTAAAAAAGATTGTGACATACATCTAGATAAGAACTCTTCACTTCTGTCCAAGGCTCTTTAATTTTGTCCATCTATTAATGGCACAATTATCTTCAAAACTAGGTTTGCTTGTCCCAGTGAGCATTTAGAAATGTATGGCTTAAAAACGGGTTTCTTTTTAATACTATGTGTACATTTCCCCCTCAGTTACTCTAGGAAATAGCTCTTCTTCTTATCCCATCTTTGTTGGGTCCCTAAATGCCATTTATATTTCAAATATGTGGTGGATGTGCGTTATTGGCATGCTTTCTATTCTATTTCAGAAGTCAGTGAAATGCTCTAGTCTTTTTAAGTTCAACAATAATGAAGCTTTTCTCTGAATCCTCTGTGACACCTCAGGGCTTTCTTTGGCTCACAATCAGCTGATGAAGGGTTTGCCTTCTCTGTTTCACTATTCACAGTGAAAAGGAAACAACCTGCCTCTTACTGAGAAGAATACATTTTCTTTGTATTAACTAGCTTCCAATTTTATAAACTACCCCTAGCCACGAAGCAACGAATGTCTACTTATTACATATATGGGGGCATGTGTGTACATACAGAAATGTACAAACATGTTCATCTTAAGTTCAGAGAACAGTTGATGTTTTCTTACTAAGAGGTGTTTCTGGACTGTTCAAGTTAGTACTTTACATTGGTACCTCACTCAGAAAGATGGAGGTTCACCAAAAAGCTGGTTGCAACAAATCATCATAACTCGAGACACATTTTCTCACTGATGTCTATTATAAAATTAGGGATGTGTCCCATTACTTTAGACATAATTTTAAAACACATTTAAGAATAGAACAAATAGTTTTAAATTATCCATTAATAACACATTTAGTTATTAATTATTTAATAAATGAACAATATTTATTGGGGCAAGCAAACTGGAAAAGTATTCCAAATCTCAAAGAGAAATATTAATGAAAATAACTCAGCTTTCATCTCATACTCAACACATTGAATGAATGAAAAAACATTTGTTGAGTTTTTACTCTGTACCAGGCACCAGGCAAAGAGTTGGAGAGAGAAATACAAAAGGAGTTTACATTCTAAGGAGGTGGAGCGTGGGGAAAGAGAGTCAGTACATATAGGGTAATGGTGGCCAGAGAAGGGAGGATCCCATGGATTGTGAGTGGAGTCATAAGCTGGTTGATTGTTCTACACCCTTTCCTGTAGCAATGGTAGTATTAATTTGATTACTATTCCCAGACTAGGGGCTGTGTGAAGGGGAATAATATTTAATAAGGTGTATTATTAAACTTTTAGGTAGACAAAAGCCAGATTATGAAGAGCTTGAAATGCTAAGCTGAGGAGTTTGAATTCTAGGCTAGAGACAGCGTTGGTGAATGTTTTCAAACTGCATGCCCAAAGTGCAACTTCAAGCTGCCTATGAGCCCCCCCACATTACCCCAGACAGCAGAGGGAAGAAGTGCTCCCATTGGGTGGCTGGACAGAAGGGTGGTGCATTCAAAAATGTGCTTGGGTGCTATAGAGAGGGGGAAAGGAGCAGCCTTCCCTGTGCCACTCTGGCACCTGTGCCCAGCATCACCAACATGATAATAGGGAACTATAGAAACTTCTTGAGCCGTGGAAGGAAGTGGTCTGATCTGTGTTTTGTGACTACTATTTTGGCAACTATGTAAAGAGGACAGATAATAATAATAATAATAATAATAATAATAATAATAATAATAATAATAATAAATTTACAGATCATTATTATGTACCAGGCACTGTGCTAAGTACTTTATCTTGATATTCTCTCATTCAACTCTCACAACAACTTTGGGAAATAAATGCTATTATCATCCCCATTTTACAGATAAGGAACCTGAGGCAAACAAAGGTTAAGTAATTTGCCCAGGATCACACAGTTAGTAAGTATCTGAGTTCAAATTTGAACTCAGGTCTTCCTAACTCCAAGTTTCTCTAGCCATTGTACCACCTAGACTGGAGAGAAACAAGGAGACCAAATAGGAAACTAATGTTATGATAGTCAAAGAGAGAGGTGATGACTGAATGAGTTTGGTGGTGATCCAAGTGGAGTGTGTGGATTTGAGAGATGTCATGAACTAGACTTGGCCATATAGGGGTGAAGGAGAGGAAAGAGTCAACGATTTTGTGAATCATTGTCTCTAAGATTGATAATGTCCTCAACAGAAATATAGCACATTATATGATTTCATTTAGATTGAGTAAATTTGTCATGAAACTTCCCCTGGACCTCTCCTTGGCACTTGCCTCACTTTCCCTTGTGTCACAATTATTTGAGTAAATGCCTTCCTCTACTTATCTGTTCCTATGAGATTGTAAGCTCCCAACCTCAAAGTTTGTCCCATATTTTTCTCTGTATCCTCTGCACTTGGCATGTAATAGGCATGAAATAAATACTTTCTTATACTGAAATCATTAGTTCAATCTACACTGACCTTATGAGCATCACCAAGGCACAATACTCTTGGCCAAAATAGAACAGGTACATCTGAAGTGCAGGAGCATTCCTCCAGTCCCATCTTCATTTGTCCTACAGCCAAGTTCTTCCTCATCGCTTCTTCACTCCTCTAGCATGAGATTAGTCCACACTTCTGTCTAGCCACTCACATTGGCCAACTTCAAAGGACCTAAGGCAGAAGATGACATTTTGTGCTCCATGTTGAAACTTTCAGTCTCAGCCCCAAGTTCCCAGAGGGATCTGATGAGTTGCTCAAGCTCTTCATGGCCAACTACTGGCACTAAATATTTTCCCTAATCCCTGAGTCACAAAAGGACAAGTCTCTTCCACCTTTCTTGCAAAACTCTTTTCCCTCTGAGAGAAGCTAATTAAAATTCCCACCCAATAGAATAATATTTTACTTCTAAGGAAAAATAAGAAGAAATCTCTTGGCTGTCTTGAAGGTAACGACTTCAAAGTCCCACAACAAAGACAGACATATAGAACCCCAAAAGGTAACAGTTACTGCATGCTTATTTCACAAACTTGTATAGTGTTCCCCCATCAAACTACATCTTCCCAGGAAAAAAATAAGTAGTTTTATTTTGTTAAAGACATCTTGTTTTTCCCAACAGTATTTTTCGTTTATAGTTTAAGCTTTCCTCTCTCGTGAGCCTCCTCCTTTGTTTTCATTACTGTATCCTGTTGTAATAAGAGTATTTTATTTTTATACAGATTTGGAAAACTTCCTTCCTGGCATTCAGATCCCTTCTTCAGATGTCAGAGTCAAAGATAATGGTCCATTTCTCACCATTCTTGGGGAGGGGAGAGGAAAACAAGGGAGTTTGCAGTCTCCACACATTTGTCAAGTCAACATATTTTACATGTGATGAGTGGACCAGTGTGCTCCAACAGTGTCTCACTGTTCAGTGCTACCACACCGGGCCATTAAAATGCAAGGCCAGCATTTTGAAAATTGTCCGTATTTTCTGATCCATCCACTCATTGGAAAGTCAATGGATGTTCTCAGAGACTTAATTGCTCTGATGAAAGTTAGATTATAAACACCAGCCTTCTCTACCAAAGTTAGCTTTAAGAGCTTGTGTTATACATATGTATTTCCTGAATAGATGCCATAATTTTGTTTTTCTTCCAACCCTTAAAAATATCCACAAATTACAAATATTATTTTAAGAAAGCTAATGAGTTAAGGGCAGCATGTTGGAAGAAAATATAATGGATTGGGACATTTGGTTTAAATTCTAGTGATGAGTTCAAATTGAACCTTGACTCCCCAGGCATCGAGAGAACATTTTTGTGGGGGGATCAGAAGTCTATGTAATGTGGAATGAGCATGCTTGGATGTGATTTTATACAAAGATTTGATGACATTTAAAAACAGATAGTGAAGCTTTCTTCTTGCTCACAGCATCACTCCTATCTTCTCTCCTTATGACCATGTCAGCTCTGAACTAAAAAAAAAAAAATCCTTTCTGACTACAAAGGGGAGAGCAAGAGACTAGGTATTTATAAAGTACATACTATGTGCCTTGCACTGTGTCAAGCTTTTTAAAATTATTACCTCATTTGATCCTCACAAACCCTGGAAGTTGGGTGTTATTATCCCCATTTTGCAATTGAAGAAACTGAGGCAAAAAGTACTTAAGTGACTTGTCCATGGTCACATACCTACTAAGTGTCTGAGGTCAAATTGGAACTCATGTCTTCTTGATTCCTGACTTAGCAATCTATCTGTGGCATTACCAGCTGCCTATAGGCAGATAACTACAAAGTCATGAGTTTGATCAGATGTTATTTAGATCCTTCAACAGAGCAGAAGAGAGTCATTTTCTCATGAGGAAATTAGCACTTTTTTTGGATATTGAGTAAATTTATAGGATTATTGATTTAGAACTGGAAGGAACTGCAGAGACCTTCAAATTCAATCTCTCCATTTATAGGTGAAGAAACTAATGCCTGGATAAGTTAGTTGACTTGCTTAAGGTCACACAGATAAGTAAGTGGCTGAGCAGAGATTTGAACCTAGTTCTGAGTCCTGATCCATCACTGTTCCTTTCATCACTACTTCATTTCAATCTCTTTAATTCTGGAGAGGTTCATACTCCAGTTTCACAAAAATGTCTTTATAACCTTGTTTCCTCTAAAAAAGGTTCAACTTCGTGGCCCGTTTAAAAGAATTTAATAACTGAAGTACCAGAAGGATTTTCTTATAGGCCAGTCTACATTCATTCAAAGATGATGATGGGTAGATAGAAAGTAGATAGATAAGAGACTAGATAGATAGATACTAAATAGAAACTATATAGGTAGATTGATGCTAGAAGTAGATACTAGATAGGTAAATAAATAAATACTAGATAGATAGACAGACATAGATTGATAGATAGATAGATAGATAGATAGATAGAAAGACAGAGAGAAAGATAGATATATAGAAAGACAGACAGATAGATAGATAGATAGATAGATAGATAGATAGATAGATAGATAGATAGATAGATAGAAAGACAGACAGAAAGATAGATATATAGAAAGACAGACAGACAGATAGATAGATAGATAGATAGATAGATAGATAGATAGATAGATAGATAGATAGATAGATAGATAGATATTGCAATGGATAGTCCACTGGGCCTAGCATCAGGAAGATTTGAGTTCAAATCTGTACTCCAGTGCTTACTAGCTATGTAACCGTAGGCAAGTCATTTAACCTCTATTTGCCTCAGCTTCTTCAACTACAAAATGGGAAAATAATAAAACTCACCTCCCAAGGTTTTTGTGAGGAACAAATGAGGTAATAATCGAAAAACTGAATGAAAAGATGGCTGGTGTCTTCTGTATAACTGATAATATAGTGTCCTCTAACAGAAGTATGATAGATACATGATAGAGACTTGGGGCACAATGTGCTGAACTTAGGAGTTAGAAAGATCTGGGCCATAGAATCCTGCCTCTGACACCTACTGGCTCTGTAACCTCCGGCAGAACACTTAATTCCCAAGAACCTTAGCTTCCTCCTGGAAAATGGAAAGAATAATAGCACCTATCACCCAAAATTTTGGGGCAGCTAGATGGTGCAGTGGATAGAGCACCAGGACTGGAATTGGGAAGACCTGAGTTCAAATACAACCTCAAACACTGTGTGACCCAGGGCAAGTCACTTAACTCTGTTTGCTTCCGTTCCTTCACCGATAAAGTGAGCTAGAGAAGGAAAAGGCAAACAACTCCAGTATCTTTGCCAAGAAATCACCAAATAGGATTATGAAGAATTGGAACCTCCTTAAACACTTTCTAGCTGTGTGACCCTGGGCAAGTCACTTAACCCATATTGCCTAGCACTAACTGCTCTTCTGCCTTGAAACCAATATATAGTATTAATTCTAAGATGGAAGGTAAGGGTTTAAAAAAAGAATTAGAACCAAAATGATTTCAACAACAGCAATTCAAAGTTTTTATTAGACTCAAATGAGAGTGTGTCAAGTGCTTTACAAGTCTTGAAGCCTATATTCACAGGGCTTTGGGGAAGAAAAACTGGAATACTATTTGTAAAGTCTTTAGCATGGTGCCTAGAACTCAACAGGTGCATAATAAAGATTCATAATAAAGACTTCCCTTCCTTCGCCTTCCCTCTATAAATGTCACCACTCACAACAGTTAAATGATATCACAGACTTTTGGGTCTTCTGTAGCCAACTCTAGCCCTTGTTCCAGCACTTTAGCTTTCACACTTTTTTTAAACCTTTGCCTTCTATCTTAGAATCAATACTAAATGTCATTCCAATACAGAAAAGCTGTAAATGCTAGACAATCATGGTTAAGTGACTTACCCAGGGTCATCCAACTAGTAGGTATCTGAATCCAGATTGGAACCCTCCTATTTCTAGGCTAGGTGCCCTTAGCATTCACGTGTTTCATATTTTCCCAGCAGGTAAAAACTATAGCTGACCTCACTTTATAAAAGATTTTTATTTTGCTGAATAAAAACAGCATTTTCATTTTGGAGTCTGCAAAATGTGTTCGGGACCTCTTTTAAAATGACATAGAAAGTGTGTGTGTGTGTGTGTGTGTGTGTGTGTAGAAGCAGAGCTGAGTCCTTTCTTTTCTATAAGAAGTCTCAATAGACAGTGCCTAATTGAAGTAATGCCATTAGCATGACAAAACAGATGTAAACAGGGTAATTAAATTGATGTTTATGATTTTTGTTCTCCCAGGCTTAGGCCACCTGCACAAACAGACCCTCCCTCATCTCGAAGAGCAAGGGGTCTAGGCTGTTATTATCTTAGAAAAGTCCTTTCTGTGTTTATTGTCAATGGGCTCTGCATCACACCACCTAAAAACATTTCTCGATGCAGACTTCCTCAATTCTTTCTATAAATTGTAGTTTTCAAGTCCCAAGTCTTCCTTTAGTACGTGCCGTCATCTCGGGACAGGCCTATTTGTTGGGTTCTAGGACAGCCTATTCTACGGCTGGGTGAAGGATTTAGAAAAAAATAAGATTAAAGACAAATATTTGTTAGACCGTATTACTAGTGGCAAATTGGTACGTGCTACTTTGTTTTAATGGCCCCAGAATCACGTTAGCGGATTCTCGGACTTCAAGCACGAGGCAAAATGAGTCTATAGTCCTTTGGAATCAAAATCACGGTACAGCTTGTCCAGTACTGACTTTCCATTCACATTCAAGAATCTGCTCTTGGTACCATAAACTGTGAGGAGGTAAACAGGACTTTCATAGGTTTGTTTATGGAACATAGTTGCATTGTGATTTCCTGACCAGGCTGAAGACGTTTTTTTTTTTTTAAAGCTTTGGCTTCCTAAAACGGAATTCGACATGTACACATAAAGATAACATGGGTGGGCGGGCGTCCAGGAGGTCCCTCCTCTCAATCAATGGGCACGTTTTAAAATTTGTCACTTTTCTATAAATTCAGACATAGAGTGCTGCATCCATGTTAGGAGCTGGGAAGGTGAAAGATGGATTGATTTTAGTCTGTATGGAACTGGATTCAAGTGCTTCCCCAGCTGTGTTTCTAAGTTTTCCATGTCTAAGCCTCTAGAGAAGTCATCAGCTGTGCCACTCTGCCTCAGAGTAAGTTTTCTCCTCTGAAAAAGATTCTTGCTGGTGTATAAATAGTGAGTAAGATGTCCAACTGAATCACGTTTCCATCTTATGGCCCCCAAAGTGGAGGATTTGAGAATGAGACTTTCAGAATGACGTCTCTCTCTAACTATTGCAAATCTCCTCTTAATTGATCTGCCTAATTGATCCATCTCTCCAATCCAGCCTCCGCACAGCTGCCTAAGTGACATTCTCTGGCTGCCCAAGAAGCTTCATGGGT
This sequence comes from Gracilinanus agilis, assembly GCF_016433145.1. Classification (NCBI taxonomy): domain Eukaryota; kingdom Metazoa; phylum Chordata; class Mammalia; order Didelphimorphia; family Didelphidae; genus Gracilinanus; species Gracilinanus agilis. Next base: position 164,538,641 of record NC_058135.1, read on the forward strand.
TCCCTACTGTCTTTAAGATAAAATGCAAACCCTTGGCATTTTGGGTAAAAGGAACCCCTTCCCTCTGGTGGCCAGACATGCGTCCCTGTGCTGCGTGACTACACACACAGGTCACAGGCGAAGAGTCCTAGGGACATGACCCGAACTAAAGGTTACCCATCGGGCCAAAAGAAAGGCTATAGGAGGGAGTATGAGGGGGTGCTCTCTCCCTATTCCCCTGGACAGTGGCTTTGCAGGAGGCTGGCTGAGAGCCATGAGATGGAGCACCAGGTGGCTTGGTTAGCTGGCAAGATTGGAGTAGGGATAATCTCCCTCTATCTCTATGCTCGCTATTTCAAATAATATTAATAAACTCTATGGAAACTAAGAACCAGGAGTTTTTTATTTAACTTTAACACATTTACAGTAAAAAATTCTCCCTCTCAACAACAGTCTGTACCTTGAATTCCTCTTGTAGCTTCCTTGAATCTGAGAGCACATGAAATCCTTTTTGTATACTTTGAGTCATATATCGTAGACTCATAAGGACCTTAGAAGCCATCTAGATCAACCCAGCCATTTTATAAATGAGAAAATTGAAGCCTAGTGAAGTGGCAGAACTAACACTAGAAGAGTCCAGGGGGTAGCCTGACAGTATCTTAGCCACTAGTGTGTTAAAACTACTCAGTTAGGAATTCTGGACTTCCCACCTTTTCTAGGCAATAAGAAGCTTGCTCCCTCTTCTGCCTTTGGTAATGAGCAGATTCCTGCCAAGCCCTAATGGAAATAATCCTGCTGTTAGCTCTGAGGGCCTCAAGAAGAAAATGAATTATCGGCCAGGATTTCTGAATTAATCTGATCAATAAGCATTTATTAAGGACCTACATTGCCCTAGGATGATGGATGATCATGAGCTGCATCATCCCGTAAAAAGAATAGCAGTGGAGGGTAAAGCTAGGTTAAAGAAAACTTGCCAAAATATCCAGCTAAGCAAAGCCATCCCAAGGTCTTCAAGGATGAAAGGACAAGAACGACAAGAAACAGAAGAAAAATGGGAAACATTTGTAGAAATCATTTTAACAAACTTTTCTCTATATCAGGGGCAGTGAAACCACAAAGCTTTGGACCCTAACCTCAAGATCCCAGATGAACATATAGTTGAGGAATAAATGGCACCACAGGGAATAAAAAAGGAAAAGCAGATGCTTTGGATCATATGATAAATGTAGGTGCATACACATAGGCATCTTTACCATTACCATTTACCATTACTGCTCATTACCAAAATACAACACACACACACACACACACACACACACACACACACACACACACACACACACACACACCATNACACACACACACACACACACACACACACACACACACACACACACACACACACATTCCATGCTGAAAGCAATAAGGTTTTTAGAGAGTTAAGGTACCCATATTCAAGGAGGAAGACTACCAAATATGTGGGGAAAACATTGTCTAACCTTATTAATACTGAAAAAAGTGACTGAGAGCACATCAATAATAAACTACCCATCCATATGCCATCCCTTGCACCATTAAGAATGTTTTTGAGAGCCTTTCATACACAAGGTCATCCCAAGGAGAACAGAGTAGGGAACAAACAGATATTCCCAAGTGATATTTAACAATGGACCACACCTTTACCATTTCACAATCAACCAAAAGACATAGAGGATATAATATTCCCATGGTGCTTATTGCTTGTTGATCATTAAACGCATTTGATTTACTGACTTACAGACTCTTTTACCACAAAATAATCTGCCATACATAATTCAAAACCATTCATTTATGATTTCTTGGAAGATGGAAAGAAAACAAGTCCTACTTAGTGACTCTCATAGCAAGCATCAAGCTAGGCATAAAACAAGGAAATGTAAGCTTGCCAAAGACACTTACCAGTAAAAAAAAAATGTTTAATTAAATGAATTAATATAAACCCTATAATATAAATTATAACAATATAACAGTAGAAATATTTTAAATATAAATAAAAATATTTTTTAAAAAACTATTCACCACTGTGATGGAGGAGATCCAGCACAGAGATCAGATTAAGTAAGGGACTCAATGTGGGTGGTGAAGTTCTCCAAATATTATCATTCTGACTTTATCAAGAACCATAGAATTGCTGGATAACAAACTCAAAAGGAGTTTGGCTTGTCCATCTATAGAGGAAAGACCAAATGAATGAAAGTGAGCTCTTAGCCAGATTCGAATCTGCATTTGGATGAGCACTCTATCAAGCTTGCTCATCAGCACCTATATCTGGGACAGACTGTACAAATGGACAATGAGTTGGACCCGGCGTTGAAAAGGAGAGTCGGCTGGACTACTTTTGAAAACTGGCAAAACCCTTTTATGAATATTAAGATTCCCATGAAAGCAAAGCTCATCTTTTAAATATTGCCATTTTACTGATGTTGCTATATATAGAACAACAAGACATTGAACACTATTATATGTGAAGACTCAAACCTGAGCATCATACAGCAGGCAAAGGAAATCACTGTGGTAGGTGTGAATGGGCTATAGCAAGCATCCACTATGGAACTCTGATGAACAGGATTAAAAGATGTCATGAAGGAATTGTATCATAGAAGGAGAAGATGGGCTGGTCATATGGCAAGAGTGAAGGATGACAGATGGATGAACAGTCAGTGTGGACCATTGGTAGGAACCTTCTTTTTTTTTTTTTTTTAAACCCTTACCTTCCATCTTGGAGTCAATACTGTGAACTGGCTCCAGGGCAGAAGAGTGGTAAGGACTAGGCAACAGGGGTCAAGTGACTTGCCCAGGGTTACACGGCTGGGAAGTGTCTGAGGCCAGATTTTAATCTAGGACCTCAGTCTCTAGGCCTGGCTCTCAATCCACTGAGCCACCCAGCTGCCCCCGTTGAAACCTTCTTGATATTGAGAGAAAGTGAGAAAGGTTTCTCACATTGGGTGGGTTCCCTGTGGGAACTTTTGGAAGGATATGAACAAGAATCACTGAGAAAAGGGGGGTACAGATGGATTACAAATTGCATTATTAGAAGGAACCCCTGAATCCATCTAAATATTTCAGTATGCTCCAACCATATCCTGGGATGGGGAAACAAGTAACAGAGTCTTGAGGCCCTACTTAAAGGAGTTTACACTCTACCTCTTCTTTTTTCTCTACTTCTTTCTGAAGACAGACTTCAGATACTCCCTGCTGCTATGTTTGCTCCTCTACTTTCTAATAGAGTTTCTGATTTCTAGCTTAATCTTCTTTCTTCCAAACCATACCACTTCATTTGTTTATAGAATGATCAGTTAAAAGTGATGTTTTAACGATATGGAGAACTAGAAACAATGAGCTCTGGTTACTGATGAATAAAAATCCCCCTAACCTCATGGACTGAGACTTTGGGGACACATTTTCCTCATGTTCTAAGAAGAGAGAGAAAAGAAAAGGCGTCTATTTCTGAACAAAAGAGAAAAGAAAGAAAACATGAACAATTGATTAATGAGTCAAAGTTTGTTTACCAGTTTAAATTGTGTTTTCTCTGCTTTGGCATAGACTGCAACCCTTTTAAAAAGGAATGTTGTGCCTCCAAGAGGTAATCAATTAAAAGTTGTATAACCACTTGGGCCAATTTATTTGAGGTCATTTATGTGAGCTGGAAATATCTGTATATTTGTTTTCTTTCACATAAGTCCAAAATAGATAAATGAGCTCAGTTAGAAATAGCTCAGAAAAGTCACCTTGGGGCAAAGATTAAGAAAATAAATGTTTTAGTAAAGTAATTGAGCCAGATACTGAGTTCCAACCACATCCTTATGTCTCTTCTGCACCTGGAACTTTCTTTGAAGGAAATTGCTTGAGTAGAGGGAGTTTGTGAGTGTAGGCAGATGGGAATCTGGTCCATGGAATGTAAAAAGGGAGAAAACACTTTAAACATCAATGAGGTGATGGAATTCTGAGCAGTAGACACTAGGAACTTTCTAAAAGAAATTCATGGCAGACTTTATTTGTTGGCCTTTTTTTTTTTTTTATCCTGATTTGTCTCTGAAGAATTACAAAATCTGGTTAAAGAAAAGGAAACAAAACAAAACAGAATGATGATCTTGGCCAAAATGCTTTGGAATTCAGTGTAGAGGATTTAGGAGAGATAGATATACAGACATGAAGAGGGTTTCTGGCAGATGAAGTGCAGGGAGAGAAGGTGTTACCAGTATTAGGAGCAAGGCAGTATTTTGCCCAATTACATGGCAATAAATATGACAATCTAGGTGAAATGGGTGAATATTTACAAAAATATAAATTGTCTAGATTAACAAAAGAAGAAATAGAATACCTAAATAACCCCATCTCAGAAAAAGAAACTGAACAAGCCATCAAGGAACTCCCTAAGAAAAAATCCAATTCTAGCAAACATTCAAAAAAAACAACTAATTCCAACACTACACAAACTATTTGACAAAATCAGCAAAGGTCTTACCAATTTCTTTTTATGTCACAAATATGGTACTGATTTCCAATCCAGGAAGACCAAAAACAGAGGAGCAGGGCAGGAAAATTTATGGAGAAAGAATACATTGCGTTTGTGTTTTATCACAAAGTTATTACATTGTAATTCCATAAATCAAAGAAATTTTGAGCTGAAAGTAACAAGTTAATTCAACTTAGTCTCTTTCCTTTACTTGTGTCACTCACACTTAAATTCAAGATTACCCCTTTGCTACTGTTTATTCCATTTGGGGGCCAATATCTCCTCACTAGAGATACTCTCTATCTCTGAACATGAACATTAATTCATTTAACATTTATGTGTCTACAATGCACAGCGGACTGTGATAGGCCCTGGAGGAGATACAACTCTCATGGAAGAGGAGGGAAGGGAAGGGAAGGGAAGGGAAGGGGAGGATTATGGGGTGCATTTATATATTGCCTCCTATGTGCTAGGCACTGTGCCTCTCATTCATCCTCATGACAATGCTATGAGATTTAAAGATTTTTTAATAGACCATTTACATCTATTTAGATCATATTTATCATTTAATGACAATAAGGATAGTTAACAGTCTCTTAAGAATTAAAAATGAATATCACAGAGTAGAAAGGAAAGGACTATGTGATCACTTATTCAATGAAGAACTTTGAAGAAGAAGAAGAGTAAAAGATGTCTTCAAAAAATTATAATGGGGGAAGTCAGGTGACTCAGTGGATAGAGAGGCAGGCCTGGAGGTCGGAGGTCCTGAGTTCAATTCTGACCTCAGACATTTCCTAGCTGTGTGACCCTGGGCAAGTCACTTAATTCCAATTACCTAGCCCTTACTGATTTTTCTGCCTTGGAACCAACATTCAATATGGATACTGAAGACAGAAGGTAAAGGGTTTAAAAAGAAAATGAAAAGAAAAGGTATAGCAAGAACAGTTGTTACAAAATATTCTCTCCAAATCAAGGGCACTCTCTGGAGAGCATGGATTTAGACTTAAAGTACAATGATTTTATTTATTTATTTATTTATTTTAGAAAAATTTTCCATGGTTCCATGACTCATGTTCTTACTTCCCCCTTTCCCCCCCCCAAACACCTCCCCCCATAGCTGTTGCACATTTCCACTGGTTTTAACATGGGTCATCAATCAAGACTTAAAGTACAATGATAGCAAGGTATGTATATAGAGAACTTACATGACCAAAGAGTTTTTCCCTCCTCCTTTTCCTCTTTCATGGTCTTCTCGTGAATTTCCCCTTAGGTGTAGTTCTCTGGTAGACTCTAAGTACTAATACCTTTCTAAAAGCCCATAACTAGTTCTTCTCTCTTCAAAGATCAAGTTCTCTGAAGGTACCACTGTCCTTGAGGGTCCCTTCATATCTCTTTATAGGAGTTTTCCCTGTCATCAGTCACTTCCACTCAGTGGACACTGCTGCCTTCTCCTGTGGACTTTGCCATGAACTCTGATTTCTGAGGATATTTCTTATAGGTCTTCCAGATCTCCAGAACATATTCAGTTGCCTGGACACTTTTACTCAGAATACTCATTCACCTAAGACCATGAAAAAAATAAATACAAAGTAAACAGAGACACTATGTGCTCATGAACACATGGTAACTGGGTAAGAGAATTCAGCCATTTACTCCTTTCCCATCTGGCAGATCAAAGTAGTCCTTGTCTCACTTGATGCCAAGGAAGAAAAGACTGAGATGTTGGATGGGTCCAAGGGTATGTTGGTAAATAACACCCCTCACTTTAGGTACACTAATTTACTTCATCCTCCTAATAGCCTGGGAGAAAGGTATTAGCTCTAGGAGATAATGCCTAATTCTTTCAAGAAGAAAATTTTATCTCTATTTTACACAAGAGGAAAAATGACTGAAAGATCAGTGGGAATAAAACGGTAACACCCCACATTTGTTAAAAGCCATTGCTCTCAGGATCATCTTTGGGAGTAGGCAACTGGCCATGTAGTAAGATAGATCTCAATTGTGTTGCTGCTTTCTCTTCATCAGCAGAGAAATTTTTTAGCTTCTAAATCTTAATCCCAGAGCCTATGCTCATTTGGACCCCAGACCATCCAGGCACTTCATTAGAGCCTTAAGGCACTTTGTCTTTTAAGCTGACTTCTTTCTGCTGGAGGATTGAAGTCCCTTTCTCAAGCTGCTATCTGATTTAGGGTTAGAAAGTCCCTGAAAGTCAGTTCCTTGTTTTCAACATATATCATGCTTTAAATCATTTGAGGGAGCTGTATTCCAACAAGCCCAAAGAGTTAGGTGAGTCTGAGGTATACAGCTGCCCTCAATCCTCTACAATAATTGGAAAATAAATCTAAAACTTGACAGGACCACAGAGGCCATTTATCCAACTCTTTTATTTTACAGATGAGGAAACTGAGGGTCTTGGAAGAAAAGTGACTAGCTCAAGGTCACATAAGTAGAAATCATTAAGAAGTAAAACAAAAACCCAGATTCTCCAACTCCAAAGATAGTACTTTTCCCCTTGTACTAAGTCGAGTCTATACAACTGATGCTATGATCCTCTTTCATCCCTTTGTCTTAAATATCTTTCTTTTAAATGCTGGCAACAAACCTCCAAAGCTTTAAACTGCTATATACTTACATGGAACCAACCTCAGAACAGATTGGCAGCATATTACTAAAGCAAGATTAGTTTCTTAGAGCCTCTTCAGATTCTGGGCTGCCAAATATTACATAAGACTGCTTGGATGAGAGCCATGCATTTGAATTGAGATTTGTTGCCATCTATTCTAGGAGGTCTGTGTCAGGAGCTCCCAGACAAGTAGATGTGGGAATATAATAGTAGATGTCTATGATCTCTTGATGTCTTTAGCATACTTTAACATACATTGATTTTTTGGGTCTTCAGCATATGCTATAATGTATAGAATAAATTGTGATTAATTCTACTATTGTGATTAATTTTGTTCCTGTGCAAAATCATATTCTGTTGTGATATGGGAGTGACTATAAGTCCTGGAAAAGAAGGCCAATATACCATTAGGTCTAGTAATCTGGTTTTTTTAGGCTTTGAGTTTAGTCCCAGTAACAAACTGAGTCAACTATCTAAGAACAAACCTAGCTAAGTACTAAGAGATTCATTAATAAGAGATTGGCCAGATATTGAATTATTTGACCATGACAGCTGCTTATGTCCATCTCCTTCAATTTCCATAATAATGGGGAACAGGGGGCAAGGGGGAGAGAGTTCTATGACTTATCCAAGTTTTAGGAAGTTAAGAAATATACACTCTAAATGATAGATTTTTATCCCATGACCAGTTACTGTGTACATTATTGGAAGAACTGGACCACATCGATACTGATATTTGTACAATAAATGAAACTGAGAGATAAAAAAAAATCATAGTTAAATGGAGTGGTGGCTCATACATTCCCATTGCAGAGACATACAAAAGAGCTGGCAGAGTTGGTTCCATTGTAAACCCAAGGGCGAGAAGAGACATCATTTCATGGGAAACTTGCTCATCTCATCTTGTAATGTTTACTATGAACATAAGCAAAAAGACCACCATGAAGACAATTGTAGCTTATGTGCCAACCAACATCTGTTGCACAGAATAAAGAGGTAAAGAAATCTTATAAAAATCTTAAAAAGATTATCCAGACCAAGTCTACATATACTTTGACACTTGGTGACAGTAAAGTAAAAGTAGGCATATGTAAAATGAAAGGTTCAGAGAAATCAGGGAAGACTTGTATGAACTGATGCTGAGTGAAGCGAGAAAAACCAGAACAATTTATACAACAACAACATTGTAAAGACAAACAACTTCAAAAGGTTTAGGAACTCTGAATAATTCAAGAACCAATCACAATTGCAAAAGACTGCTGATGATCTATACTACCCACCCACTATCAGAGAGGTGAGAGATTCAAGATGCAGAATGCCATAGAAATTTTGGATGTGGACAACATCAGGGTTTTCTTCTTTTGTTATAAGGTTTTGTTTCTCTTTCTATCTATTTTTTAGGGTAGAGATAGGTGGTGAAGGGGAAGAAAGGGGAGGAAAGAAAAGAAATTCATCATTAAATCTATAATCCTATGAGCCAATGATGTTGAAAAATGGAAAGTAAGCAAAGTCAAAAATATTGACTTTGATGGACTAATATCAAAAAAGTAGCCACAATGAAGAGGTCAAAGGAGTCCAGAATTTTCTGAAACTGCAAACGCTTGATATCCTTGCCAGACTCTTGGTAGTCAAGAGCAATTTAGATTACAAACTTGTTTGTAAAACACCAAATAGGAGGATAGTGGAAGGCAATGATCAATATTGCTTTATAAAAATAAGTGAAAAGCAATAAAAATATGTCTACAGAAAAATTGTTCTGATACTTTCCTATGTTATAAAGAAAAATTGATCTGGAGACTATATTACCAGATTCATAAGTATTATTAGTGAAGAGAGAGAGTGACAGAGAAAGTTATTAAAACCTTTTTAGCACTGATTCTTCATTTTGCGGGATGGCTGAGATCCCCACTTGTTAGAGATCAAGATAACCCAGAGTCTGGACGGCTCAGGGAACCAAAACCCCAGCCTAAAAGGTAGCCATATGAGAATCCAGAGAGCCCGTCTGTTTCCTGTAGGGGTTTAAAAACCTTGTTAGCTCCCCTCTGTGGCCATGCTGCCACTGCCATATTGTCACTCAGGCCACCCACCCTCACAGGAAACCCAGGAGTCCAGTGTTCAGACAGGCCACGTGACTTTTTGACTATTTTGGATGAAAGTGGCTAGAGGACAAAGGTGGATGGCATATGGAACAAATTTGTCAATGATTCGCTAATGGTTTATTTTCATCTTTAAGAAAAGTTCCACCCTGTTTGGACTAGAACATTTCAATCCCAATTGTGGCATGAAGGAATAGAAATGGGACTTAAAAAGACAAAGTAGGGAAAAATAGGTGAACTAAGCCAGGTTTATAATAAGGAAATTCATACTTAAAGTGAAGGAATATTGAAATCATTGAAGGCTTGTTTTATAAGATATCTCTGGGAGAGAAGATACCAAAGCATGAAAAAAATCAGTGTTGAGATGACATTTTCTCAAAAAGTCAGTTAAGAGAGTATCAATAACTATTCACTCACATGCATACTTTTTCTTCATCATAAAATCTTTTTAAAAATGATCTTTGTGGAAAGGTACTTTTAAAGAAAATATGAGAAGGGGCAGCTGGATGGCTCAGTGGATTGAGAGTCAGGCCCAGAGATGGGAGGTCCTAGGTTCAATTCTGGCCTCAGATACTTCCTAGCTGTGTGACCTTAGACAAGTTATTTAACCCCTATTGCCCAGCCCAGTGGTTCCCAAACTTTTTTGGCTTACTGCCCCCTTTCCAGAAAAAATATTACTTAGCGCCCCCTGGAAATTATGAAACTATTTATTGAACTCAGAATAGAATGTAATACAAAAAAAGTGTGGCCATCACCACTTTCCTGGATCCCTTGCAGCACCCACCAGGGGGCGGTAGCACCCACTTTGGGAATCACTGGCCTAGTCCTTACTACTGTTCTGACTTAGAACCAATACACAATATTGGTTCTAAGACAGAAGGTAAAGGTTTTATTAAAAAAATTTTTTTTTGTTTAATGAGAAAGAAAGAGGCAGCTAGGTGGCTTAGTGGATTGAGGGCCAGGATTAGAGATGGGAGATCATAGGTTCAAATCTGACTTCAGACATTTCCTGGCTGTGTTACCCTGGGCAAGTCACTTAATCCCAATTGCCTAGCCCTTACCACTGTTATGTCTTAGAACCAATCCTCAGTATTGATTCTAAGATGGAAGATAAGGGTTTAAAAAAGAAAGAAAGAAAGAAAGAAAGAAAGAAAGAAAGAAAGAAAGAAAGAAAGAAAGAAAGAAAGAAAGAAAGAAAGAAAGAAAGAAAGAAAGGAAGGAAGGAAGAAAGAAAGAAAGGATTAGAAAGGAGCAGAGTGTCTTTCATAAACTTTCCTCTAAAATAGACTTCATTTTATTGTCTCTCCTCCAATTATCTTAGTTATGCCTTTTAAAAAAAATTACCTGCCCCATTGAATCCTCCCTTATAACAGAAATATTTGAGTCAAGCCCAACCAACAAAGTAACCATCCATAGTTCCCCACCTTTATCCCAAGGAGGAGAAGATATATCCCCACCCCTACCCCATCTCCTAAATTGGACATCAACTAATTAATATTTATTAAGTTCCTGTTATGTGCAGGCATTGTGGTATACCCTGGAGATTAAAAAAAAAGAGAGAGACAAAAGGCAGTCCTTAACCCCAAGGAACTTACAGTGTAATGCGTGAGATAACAGGCAACAAATATATACAAAACAAGAAGTGCTGGGATCCATAGTAAATAATTAACAGAGGGAAGACACTAGAAAGAAGAATTGTTGAGGGAGACTTCTTGTAAAAGTGGGACTTTAGTTCGGACTTAAAAGGAAGTCAATAGGTGGAGCTGAGTTATCACAATCATCATCCAAATGAACAAAAGATCACATCTTCCCAGTGACAGAGTTGAATGAAAGGGTCAGAAAATACAACATTCAACTATGTATTATTTATTTTTAAGAAAAGTATTGGAGAGACAGCAGGGAAGCTCAGGGGACTGAGAGCCAAGCCTAGAGAAGGGAGGTCCTATGTTCAAATCTGAAATACTTCCAGCTGTATGACCCTGGGCAAGTCACTTGACCCCCATTGCCTACCCTTACCACTCTTCTGCCTTGGAGCCAATACACAGTATTGATTCAAAGGTGGAAGGTAAGGGTTTAAAAAAAAGAAAAGAAAAGTATTGGACTCAGTAAAGGAAAATAACATCCAAGGTTTCACTCCAACAGAAATTCATACCTATATGTAAAACAAATACAGATATATATAAAATCACAGCAAAAATTGCCCCTCTACTCTCTGGTTATTGTCAAGCAAAATAGAAAACAGGGATATATGCTCACTAAGGGTGTTCAACACCCATAAATGGAGGATATTCTTCAAAAAGTCCAAACAGAGGGAGCATTACGTATAGATGGTAGAAGTCTTCTAGATGCACCTGTGTACAGATAATATTGTGCTAATTGCATTAAGCCCCTAAAACATCATAGGACTTCTTCAAAGATATCTATGGTTTTGTTTTATTAAAAAAGGCCAACAACAATTTTTATAAGAAAAATTAAATGAATGAATAGTGTTGATTGTCTAGACTTGGACATACAGTACAAATATGTCACAGATAGAAAATAAATTGTGTCTTAAACAGAATAGGTGAACTATATAGAACTATATAGAATGTAGAAAATCACCTAATGTCTTTGATAATGTTTCTCTGGCAACAGAAAGACAGAAAAATTCAGGTATTCTATTGTAGAAAGCACTGACAAAGAAATATATTTGAATTCATTTCTTAGACTCCAAAATGGAAAACAAAACCACCTTTATATTTTCTATTTCAAACCTTGTTCCCCATAACAACTTTCGAACTGAAATCTAAATGTCAAGAAAAGACATTTGAATTAGTCGGAGTTGTTTCTTAAATAAAATAAATCTAGTTCCATTTGCCTATTTGAATTCTAAATGATATTTTGTACCATAAAATTAAGGGGTTAGTCTTCATTTCAGAAATTAGTCATTGAATTAAGAGTAAAAGGAGAGGGGGCAGCTGGGTAGCTCAGTGGATTGAGAGTCAGGCCTAGAGACAGGAGGTCCTAGGTTCAAATCTGGCCTCAGATACTTCCCAGCTCTGTGACCCTGGGCAAGTCACTTAACCCCCATTGCCTAGCTCTTACCACTCTTCTGCATTGAAACCAATATACAGTATTGACTCCAAGATGAAAGGAAAGGGTTTAATAAAAAGAAGTAAAAAAGAGTAAAGGGAAAGAGCAGCTCATTGGATTGAGAGTCAGGCCTAGAGACAGAAGGCCCTGAGTTTAGATTTGACTTCAGACAGCTCCTAGCTTTGTGACCCTGGGCAAGTCTCTTTACTCCCATTGGCTAACCCTTACCACTCTTTTGCCTTGGAGCCAATATATAGTATTGATGCTAAGATAGAAGATAAGGGTTAAAAAAAGAGTGAAGGGAAGAAGATATGTTATTTAGAAATCATGTTAGGTTGTGAACTAGTTTAACCATTTTAGAAAGCAATATCAAATTACACTATAAAAGTTATAAAAATCATCATGCCATTTGACCCAATGGTCCTACTACTGGAATACGGAAATTATGGATCAGCAGAGGTTTGAGGGAGATCTGTCTTTACAAAACTGTTTTTAGCAGCACTTTTTTTTTTGTCATAGCAAAAAAGCTAGAAACAAACTAGGTGCCCAATAATTGAAAGATCTCTGAGCAAATTTTGGCATTATAGAATTTTACTATGCCATAAGAAATGACAAACATTCTAAGACAAATGGGAATCCAAAGATTTATGGGGAAGACATATAGCATAAATTGTAAATGCAAAATGAAAAGAATATTCTCTCTGTCTCTCTCTCTCTCTGTATGTCTGTCTGTCCAGTTTTTTTGACTGTCTTTCCTATAAAAGACAGTGAGGCATAATGGAAAGAGACTTGATTTTGGAGTCTAAAGTCCTTGGTTTAGTCTAGTTCTGTCACTTTACTATGTGACCTCAAGTAAGTCACCTAATTTCTCTGATATTCAGTTTAGTCTCCTGGAAAAAACAAAGATCAAATTATACAAATAATTATATTAAGTGCTCACTATGTGCAAAGCAATGTGCTGAAGTGCTAGGGCTACAAACTTTGCCTGCCCTCAAGAAATGTATGTTTTACAGGAGGAGAGAGAATATTATTTTCACTTCCTGTTTCACAGGCGGCAGCTAGGTGGCACAGTGGAGAGACTGCCAGACTTGGAGTCAAAACCAGCCTCAGACATTTACTAGCTGTGTGACCCGGGGCAAATCACTTAACCCCATTTGCCTCAGTTTCCTCTTCTGTAAAATTATCTGGAGAAAGAAATGGCATACTACTCCAGTGTCTGCCAAAAAAAAAAAACCCAACCCTAAGTGGGACACGAAAAGTCAGACCCTCCTGAACAATGACAAATGTCATAAGATTGTAAAAATCCAATGAAATACTATATGTGAAAAGGTTTGTAAATCTTTATTTGTCACTGCATGGATTTAATATATTTCTTCTTAAGAAAATCAATTAAGGAAAAAATTAAATGAATCAAATGAAGAACCAGTTTCCAATAACTCCGCATCTTCTGTTTTTGCATCAGCAATGTCTATAGAGGCAATAGAGCTAACTCACTTCTGGTTCATCATCTCTGTAGGTTATTAACCTTTTTGTGCCTCATAGATACCTTTAATGTCTGATGGAGCCTTGGACCCCTTCTTGGAATGATGTTTTGAAATCAATAAATATATAGGATTACAAAGGAAAACAAAGGTTAGTAAAAATAAATCTATTTTAATTTTTTCCCCACTCAAATTCATAGACCTCCTGAAATCTATCCATGAATACCCTAAACTCTGTTGTAGATTGACAGTTGGAACGAATTGCTGCAGTGCTCTAAAAAGTCACAACCAATTGTCCTGGGCAATCTTTTTGTGATAATGAGATTAAATCTACCCTGCTCATCTTTAGATTTAATTACCAAAGGTGAAAACATCTTCACTTTACTCACAAATTGGGTGGTCTGTAATCCACCTGTGCTAGAGTGAGTGACAAATCAGAATTTACTGACTGCCTCCTGGGCAGTCCTAAGAAAAGTGTCGGTTGTGATTGGACATGTAAACTAAGAGGAAGGCATGGGAAGTGATGTAAAAGGGGCCCCTTTAAAAGAGAGCTCATCAAATTCAGCTGGGCTCTTCTTGTTCATTGCTGGGACCTGAAGGAGCACTGGACCTCGGACCCTGAGACCTCGGTGAGACTGTTCTTAAATCTCTCTCTTAGAATTACACGTGGTGAGTGAAGAAGACTGACTCCTTTAACCTCCCAGGAGGTACTAGCTTCCTGGAAGGAGAAGCCCTTGTGGCATAATTGACTTTTAGGCTCTCCGCCTGGGCCTCTGAAGCCCTGCCGGAGTAAAGCCCAGACTTGAATACAAATCTAGCTTGTTAGGTTAGATCTCTACTTCCACTCTCTTTCCTACATTTTGTAAATAAACTCCCATAAAAGTAATTTTGATTTGAGGTTATTCTTTAATTGGGGATTGATAATTATTCAATTCCCTGGTGACCAAACCTTTTAATATTCACCCAATAAAAACCCCTTTTTACCCCTTACTCTTTCATCCTCTCACTGAAATGACAACTCATCTAGGACTGCAACTAATGACATCCCTAGCACCACATCTTTCTTGGCTCCTGATCTGATGCTCTGGATGCTGATCTCTGGGACAAACAGCACAAAACTTTACATGTGGCCGAGGCACCCATGACTGACATACTAGCTATTTCATATATTCTTCTCCTTAGCTCACAAGCAGTCTTAACACTAGGATATTCTGGTCCTCAGAAGGGAATATGTGATTTTGCTTAATCTGAGAAACTTCCAAGGTAAGAAGTTATTCTAGATCTCAATGGCCTTAGAGATAACTTAGTCTACTCTATTTTACAGATGAGGAAACTAAAATCCCTATGAAATTAATCAACTTTTGATGTCATAGAGCTAATTAATGGCAGACCCGGGATCAGAAGCCAGATCATTATCTAACAGTCTAGCACTCTCTCTAGTAAACTAGGATGGGCATGACACTAGGGAACCTTAATATTTTCCTGAGGAGGAGTCATTTTTAGGTTTTGGTTCCTTTTGGTCCAGGTTAGGAGAGAAGTCATAATGTATAAGTTTCCAAAGGGCGATGCTGTCAGTATCCATCACTGACAGAGAGGTGGGATAGTAGTATTGGCCAACCTGGAGATCTACCTGCTAAGTCTTTAAGAGTGAAAGGTAAATAAATAAATTTAAAATTTTTTTAAAAGACTGATGGGTAGATCATGATTAATCTATTAGAGACCACTGGCATATGGAACTGGACAGGAAATAAAAGTCAAAGAACCATTGCGAGATGTAGAAGGTAGAAAAAAATGCCTTACAGATGGCTAGGAAATCACTTTCAGTCATTCTTCTATGAAGATTCATTCATTCAACAAATATTTATTCATTTCCTACTGCAGGCAAAATATCATACTAGGCACAGAAGGAGATATAAAGTCTAGAGAAGGCATTTTCTTGGCCGTCCGTGGAGCTGGCCTTTAGTAAAAATTAAAAGTCTAGGAGACACTGCCAACAAGTTGCTAAGGGATTTTGAGGGTGGAGTGGGAACTTCCTGATTCTTATCCCCAGTAGCATGTCAACAATAAATCCTTCAGTAAATGCTAGGTGCTGGGCAGACCTGTGAAAGCTGGACTACTAGTACCCTCATTGTTCTAATCACAAAGAATTCTCTGTGATCATAGGATAATAGAGAGACCTGGAAGGGACCTCAGAGGCCATTTAGATCAATGATCTGTTTTACAGATGATGAAACTGAAGTCCAAGAAGGGTAAGGGACCTGTTTACAATCATAAGTGTTAGAGACAAAATTTGACAGGTCCTCTGGCAGTCAGTGCTCTTTTTACTTCTGTGGGGCCTGAGGTCAAGATATTTGGATTCCATTCCCAGATCTGCCACAAGCTAGCTATGCCAGTTTGCTTAAGTGACTTAACTCCTCTGGGACTGTGTTTACTTATTTGTTAAATAAGGGAGATAATACCTGAGTCAAATCTCCACCTACTCTAGTCCAACTTCTTTTCATGTTGTCAAACCAATCTTCCCAGAGATCTGGTCTGACCATGTCACTCCCCCTATTCATAACCTCTAATAATCTCCTATTACCGTCAGGATCAAATATAAAATCTTCTGTTTGGCATTTAAAGTCCTTTATAATTTAACCCCTTCCTGCCTTTCCTGTCTTCTCATACCTTACTCTCTGCCACATTTTCTGTTATCTAGTGTCACCAACCTCCTTCCTTTTCCTTCCACAAGATATCCCATTCCCAGACACTGATCATTTTCACTGGTCCCCATGCCTGGAACTCTCTTCTCTTCTTGTCTCATGGCATCGTTGGGTTCCTCTCATTTCCAGCTCAAGTCCCAGCTTCAGTGAAAAGCCTATTCTGATCCCCTCCTTAATGGCTAGTATTCTCTGTAATTATCTACAATTTATTGTTTGTATGTATTTGTTCACATACTGTTTCCTGCATTAGACTGTGAGCCCCCTGAGAACAGAGACCATTATGTCTTTGCCTTTATTTATCTGTACCTCTAGCACTTAGCATAGTACCTGCCACACAATAGGACAGTGATGGGCAACCTTTTGAGCTTGGTGTGTCAAAATTCATCAAAAAACTGAGTATAACTTGGGTGGTGTGTCACTGAGAAAAAACACCAAAATTTCACAATATTTGTAATTTAAATAACAAAAATGTAAAATTGTAATATATAACTATATTTAATAAACCAAAATAGGTAAATTAATATAGGTAGAATTGTCATCTATAGTGCCCAGAGTGTCTACACTACACTACAGCAAATGTTTCATCCTCAGCATGTGGCCCCATACTTCTCTGTATGTGTCATCCAAAATGCCTACACGTGTCAGTGCTGACATGTATTTCATAGGTTTGCCATCACTGCAATAGGAGCTTAATTCATGCTTGTTGACTTGACTGATCATCTTTTCCGATTCAAATGGTCTGATTGAAATTCCCATTGATTGATCGGGTGCTTGCCATACCCAGACATAAGCTAAACTATGAATTCACTGGCACAATCACCAGGGCAATGCCATCTTTCCTGAGATGAGGCTCTTTTGAAATGTATAGATGAGTGAGTCTGAGGTTCAAAGGGCAGAAGTTATAGATCCAGTCAGTCTTCTGGAATGGCTCAGAGAAAGCAGGGGGAGGACCTGAAATGTTGGTCTTCCTTCATAGTTATTGGCCCCTTTCTCTCCAACAATAACCTGAGCTGGAATTACAGGACCAGGTGATGGGAGGCTGATAGCAAGCACCAATTCTGAAAGTCTGAAGTTTCAACAAATCTAGCATGTGCCAACAACCTAGGAATTTGGGGTTCAGATTACTAGATTGGCTGATTGCACTTTCCTGAATTTTTCTATTTTCTCTGAATCTTGAACAAAAAAGTAGGTGGTCAATAAATTCTTATTGAGTTGGGGAGGCTAGGTGACTCAGTGGATAGAGAGATCCACACCTAGAGATGGGAGGTCCTGGGTTCTGGTCTCACATACTTCCCTGGGCAATTCATTTAAGGCAAATGCCTAGCCTTTACAACTCTTTTGCCTTAGAACTAATATTTAGTTTTAATTCTAAGCAGAAGGCAAAGGTTTGTTTTTTTGTTTGCTTATTTGTTTTTTTAATGCTTACTGAGTTGAATTGAAAAGTTAGGTTTGAATTAAGGGTTCCTCCTAGGCAAAATGAGTGCCCTTGATCTTCCTATTGGTCTCTAGATGATCTTTCAATTCAACAAATATAATAATAGATAACATTTATTTAGCATTTACTTATGTGCCAAGTACTGTATTAAGTGCTTTACAATTATTATCTCATTTGATGCTCACAATAACCTTGGGATATAGTGACTATAATTATCCCCATTTTACAGACGAGGAAATTGAGACAAACTTTGAGGCAAAAATTGAGGAAACTGAGACTAGATGACTTGCCTAGAGTCACCCAGATAGCATATTTCTGATGCTGAATTTGAATTCAGGTCATCCTGACTCCAGCTGGAGAGCTTTATGCACTATGCTGCCACCAATCTGTCTTATCACCTCTAGGATCAAATTGAAATCCTTCTGTTTGGCTTCTAAAACCAAAAACAGTTGGGACCATCTGCCCAACGAATGGAGCAGGGAGTGTCCAGCCTATGGGGAGGATGGGGAGAGGAGCTAAAATTAGTGCTAGGTTATAGAAAGAAAGCTCACGAGGAAACTGCTGTTCAATCCTTTCAGTTGTGTTTGATTCGTCATGACCTCATTTGGGGTTTTCTTGCCCAAGACACTGGGGTGGTTTGCCATTTTATTCTCCAGCTCCTCTTACACAAGAGGAAACTGAGGCAAACGGGTCATGTGACTAAATGACTTGCCCAGGGTCACAAAGCTAATAAGTGTCTGAGAATGGAATTGAACTTAGAAAGGATAATATCCCTGACTCCAGGCCCAGCGCTTTAGCCAGTGGCTGCCCCTAGAGGAAACTGAGGGTCACAAAAGTAATAAATATAAGAGGTAGGGTTTAAATCCAGAACATCTGATGATATCTCCCATGCTCTTTCCACTACACCACAGTGCTCTCCAACTCCTATCTCCATTCCTTTACATAGATAGTCCCTCCATGCCTAGAATGCACTCCCTTTTTACCTCTCTCTTATTCATGATCTTTCTCTTCTCCAAGAATAATCAGAAAACTGGACAGGAAATATATAACTTTTGTATATCAGCCCTTGAAGCTCTTTCCTAACAGGAACTCCTGAGATGCCCGTTAGTGCCCTTATACCTAAATGGGCTATACTGTCCCCAAATCACCACCTCTGCTTTACCCCTGTGTGACTGATGGAGCCTCCCTAAGAAGGCTCTCCATCATTTTAATTCTAGCACCTCCTTGGAAAGAGGTCTAGACAGACTTCCAGGAGTTTCCTGAAAGACCAGGGAGATAACCAGCCCTGTTCTGCTTTACTGCAAGTTCAATAGGTGAAGAAGCTTCATATTCTTCCTTTACTTCAAGCATCCCGTGATTTCCTCAGTGATGACACCCCCACCACTGCTTTAGATTGCAACCCCTCTATAACTTTGCAGTGGTTTTTATTTATTTTTGAAAAATTTTTTCCATGGTTACATGATTCACATTTTCTCCCTCTCCTCATCCCTCCCCCTCCTGGAGATGACAAGCCATTTCACTGGGTTATACATACCTATATATAGTATCATTCAAACCCATTTCCATATTCATTTTTGTAAAAGAGCAAGCCTTTAAAGCCCAAACCCCAGATCACATACTCATATAAATAAGTGACAAATCACATGTTTTCTTCTGGATTTCTACTCCCACATTTGTAGCAGTTTTGAGAGTTGTTGTGAGGGACTACTAGGTGGCTCAGTGGATAGAGAACCTCAGGAAGACCTGGGTTCAAATTTGGCCTCAGACATTTCCTAGCTGTGTGACCCTAGACAAGTCACTTAACTTCAATTGCCTAGCCCTTACCACTCTTCTGCCTTAGAACTGATATTTAGCATCAATTCTAAGACAGAAGGTATGAGTATTTTTTTTTAGTTGTTTTAGTTGAAAAATCCATCCCTCATCTGCCAACTTAGTGCAGAGGAAAGCAGCTAAGATGGTGAAGAACCACGAGATTGACCTGGATTTATTGATACTTAGCTTAAAGGAGAGATGGAAGGCATAGAGGAGAGAGAGGGAGCACATCATTTCTGTCATCAAATATCTGAAGAACTGTCAAGTGGAAGAGGAATTGGGTTTATTCTGCTTGGCCCCAGGAGGCAGAATTAAGAAAAATAGGTGAAAGTTATAAGGGTATAGTTTTCAAATCAACTATTCAAGAATTTCCCAATACACAGAGCTGTTATAAAATAGAATGAGATCCATTGTGAAAGAATGAGTCCCCTGTCTCTGATGGTGTTCTGACAGGGAACCCAGCATTTCACAATGGCAGAGAATAGATGACCACCTGTCAGGTGTGTTCCACAGATTCATTGACCAGGGGTTTGGATTCCGTGACTTCTAAGGTCCCTTTCAACTCTAAGATTCAAGATCCTTCCTCGAATGGCTCTTCCACAGTCTATATCAGATGGCAGTGTGTAATATTTATTGTCCCATGCATCCCTTTGGCATTCTGATGAAACACATGAATCTCTTATCAGAGGAATGGCTGTAAAGGCACAAAAATATACCAGTTGTTAATAACTACTTTTAAATTGTTAATTACTATTTTTGAGATATTCAAATATCCAGAAGGTCTCCAGTATGTCAAACAGATTCTCTATGGAAGATTTACAGAACAATGAACTCACTCCTTCCCAATTTATACCTCTCAGAATCCCTAGCTTCACTTTAGGTTGGACTCATACCCCCGCAGGAATCCTCTCCTAGTCACCCTGGTTGGTGGAATTTTCTCCTTCTTCAAATTATTGTATTTATTTTTCTTTCTGAATATGGTAAACATCTTATCCTTCCAGTAGAACCTAAGTTTCTAGAGGGCTGAGATTTTTTCTATTTTCTTTCTCTCCCCCTCCTGCTTTAATCCTATTGACTTCTATTTTTTAACAACCCTTCCCTTTTTTCTTAAAACCAATACTATATATTGGTTTCAAGGCAGAAGAGTGGTAAGGGCTAGGCAGTGGGGGTTAAGTGACTTGCCCAGGGTCACACAGCTAGGAAGTGTCTGAGGCCAGATTTGAACCCAGGACCTCCCATTTCTTGGCCTGGCTCTCAAATACACTGAGCTACCTAGCTACTTTTCCTACTGATTTCTATATGAGAGCTGATCAAGAACATGTGCCTAGGATGGGTACAATACAGAGTCTTTATATGAACAGATTAAATTCACTAGTAGGAAGAGCTTTCGCTATTTCTCTCCCTTCCCTTGGTGCTATATGCTTCTCTCCTCCACTTTACATCCCTGATGTAGGTAATCTGAGTTAATAATGGGGAAGGGAGGGCAAAGACTAAATGAGAGAAAAGCAAAGACATTCAACTAACCAAGTTGCGAAACTTTAATTGCAAACAGACCACCCAGTTTACAAGGGCAAGATGAAATTATTTGGACACTATTGGCATGCATCCTTGGGTTCTTCCTGACCATTTCATTTATCCAAAGATAAAGCTCAGAGGAAATCTTTTGGAGAACCCCACCAAGGTTCAGTTCTGTATTTAACTGTTGAAGAATATTCTGTTCTGAGGCAGTAGAATGTTCTTGGAAGGACCCTTTCAGTTCTCTCCCATTAAGTTGCTTAAATACTCCAATAGCAAATGGACTCTGGGAAAATTCTGTCATTATTTGCTACCAGAAAGAAAGGGAGGACATTCCAGTCTTCCTATGCTCTAGTGCAGCCTATAAAAAGCACCTGGCATCTGTATGATCAGAACGAAGGATTCTCTTTTCCATAAGAGGGGGAAAAAAATTAAACCACAAGCGTTTCTTCTGAACTGTGTGCCCAGAATGTAGCTTCAAAAGACCATCTACCAAACCAAGCAGCCGTCGTGGGTAGGAGCCAAACAGAGCTGCTCTGCAGTGATCCCACTGGGTGGCACCTATCACAACATCCTCAAATGTCTGCAATTATTACTGCGGCTTTCAGTCTTCACTTCTGGGATCTCCTTAGTTGCATTAGGCAAAGGTTGAATAAGTGGCCAAGGAAAGCACTGGAGCCAAGCTTATAGAAAAAAAAACGAGAGCCAGCTTGCTAGATTGTATGCAATGATCACACCCCATGACACTAAATAGTCTCATCAATTATAAACCCAAAGATGTCTCCTGTAGAAATGCTTCTCATTAAAGTCAGATGGATTGGGCAGTATTCTGTTGCGGCAATCAGTCATTCCAAGGAATTGTGCAAATCAGAGTGAAAATCAAAGGCAGAGGAAGCATAACACGGCACTCAGTTTCCCCCCTGCCATAAGTAATCTGCTTATTCATCAGGCGAGATTTTGGCAACTAGACCATCCCCAATGCTAAAAACCTTGAGGATGCCAACACTTATTTTGGTAGACTGGAAATAAAGTGCTTCTTGTTTTTCCTTTCAACTTCCCTGTCAAAACACATAAGAGAATTCAGACTAATCAAAAGACCCAAGTGAACGAGAGCTGGTTAAAGTTGGCCAGACCCAACCTTGAGTTCAGAGAACTCTAATGCATTCCGCCTGCCTCCATCAAAGACAAAGTCCAAGGGGCCATGTTTTCTATGAGGGAAGACCTCCTCCAAAGGATACGATGAGAAAATGGTAGCAAAAATGCCACACCCTGGCAGCCCTTCTCAACCCTGACAACACTGGCATTCCTCATAGCCATTTCCAGATACATCATGAGCTGAAATTATTTTTAAAACTCTTTTGTTCCATCAAAAGCCATTTGTAGAAACTAAAGTCAGGGAGACAGTGTGTTGCAGAAAACAAAATGAAATGCTTGTCATCAAGAAAACCTGGGTTCAAATCCTACATCAGATATTTATTAGATGTGTCAACTCTGGGCAAAATATTTAACTTCACTGAGAAACAAGCTTCTCACTAGTATTTATCTACTGTCATAAAATGTGTGTGTGTGTGTGTGTGTGTGTGTGTGTGTGTGTGTGCGCGTGCAGGCGGGTGCTGCAGGGAATTCCCATCCAAGCTGAACATTCTAGAAATTAGTGAGATTCGAATTCATCCTGTTAGAAAATTAAATACTTGAATATCGGTTATCTCATTTTAGACAGAAAAGAAACTACTCTTTAAAAAACAACAACAACAACAACAAAAAACAACCCTCACCTTCCTGTGTTTTTGTGCCACGACAGAAACCAGTAAAGGGTAGGCAATGGGGGTTAAGTGACTTGGTCAGGGTCACACAACTAGGAAGTATCTGAGGTCAGATTTGAATCCAGGATCTCCCGTCTCTAGACCTGGCTCTTAACCCATTGGTCCAACTAGCTGCCCTTGAGAAACTACTCTTGTATTCATTTGATTATAAGTTTTTCATAGGCAAGGACTGAATCTTTTATCTTTTATAACTTTCTGTAGTGCCCAGGACTGTGAAACATATAGGGGACTCAGTAATAATAGGGAAGGATATACCCAGTGGAATAGCTTGACAGCTCTGGGAGGGGGGAGGCTAGAGGGGAGGGAGACAACACGAATCATGTAATCATGGAAAAATACTCAAAAAATAATTAATTAGTTAAAAAAGAAGAAAAAAATTGGATAGCAACAGGAGCAATATGCAAGCTCCAAAAGCTGGATCAGGGGTTCTTTCCAGTCATTTTTTTTGTGAGTTATGAACCCCTGGAGTAATCAGATGAAGCCGATACACTCTTTCTCAGAATAATGGTTTTAAACACATACAATAAACTATATTATACAGGAAACCAATTATATTGAAATATAGTTATAAAATTTAAAAAATATAATAAAAAACAAATGTATGGGCCCCAGGTTAAGAACCTCTGGTCTGGATTGATCCAAACCAAGCAAGATGCAAACATATAAAAATTTATATAGTCCCGATAGATAATTTGAGACCTTTCCCAAAGTCTGGTAGCTTTTATTTATATTATACTTTGAAATTTAGAAAGTTTTTTACCTATCCAATTCCATTTCCTCCTTTCAGTTCAGTGAGGTAGATAGTATAAGCATTATTGTTTCCATTTTACAGATGAAGAAAAATGGAGTCCCAAAGAGGTTAAGAGATTTGTCCTAAGTCATACAGCTAGTCTCAAAATTAAGTGGCAGAGATTAAAACCCAGTTCTTCAGATTATACATCCAATTCTCTCTCCTCTCCATTCAAAATAGGACTTTGCAGCTAGTTAGTTTGGGGCTGCTAGATGGCACCATAGATAAAGCCCTGGGCCTGGAGTCAAGAATACTTGAGTTCAATTCTAGCTTCAGACACTTACAAGTTGTGTGACCCTCAGTTGTGTTTGCCTCAGTTTCCTCATCTATAAAATGGTCTGGAGAAGAAAATGGCCAACTTCTCTAGTATCTTTGCCAAGAAAACCACAAATGGGGTCACAAAGAATGGAACACAACTCTATTTTCAAGAGACTGAAAATATTTTACTAGAGGGGAGGATAGAAGTCCCACTTTCATCATCAGCTCCTTGAAATCAGAGACTAGTTTTTTGCCTTTCTTTATTTATATCCTCAGCATTTAGCATGGTGACTGGCACATAGAAGGTGCTTTAATAAATGGTTGTTGCCTTGACTTGGCAACTTCCCACTCCCCTGCTTTCAAGAGCAACTGCCCTATGTTGATCTGGAGAGCTAGAGGGGAAGTGACAGCAGCAGCAGGTGATGGTCGAGTTCAGTGGTGGTGTCAGACTTCTTGCCAGAGTTTGCTGCTGAATGCACTGACTTTTCTCCAGGAACAGCCATAGCCTGAAGTAAAGCCAGATGGGATCAGAGGTCCCTGCCAGCAATCACATAGTTAAAATGGACCCTATTGAGGTCTATGAATCAGGTTGAGCAACAACTCAAAATCAGAGTTTCTAAGTCTGTTGTTGTTCATTTGTTTTTCAATTGTGTCTAACTTTTCATGATCCCATTTAGGGTTTTCTTGGCAAAGCTACTGGTATGGTGTGCCATTTCTTTCTCCAGCTCATTTTACAGTTGAGGAAACTGAGGCAAACGGAGTTAAGTGACTTGCCCAGGGTCACAGAGCTAGTAAATGAGGCTGGATTTGAACTTAGAAAGATGAGTCTTCCTGACTCCAAACTCCTCATTCCATCCACTGTGCCACCTAGCTGCCTGTACCTGAAAACCGATTCTATAGAAAGTGTGAACCCGACATCCTATGGGAATTGTGTCCTTTAATGTCAGACTCAAATTGTTTCTATCTTGGAATTCCCAAGTTCATATCAACCCCATTTCTGAGAGACTTTGTGGGGTTTTAGGAGACCAGCAGACTTGCAGTAGCTCAGCAAGTATTCATTGCTTCTTATGCTCTGTTTCTTTGTTAATAAATACTGTTTATTTACTTTGGTTATATGATAAGACTGACAATACTGTATGTAGCATCCCATCATGTCCCTCTTTTTCTATGAGGAACCATGTTTATGTTGAAATTAGAGTGTGGACAGCACTTATGGAGACAACAGCAGTTTAGCTGAGAAAGGGGCTCTCAGTAGGAAAACAAAACAGAAAGACCAGTGGTCACATTGCAGCTCTCTGTGCCTCTCCAATAAAATGAGGGGCTAGGGATGGGGATGGGGGTGAGGAGTCAGAGTAGATAACTTCTAAAATTCCATCTGACTCAGTTTTAGCAGATTTTTTTAGAAAGTCACAAAAAAATCTTCCAAGTAAAATTATAGGGAAATCTGTAGAATTCCAGGATGCCTTTAATTAAAAAAATAGCAATGACAAAAAAAAAAAAAAAAAAAAAAAAAAAAAAAAAAAAAAAAACCTTACCTTCTGTCTAAGAATCAATACTAAGTATTGGTTCCAAGGCAGAAGAGCAATAAGGGCTAGGCAACTGGAATTCAGTGGCTTACCTAATTGTCTAAGGCCAAATTTGAACCCAGGACCTCCTATCTCAAATCCTGGCACTCTATCCACTAAGCTACCTAGCTGCCCCTAAGGTGCTTTTAAATACTTCACAGGATCAATGATTCAGAGATCTTAGATTAGAGGCCATCTTTTCCATCCCTCTCCTTTTCCAGATGAAGAAATTAAAGCCCAGAGATATTAAATTATTTGCTCAACGCCACATAGATAGTGGCCAAGCTGGGATTTGAACTTACATTCTTGTCGCTGAATAAGCTTTTACCAGGCCTGAAGACAGGAGGTCCTGGGTTTAAATATGTCTTTAAATACTTGGTAACTGTGTGACCCTGGGCAAGTCACTTAACCCCAGTTGCCTAGTCCTTACTATTCTTCTGCCTTGGAACTGATACTAAGTATCAATACTTAGACAGAAGGTAAGTGTTATAAAAAAAAAAAAAAAAACAGAAACTTTTACAAGAAAAAAAAACATGCAAAAAAAGTTTATTCCAGACAAATCCCCACATTAACCACTGTATGGTGCTTATACCTCACCAATGGAAGCATCACATTCACAGTTGGTTTGTATATGCTGCCTGGGGATGAAAATGCTGCATAAATTCAGTATTCCTTATGGTTACAGAGAGTCCAAGATCTTCTATCCCACAACTCTGCCTCTCTCCATGGATTTATAGATTTACCCCAGCAGAATTTAGCTCTGAGTCCCCACCCACTGATTACCACTGATGCCTCTTAGAATGTGCTATATTCCAAAATGTACTCGGTGTCCCAGGATTCCCTTAAGTACTCTGGGATCTCCTAGATTGGGTCCAGCTATGAAGTTTTGACTCAAAAATCATCAGTTTCTCTTTGTAGATTATTGTCCCTACTCCAGAGTTTACTCCGGGGAAATCTCTAAACAAAGGGTTAAGTATAACTCCTGTAATGATTTTCCCCAATGAGCATAACATGGTCTTCAACCAGCGTTCAATATAAAATATGTTGAAGATTAGCAATAGGTGATACAAAGGATTCATAGAATCCTGTGAATAGAAACAGAACACATTAAGCATGCACAAAGGACACTAGACTCCACCTAGGAAGTAAAATCTATTTTATGAGGAGCTGGTTGTTGAACAAGTGAGGCACTTGCCATGGGACCTGCATTGTACAACTGTACACAGCAAGAACAGGGTTGGCAAGACCCAGGATCTTTTGCTCTGCCTGAGTCCTGGTTTTAACTAACTGAAGAGTAACCCTGCATTGTCAATTTCCTTTCTTTTACAAGAAATTTGCTTTAGTCATCTCTCTCTCTGTCTCTCTCTCTGTCTCTCTCTCTCTCTCTGTCTCTCTCTCTCTCTCTCTCTCTCTCTCTCTCTCTCTCTCTCTCTCTGTCTCTCTCTCTGTCTCTCTC